>NW_016107387.1:7652021-7664405 GCF_001604975.1 Cebus imitator | reverse complement strand
CAGAGAGCCTAAAAGGTCGTGGAGTGTATGCATATATGAGAAGCACCAGCAGCAGAATGACACACAAGTCTAGCGACGATATTTCAAACATGCAAGCTCGTGAGAAGCAGAAAACCAATTAAGGAAGACATTATTTAACACCCACGTCCTCTCTTAATCTCGCCCACGCTGGGGAGCTGGTGGTTTTTGAATAGCAAAGATGTGGAATAAACCAAATTAGGAGAGCTGCGAAAAGTACCTTGGTCTTTCTAGACGCCACAAGAGCCTTCTCTCCTCCCTGTCCAAATACGAACCCTGCCGAGTGAGGCCTGAAAGGCGGCCCCGGGGAAGCGGTCTGGGCCTAGGAGAATTCCATCTGTGAAGACTCCAGGCTCAGAGAGCCACTCACCTGTCTCCATAGCGACAGCGGCGACCATAACAAACGTAGACCATAACAAACAAACGTAGACACCAACTCGCCACCAGCAGGACAAAGCAAAAGCCCACAGCGGGGAGGGAAGTTCCGGAAACCACGACTCCCTCTTCCGGTCTCGGGGCATTGTGGGATATGGGGCGGGGAGGCTCCGCCCATCCCCGGCCAGCTCCACCCCCGCTGGCTCCAGAATGGCAGAGGGTGGGAATGGGGCCTTGGGAGCGACCGAGGGGCAGGAGCCCAGTGTTTTAGCCATCGAAGGACCATAGAGCTTCCATGTCACCATGTTGTGGCGCTCCCGCCTGTGGCAGTACAGTAGTTTTCCTCTGTTTTGCCTGCGGTGGCCATTGGTATGTGGGGTGCCCAGAGGCCTCCCTGACCCCCTCACGCCTGGCAGAATGGCCTCAGCTCGAGGAGACAAGCAGGCTTCGCCCCGGGTGGGGACCGCCTGCTACACAGAGACATCCACGGTCCTCGTGGAGACCTGGTCCCACCGCGTGGAGACGTCATCCCAGCGGGTGGAGACCTCCCAGCGCTGCAGTGAGGAGCCCTCCCTCTCACCGTCAGGAAAGCGGCTCCCTAGCGTCCTCGAGGCGTCCTCCCTGCACGTGGAAGCCTCCTTGCAGCACATGGAAACGGCCTCCCACCACGTCAGGGCCTCGTCCCTGCAGATGAAGACTTCTCTGCACCGCGCGGAGAGCCCGGCCCCACGGGCCAGGCCGGCTGCTCCCCACCGAGGGAAAAAATGGCCTGATGAGATGCTGCTTCCCAAGGGCCACCAAGGAGCCAGGGCCCTCAGCCAGGACAGAAAGGCCTCCAGCTGCCAGGTGGACCAATGTTTTTTGGTTTCATGGAAACAGCCCATAAATCAATGTAAGAGACAGCCAAGCCGCCGTTCCAATAAACATCCAAGGTTTGACCGTCGTCCTGCAGCATCTTGGACCAGCCTACTTTTGACCCAGCGAATTATTTTCACTTGAAGCCAGCACAAAAGGTTTTCAGGCCCAGGATGTTGTATAAATCGGGTTGATGGACAAAGAGGCTGTTTGAGCCTTTGAGCCAGGCGAGTTTGGGATCCAAAGCCCTCAGATGACCTTCACCCCTTAGGAACAGAGACCAAACTGAAATCATGACCTGTGGAATGATTCCATGCTTGCTAAAAGCTTGAGAGGCAACAGACTCATAAATTAGTAATTGGGCTTTGTTTACGTTTCAAAGTAAATGGTTTTCTTTATGTTAAGTCTTTGTACCTGGCACACCTATCCATACACTTTTTTAAGGTAGGTTAGATGTACTTAAAAACTACAGCAAACCCACCAGTAAGCAAAAATAATCTTAGAAGAGAAAGTGAAAGGAGGTCATTGAAACCTGACCTGAGGTTTGAAGAAGATGGACAAGAGTCATATTTATTGAGAACCTGCTCTGTGCCAGGCACTACAGATGCTCCTCCACTTTCGATGGGGTTACCTCCCAATAAACCCATTGTAAGCTGAAAATATGGTAATTTGAAAATGCGCTTACTATCTACAAACTACTAAATATCGTAGCTTAGCCTAGCCTACCTTAAACACGTTTAGGACACACTAGCCTAAAGTTGAGCAAAATCATCTAACAGAAAGCTTATTTTATAATAAAATGTTGAATATCTCATGTAATTTATTGCTTACTATACTAAAAGTGAAAAACAATGGTTGTATGAGTACTTAAAGTAGTATTTTTACTGAATGTCACTTTTGTACCATTGGGAACTGTCTGTATTCTGGGAACTTGGACTATAGCAGTAAAAAAGGCAAAGACCCAACTCTAGTGGAGCTTACACTCTGGTGAAAAGGTAAACAAGCAATGATGAAAGGAGACAATTTTCTACTGTGATTAGCACTATAAAGGAAATATATGGGTAATGTGATCGAGATTACTTACTCATTAGGTGACATTTAATCTGAGACATGTGTGAACGAACAGTGATCTGGAAAGGGGACATTCTAGGCAGAAGGAACAGCAAATACAAAAGGTGGATGGAACAAGTTTTGAATGTTCAAGGAACAGAAAGAAGGCCAGTGTGGCTGGAGTGAGATAGGGGCAATTATATACACATGGAAGCAGAATGGAAGACAGGAGATTAAAGCAAGCAGGGGACAGTCCACAGAAGGTCTTCTAAGCCACAGTAAGGAGTTTGAGATTTATTCTAAGGTCAACAGGAAAACATTGGAGGGTCTCCAACAGGGGAATGACATGATGGCATTTACATTTTAAAAATATCCTTCTGGCTTCTGTGTGTAGAACGTGGGACAGTGGTTCTCAACGAAGTGTGATTTTGTCCCCCAGATGATATATGGCAATTTCTAGAGACATTATCGTTTGGTGGAAAAGTTGGGGGGTGGTGCACAGAAGGTGCTACTAGCACCTGGTGGGTAGAGGCCAGGGATGCCACCTCACATCCTACAGTGCACAGATCAACACCCCCACCCTCTGCCAACAACGAAGAATCACTGGTCCCAAAATGTCAACAGTGTCGAGGCTGACAAACACTGACAGTTCTAGCAGTTTGAAAAGCTAGAGCATGGTCCACTGGGGCAGCACCTACTTCTGCACATCAGGATTGCAGCGAGACCTAAGAAACAGTCATGGAAGAGGGTTACCTCTAAAGTTAAGGAGAAGTCATCAAAGAAAACAGCAACACAAACGGAGAATTCCTACCACTCGTGGGCCACTTTGCAGGAATTTTAACAGTGATCACTAACGTAGGCTGTAGTAACTGTGGCTTCCCCTATTTTAATAATGCGTTGTAACAATTGTTAACAGTGATTAAGTTTCGCAAAAGCTACGTGCTGAATCTGTTAAGAAAAACTTAGGATGCAAGCTGAAAAAGATACTGCAGAGGGCCTAAAAGATCACAGAACGTACGCATATATAAGAAGCACAAGTAGCAGAATGAAACACAAGTCTGGCGACAATATTTCAAACGTATGCAAGCTCATGTGAGAAGCAGAAAGCCAATCAAGGACGCGCTTTAAGACATAAGGAGGACACGCATTAAGACACAACTCCTCTCCCTTAGTGTCGCCCACGCCGGGGAGCTGGTGGGGTCGTGTTTGAATAGCAAAGATGTGCAAACAAACCAAATTAGGAAAACTGCAGAGTACCTTAGCCTTTCTAGACGCTACAAGAGCCTTCTCTCCTCCCTGTCCACATACCCTGCAGAGGGTGAGGCCTGGAAGGAGGCCCCAGGGAAGGTGAGAAGCGGTCTCGGCCGAGGAGGGTTCTATCTGCAACGACTCCAGGCTCAGAGAGCTACTCACCTGTCTCCATAGCGACGGCAGTGGCCATAGCAAATAGACACTGAATCAACACCAGCCCAACAGAGCAAAAGCCCGGAGGAGCTTAAGAAGTTCCGGAAACCACGGCTCCCTCCTCCCGTCCCGGGGCATGTGGGATATGGCGGCGGTGGCTCCGCCCATTCCTGGCCTCGCGGGTTCAGCCCAGGCTGGCTCTCTCATAATGGCAAGGGTTCGGTGCCCGGCTGTGGGAGCGCCCGAGGGGCGGGAGCCCAGGGAGGCAGAGAGTTTTACCCTCAAATGGAGTGAGTCCTGGCTGGGCGCGGTGGCTCACGCCTGTAATCCCAGCACTTTGGGAGCCCGAGGCGGGTAGATCATGAGGTCAGGAGAGCAACTTGGCCAAGATAGTGAAACCCCATCTCTACTAAAATACAAAAGTTAGCCAGGCGTGGTGGTGCGCGCCTGTAATCCCAGCTACTCGGGAGGCTAAGGCAGGAGAATTGCTTGAACCCGGGAGGTGGATGTTGCAGTGAGCCGAGATCGCGCCACTGCACTCCAGCCTGGGCGAAGAAGTGAGATTCCGTCCCAAAAAAAAAAAAAAAAAGGATGGTGGGGGGGAATGAGTCCCAGAGTCTGGCACAAGGAAGACAAGTGTGCAAAGTTGGTGGAATGAATTCAGTAGCCTACATATACCTTCCTCAAGCGCCACGGCAGACTGGGTCTCCTTGCCTACTTCACCCTCTCCTGCAATCCGACTTGTGAGGCGTGTGTGCGTGTGTGGGTGTGTGTGTGCGTGCGCACGCGCTTCCCTTTAGATGGAGGTTGGCTTCCCAGCCATCCAGACTTGCCCCAAAGTCCGTGGTACACGCTCGCATAACTCCTTCCCCCACCTCGCCTGCCTGCTGTACCAGGCTTTGATTCCTTCTTCCTGCGTGTTTTGGACAGAAAACACGCAGGTGGCACACAGTAAGCGCTTAATAAATGTCCCGGCTACGCGATCTCCTTGGAAGTGAGGGGATGCTCCTGTGCGCCCCTCGTTGCACAGAGCTCCCTTGTCTGAAAACTCAGCGGTCACTGGAGGGGTCGTCGGCCCTCTCAATTTCTCTATTTTAAAAAGCCGTTTCAAGCGCCAGCGCTGTTGAATCTCCGACCTTTCGGGCTTTATCGCCTGGGGTGGGGTGGGTGGTGACAGGGAACGGATGGAAAGCCAAGACAGGAGAACACTCCCGATTTGCCGACCCACATCCCATCGTATATCATATCAACCTGGAGTTCCACCGGGTCCTGTTACTTTTTTTTCTTCCACCAACCCCAAATTTCCATCACTGGTATAGCTCTACCCAAGTTCCCCAAATCCGGATGTCTATCCCAGGGAACTTCAAAGAAACTTGCCCGAATGAGGTCCGCCCCTCTTCCGACCTCCCAGAACTCTCCTCCTGCCTCCCCTGGTGTCACCCGCGCCTCCTCCCTTGCTTCACCTCCCTCACCTCACCTCCCTCTAAACAAGAATTCGGCGCAGTCCGTTCTAGACCCTGAGCATCTCCCGCGTCCTTGCTCAATATCCGCCCCGCCCCCGACCGCCCACGTCCCCTTAAACCTGCTGAGCCCTGCTCCCCACACCCCCATGCTCTTGCTCCGAGCTTCAGAGAAAGAAAATGCGCACAGAGCAGGTGGCCCCGCAACTCCACGGTGATGAAACGGAGGACGGAAGGTGGAAAGGCGCACTCCTTCCTCCCTTCTTCCCTCCCTAGGGTGGGCAGCTGGTGACACACAGTAAACGCTCAATAAATGTTCCCGCTGCTCGATCTCCTTGGAAATTCAGGGATGCTTCTGAGCGCCAGCTTTGGCGCCTGGAAACTGCGGTCGCTGGAGCAGTCGTCGATCCTCCTGCCTTCTCGATTTTAAAAGTCGTTTCACACCTCCAGCGGCCTCGCCACCTCTGCTGCAGACCTGCCAAGCCCTTCTGAAGCCAGAAGGACTTCTCCCTAATTCACTCCCGCTGCTTAACGCGTTTGAATGGCTCCCCCTTGTCCTGGGGACCAAATCCAAAGCCCTTGGGGCCACCTTCAAGAGCCTCCCGACCTGCTGACCCTGTCTGTCACGTTCTGTCCCTGCCTGTCACGCCTTTCCCCTGTCTACCCTCTCACTATTCCTGGCTGAGCCATCCCCACCTCCAGGTCTCCGGGAAGGCTGTCCCCAGGCCGGTGGGGCCCCTGAAGGGCCTCGGGGGAGGGGGTCGCACAGCGGGAATTGCCACCAGCAAGTCCCGGCTTCACAGCGCGCTTGTCCAGGGCACCGCTCCGGGTTCCCAGCGCCCAGCCCAGGGCTTAGAACAGTGAATGACCACAGGGAAGAGAAAGTGAAGGAAGGAGCAACCTTTCTACCTGCTGCCCTCTTCCCCTCAGAACCGAGTCCCCGCTCCCCCGCTCTCTTCGCACCGCTTTTTCAGAGGCTCCGAGGAAGGGCGTGGGCGCTGGAGGGCTTAGCCGAGTGCCCCTTGGCCAAGCCCCACCGGGTCCGAGCCTCTGCTGCCGCCCGCCCACAGGAGACCAAAGTCCAGGTGAAAGTACCGGAGTACCTGGGGCCGCTGCTGTTCGTGAAACTGTGCAAAAGACACCTCCTCCAGGACGACGCCTGGTTCTGCAGCTGGATCGAAGTCAGGTTCCCTTGTTATCGCTGGGTGGAGGGCGACGAAGTCCTGAGCCCTGGTGAGAGCGGGGCTGGGGATGGCAGGAGGCCTCTGGGGTGCGAGAGAAGCTGGAGGGATGCGGGTGTGGAGGAGAGGGTGCGGGATGGGGGGCGCTGGAACCTGAAACGCAGGGGTCTTCGGGAGTGTCGAAGGGGCAGTGGATGCAGCTGGCACAGAGTGGCTGGAGGCTGGGGAAGGGTCGTGGTGCTGAAGGGGCAGGGGCCACACAGAAGGCAGGGGTGATGAGGCTTTCTTGGCAGGAAGGAGAAGAGACTCGCAGAAAAAGTCATTGGCCAAGCCCTCCCCTCTCCTTCTAGGCCACACTGTGGTCGGCGACCCCCAAGGCCTGTTCAGGAAACACCAGGAAGAGGAGCTGGAAGAGAGAAGGAAGCCGAACCGGTGAGCCCTCCTCCCCTGACCCCAGGGAGCTCCTGATGCCTCTAGCACCCCTGCCTGATTTCACTCCTGCCCCACAGGTGGGGAAGCTGGAAGGATGGGCTGATTCTTAATGTGGCTGGAGCCAAATTGTGTGACCTCCCTGTGGATGAGCGATTTCTGGAAGACAAGAGAGTTGACTTTGAGGCTTCTCTGGCCAAGGGCTGAGAGCAAGGGGTGGCTGGGTGAGAGGGAGGTGGAAGGCAAGGGACTTATGGGCTGCACTGCACGGGCCCAAGACAGGTGCCTGTGGTTGTAATGCTGGAGTCTCAGAATGATGCTCAAACCCTTTGCCCCATCCTTCCCTGAAGGCTGGCCAACCTTGCTATCAAAGACTCTTTAAATGTTCTGACTTGCTGGAAGGATCTGGATGACTTCGACCGGATTTTCTGGTGTGGCCAGAGCAAGCTGGCGGGTCAGCCCCCCACCCCGATACGTGTCCCAGGACCCTTACCCCCAGATCCCACCCAATCCAGGGGAATTGGAAGAACCAGGTTGGGGAGACCAGAGACTTGGGTCCTCTGGTGGGCTGGAGTCAAGAAGTCATGTGTGATGAGGTTGAAAGGACCAAGAGCTCAGATCCCACAACTTGCTCAACAGCCGCCTTCCCCAGGGTGTGTGCGGCACTTCTGGAAGGAAAATGCCTTATTTGGGTACCAATTTCTTAATGAGGCCAACCCCATGGTGCTGAGGTGCTCTAGTCACCTTTCTGCCTGCCTGGTGTTCCCTCCAGGCATGGAGGAACTGCAGGCCCAGCTGGAGAAGGAGCTGGAGGTAAGGCCATCAGAGCCCTGAGGAGGCTCAGCAGTGAAGTGAGGCAGGCTGGCATCAATGATGCCGCTGCGGGACCCACTGTGGGTCTGGCTTGCTGCCAGCCGGCAAGGAGGGATTCTGCAGGAGAGGCCCTGAGGGGTCCTGGGGAAGCTCAGCTGCACAGCCTCCTTTCCACACAGAAGTAGCATTCTGCAGAGGGACGGTGTGCAAGGTGGAATGGTTGATAGTAACAGGGTCAATCAAAGTAAGGTGACTGGGCCTTGCTGCGAGGGATTAAGGGAGTGTGCAGAGTGTGCAGGGTCAGAGTGCTGTGGCTGTTAATCAGGAGGCAACATGGAACAACAGAGAGGAAATTCATGGGATTACAGGGCAGTTAGGCTTGGACGTAAACGCTGGTTCTGCTATTTGTAAGCCGTGTGACCTCAGCTTACCTCTCTGATTATCTGTTTTTACTTCTGTAAAATTGAGGCTCATTCAACTATGTATAAAAATTATAAGGCTGGGCACAGTGGCTCATAACCTGTAATTCCAGTACTTTGGGAGGCCGAGGCAGGAGGATTGCCTGAGCCCAGGAGTTGGAGGCCAGCCTAGGCAACATGGTGAAATTCTCTCTACAAAAATACAAAAATTAGCGCCTGTCATTTCTGATGTAGTGGCATGCACCTGTAAGTCCTGGCTACTTGAGAGGCCAAGGTGGAAGGATCACCTGGGCCCAAGGAAGCTAAGACTGCAGCGAGCCATGGTGATCCTGCCACTGCACTCCAGCCTGGGCAGCAGAGTAAGACCCTGGCTCAAAAAAACTGATACGCAGCAACAAGCCCATAATCCACCACCTGGTACAAAGTAGGTGATGGAGACGAGCCCGCTCCCCTCTCTCTCTTCCGCCTTGGAGGAATCAGAGTAGGAAGAAGACGTCTTATGCTGATAGCAGCCCTTGGCCTCTTCCCCACCCAGGGAGGCACACTGTTTGAAGCTGACTTCTCCCTGCTGGATGGGATCAAGGCCAACATCATTCTTTGTAGCCAGCAGCAACTAGCTGCCCCTCTGGTCATGCTGAAGCTGAAGCCTGATGAGAAACTCTTGCCCATGGTCATCCAGGTGAGAGGACTCAGGATTTCTGCTCCCAGCCTCCGGCCTTCTCAGCTCAGCCCCATATTGAAATGCACTGAGCACCATCTGCAAAAGCGCTGGGGTGTAAGGCGTCGGGAAGACCTGAAAGGAGGAATGTGCCAAGTCTCTGAACTGAAGCCTTGCAGTGTAGCTGAAGACACAGACTGGACCAGTCTGCAGAAGCTCCAGGACTGAGGAAGTCCCTGAGGACAGAGACAGCCCAGGAGGGATGGGGGGGTGGGGGTCACCAGCCTTGGAGGAGGGCCAGGTCTCAGACAAGCAGGAGGGAGAGGAGGGACCCATCTTCAGGGGCAAGACAAACTGGGTAGAAGCTGAGGTAGAGGAGTCAGGACAGTTGGACTGGGGGTCAGACTAAACCAGGCTAAGGAGAATGAGGTGGGGAGCTGGAGAAGGCCATGCTGAAATGTGCTGCGGGCACACGGTGTGGGCAGTCGTATTTAGGATGAGTTAGAGAGGGGAGATGCTAGAAACGGGGATTAGGGTGACACACTCCAGTACTGGCCCCAGGAAGAGGGGAGCTCACATGTGGGTAGTGACCATCGGGATGGAGAGGACAGATGGATGCGAGTGCAGAGGGAGGTCAAGGAGAGAGCAAAGGGAAGCCAGGCCAGCTGCCTGCGGAAATAGCACAAACGAAGAGGACAGGGTGCTCAGGTAGGCTTTTGTCTGGCCAATATTGAGGTAAAGGGAAGACACTGAAATTGTCCAGCAAGCAGCTGAGAACTAGAGATTTAGTCCTTTGTGTAGAGGTGGGACTGAAAGATGAGATTTCGAAATCAGAGTGTGGGATGAAGGAAGCAGGCAGTTTGAAACTTGTCCACACTGCGGGGACTGAAAGGGGAAGTGGAGGCTGGAGGAGGCCCTAGAGGGGCAGTTTCTGCAGAATGCTGGAGGCAGAGGAGCTTGTAGGGTGCCAATGCAGGGGAGGAAAGGGCAGGGAGGAAATGGTAGCTACAGGGAGCGGCAGCAGTGAGATGGGGAAAGCAAAACACCTTTGGAGGACAAGGGCAAGGTTAAACACTCAAGGGAGGGGATCAGATTGCAGAGCGCCTGGCACTCATGCCTTCTCTCCCCACGTCTTGCCCCTGCTCCAGCTCCAGCTGCCCAGCACAGGATCCCTGCCACCTCCGCTTTGCTCGTCCATAGATCCTCCAATGGTCTCGCTTCTGGCCAAATGCTGAGTGCATAGCTCTGACTTCCAGCTCCATGAGCTGTGTCTCATCTTCTGGGGACACTTGATGGCTTAGGGCATTGCTGTGGCCATGCTGAGGTGCCTTCCATTGATAAATCCTATCTTCAAGGTAACACCTTATTCGCTTTTCTCCCATATTCAGCTGAATACTTGATGGGGACCTTTGTTTCTCTAGAGTTATCTTTCTGTACCGTGCTCTCAATTTCTGCATGCTGCCCTGTGAATTCTGGCTGTATTGGCCTCCCAGTACTGCCAGGTCTTTCTGTCTCCTTAAATCAGGAAGATGGTAGGACTCTGCTGGGGTTCCTTCTTCCTACTCTGCAGCTGGGAAGCTTTCTCCAGGCAGTAAGCTGGGGCAATTGTGGGGCCCACTTTTGTCTGTTTCTTATTTCAGGAAAAAGGGTAAATCCAGTTCCTTGTCCTTCACTCAAGCTGAAAGTCTCTTTCTCATTATTTTATATACATTTTGTTGAAGATTAACTTCATAATTTAGTTTTTAGACAACAGAATATCAGACAGGACTGTGACTACATTTATGGAGTGGTGACTTTTGGGACCTCGTGTATCTCTTTTCTCAAGGAGAGACTAATAGTATCTTTATTTCTATGAAGAATCATTGCATTGTGTGAGATAGAAAAGAACGTTTTTTCTTTTTGGTATGGAAGTTTAAATATAATACTGGTTAACCAATAGAATTGACTGTGGCAGTTGGACTTTGTGCCTTGGCTCTGACCCGCTACCTTCTATACTCAGCTTCATGCCAAGGCTAGGTCTCTGCAAACCAGATTTCTGCCTTGCCACCTGGCTCCATGTTGAGCTCATACCAGCAACTACTTCACCCTGGTAGCGGCAGTTCCTTCTCTTAGTGGCAGCTGAATCCAGGTTGCAACTTTCTAATGTTTGAAGAACCAATTTTATCGCATCCTGGTTCAGAATACCGGTACCAGCCAACTGGCGCCCCTGATCAAAGTCTGAGTTGCAGCTCTCCAGGGTCCTTCCTCCAAGTTTCTAAAGTTTTAGTAATTTTAAGTTGTTCTTTCCTGTCTACGAGTGGGGTAGAGCATCTTTTCAGATGCGTATTGCCACTGTGAGTTTTGTTTTCTGAGACTTCTCTGTTCATATCTTTGCTTGTTTTTCTTCTTTCATGTCTTTTTCTTACCTGAGTCCTTTAAATAGTCTGAATACAAAGTCTCACTTATTTGCATTGCAAACCTGTTCTCAAAGTTTTTGGCTTGCTCCCATCTTTGAATTTTTTTTTTTTTAAGTTTCAAAAGACAGTTTCTCAGCTTTATCTATGTGCTTTTATCTTACTGGATACAGGAAAAGAAGTTCTAGTCAAAGGTTATTAGATTTATTAAACAACAGTTAAATTTCCTTGGGTTCCTTTCCTTCGGGGTTGACATTAGCTGAGTGCATAGGTAACTGGTTTCTAAGAAGTCATAATCTCATTAAAATTCATCAAGAAATTGCTCAAGCATTTAATCAGACATACAACTGATTTCCAAGAAGAGTTTTGTGGCTTATGTTTCCCAAACATGCTTGCCCTAGCCAGTGTGTGGGACACTCTTTTCTTTTACAGCATATATGTTTTATGAAAACTTGTATATCAGTACATATGTACTATATCTTGAAGCAAACTTCATTTTTGACTCTGTGTCACTGTCCATGAGGTTTGAACAACACTGCTGTTCTTAAGAGCTGAGATCTAATCAAGGCCTCAGGAATTCCTGGGGTCCCTGAACCTGTCCTTGCCTGTAGTAAACCTCTTTATCTTTGCGGGCACCTAGGGGAGGTTCTCCTGGATGTCTGCACAGACATCCTGCATAGCTGTTACACTCAGAAGTCTATCCATCCCAGGTCTGCTTTTTACCTCATAAGATTTCATTTGCAAAAGGATCCCAATGCTGAAACAAAATCTTTGAACATCAGCAAGCTAATCTAATCCCATTGTTTTCCTATCAGGAAACTGAGGCTCACAGTGAAAACACCTTGGCCAGTTACATGGCATTTGGCCCACCTGCAGTGGCACTGCCCCCACCAGTCTACTAGAGTAGCAAAGATTTCACCATGGAAACTCATGTACTTAGTGTTAATGGCCTGTCCACATTTCCCTTTGAAAAGACCAGGAGAAGCCGGGCATGGTGGCATGCACCTGTAATCCCAGCTACTCCAGAGGCTGAGATGGGAACTTCTTGAACCAGGGAGGTTACAGTGAACTGATATCGCACCACTGCACTCCAGCCTGGGCGACAGAGCAAGACTCCATCTCAAACAAAATAAAACAAAACAAAGCAAACAAACAAAACGAAAACAAGAAAAGAAGAGCTAGGCATGGTGGTGGGTACCTGTAATCCCAGCTACTCGGGAGGCTGAGGTAGAGAATTGCTTGAATCTGGGAGGCAGAGGTCACAGTAAGCAGGGATCATATCAGTGCACTCCAGCCTGGGTGACAGAGCAAGACTCCATCTCTCAAAAA
>NW_016107387.1:7639019-7651631 GCF_001604975.1 Cebus imitator | reverse complement strand
TGCCTGTAATCCCACGTACTCAGGAGGCTGAGGCAGGAGGATCGCTTGAATCTCAGAGGCAGAGGTTGCAGTGAGCCGAGATTGCACCACTGTGCTCCAGCCTAGTAACAGAGTGAGAATCCATCTCAAAAAGAAAAAAGAAAGAAAGAAAATTGAAATTAATCAGTGATAAAGTTTGGATATTTGTTCCCTCAATCTCCTGTTGAAATTTGATCCCTGGTGTTTGAGATGGGACCTCGTGGGAGGGGTTTGGACCATGGGGGTGGATCTCTTATGACTGGCTTAACACCATTCTTGCAGAATTGAGTTCTCACTCCTGGTTCCAGCAAAATAATGCTGTTAAAAAGAGTCTGGCTTTCGGTTTTCAGCTCAGAGGAGGCCAAGGTGAAACTTTCTCCCGTCATCCTGAGTCCTGGTTCATCCAACACCAGCTGCCTCCACCATGCTGCCGAAGTTCACCCCAACGAGATCAAAGTCATATACCTGGGGTGCACCAGAGGTGAAGTCGGTGCCGCTTCTGTGTTGGCCCCCAAGATCAGCCCCCTGGGTCTGTCTCCAAAAAAGGTTGGTGATGACATTGCCAAGGCAACAGGTGACTGGAAGGGCCTGAGGATTACGGTGAAACTGATCATTCAAAACAGACAGGCCCAAATTGAGGTGGTGCCTTCTGCCCCTGCCCTGATCATCAAAGCCCTCAAGGAACCACCAAAGATAGAAATAAACAGAAAAACATTAAACATAGTGGGAATACCACTTTTGATGAGATCGTCAACATTGCTCCACAGATGTGGCACCAATCTTTAGCCAGAGAACTCTCTGGAACCATTAAACAGATCCTGGGGACTGCCCAGTCTGTGAGCTGTAATGTTGATGGCCGCCACCCTCATGACATCATAGATGACATCAACCGTGGTGCTGTGGAATGCCCAGCTAGTTAAGAGGCACAAAGGAACATATTTCAATAAAGGATCATTAAAAAAAGTCTGGCGCCTCCCTCCTCTCTTGCTCCTTCGCTCTCTCCTTGTGATGCCTGTCCCCCTTCACCTTCCACCATGAGTAGAAGCTGCCTGAAGCCCTCACCAGAAGCATATGCTGGTGCCATGGTTCTTGCACAGCCTGTAAGATTGGGAGCCAAATAAATCTGTTTTCTTTGTAAATAACCCAGCCCCACATGTTCCTTTATAGCAATGCAAAATGCACTAAGACAGTAAGTCCCAGTGTGCCTAAATTTTAGTATGCATCGTATGATATGGATCAGGATCTCCAAAAATAAGAACTTGTAGGACCTAGGAAGGCATCTCTGGAAAGGCGTCTACAGATATCTGGGCTCTGCGGAGATGACAGTGTGGCGCCTTCTCTCTATAAGGCATAAGACTGATAGATTCAGCACAGCATTTGGTCAGGAGTGGCCTAAGACAATACATTTCTTTTTTTTTAATATTATTTTTAATTTAATTTAATCAATTATTATTTTTTTTTTTGAGATGGAGTCCTGCTCTGTTGCCCAGGCTGGAGTGCAATGGTGCAATCTTGGCTCACTGCAATCTCTGCCTCCTGGGTTCAAGTGATTCTCCGGCCTCAGCCTCCTGAGTAGCTGAGATTACAGGCGTCTACCACCATGCCCAGCTATTTTTTTTTGTATTTTTAGTAGAGACAGGGTTTCATCATGTTGATCAGGCTGGTCTAAAACTCCTGACCTCAGGAGATCTACCCACCTTGGCCTCCCAGAGTGCTAGGATTACAGGTGTGAGCCACTGTGCCCGGCCCATTTCTTCCCATTGACTGAGAAATTGCTATGATGAGTAGGTGACCTCAGATAAGTGAATTCATCTCACTGGGTCTTATCTTCCCCACTGTTAAATGAGGTGTTTTGACACATCTTTTTCTTTCTTTTTTTGAGACAGAGTCTCACACCGTCACCAGGCTGGAGTGCAGTGGTGCAATTTCTGCTCACTGCAACCTCCAACTCCCTGGTTCAAGCGATTCTCCTGCCTTAGCCTCTCAAGTAGCTGGGACTATAGGCACGAGCCACCATGCCCAGCTAATTTTTGTATTTTTAGTAGGGATAGGGTTTCACCACGTTGGCCAGCATGGTCTCAATCTCCTGACCTCGTGATCTGCCCACCTCAGCCTCCCAAAGTGCTGGGATTACAGGAGTGAGCCACCGTGCCCAGCTGGACACATCTCTTAATCTGCGATTCCCAAAGTGAGAAATGCAGGTCCCTGCTGGGGTGCAAGGTAATGTTAGGCGATATAGAAACAAACATTTTTTATTTTGGTAGTTAAATATTTAGTGTGCATCAGGAAAAAATATAACTGGACCTCAAACTTGCCATTTTTCAATGTTTTTGTTTACTTAGGCTATTGTGAGCATTTAAAAATGTTTAAGTAAATTGATTTGAAGAAAAGAGACTGATTACATGAGCAGTTGGTCTTGGAAGTGGCTAAAATTTCAAAAGTGATGTGGTACACAGAAGTTTGGGAAACTATTGTACTAATTTAGCATACTAAATTAATGTTTCCAAATCCCAGAAAACCTAAGAGTGTTACATCAGTTTAGTGAATTGCAACATTTTTAATTAAATAAATAAAATATAAAAACATAGAAAACATCAGAGAGCTCACACATAGTAAAGGTAATTTTTTTGTTTGTTTGAGATGGAGTCACATTCTTGTCGCCTAGGCTGGAGTGCAATGATGTGATCACAGCTTGCTGCAAACCCAGCCTCCCGGGTTCAAGTGATTCTCCTGCCTCAGCCTCTCGAGTAGCTGGGACTACAGGCGCACACCACCACACCCAGCTAATTTTTGTATTTTTAGTAGAGACGGGGTTTGACCATGTTGGCCAGGCTGGTCTCGAACTCCTGACCTCAGGTTTCCGTCTGCCTCGGACTCCCAAGGTGCTGGGATTACAGGCGTTAGCCACTGCGCCCGGCTGGTAAAGATTATTTTGTGAAACTTTTTGTTTGGAATCACAGTGTAAAACGTATTCCCGGGAGTCAGGGTCTAAAGAGTTGGGGAAAATTGCATCTCTAAGGTCTCTCCCAGTGAGTGTCCCCGAGTTCCTGGCCATCTGTTCAGTTTGTGTCATGACAGACAATGAACAGCAGAGGGCAGACAATCCCCACAGAGCAGCAAAGGCTGGACTTCGGAGGAGTTGGAAAACATGGGAGAGGGCCAAGCAGGACAGAAAACTGAAGCCAGGCCTGAAGCTTCTGAAAGAGACGGGGCACAAGAGATGGTCCTCCCAGGCATCACAGCACTCTGTGTGATATGACTGCAGCTGCTTTCCAGTCTCCATTTACAGGCTGGATCCTTGTCTTTGGGTGTTTCTTACCTCCCTGGGAATGCTTCAGGTATCTAGTTTCTCTTAAACCAAAGTCCTGTAAAACCATCTTCATGGCCGGGCGCACTGGCTCACACCTGTGATGCCAGCACTTTGGGGGGCCGAGGTGGGTCGATCACCTGAGGTCAGGAATTTGAGACCAGCCTGGCCAACATGGTGAAACTTCATCTCTACTAAGACTACAAACTGAACTACAAAAACATTAGATGGGCATGGTGGTAGGCACCTTTGATCTCAGCGATTCAAGAGGCTAAGGCAGGAGAATCCCTTGAACCGGGAGGCAGAGTTTGCAGTGAACCTCGTTGGCATCGCAGCACTCCAGATTGGGCGACAGAGCGAGACTCTGTCTCAAAAAAAAAGTCTTCATATGACATACCCACATTGAGTCAGGAAGGACTCTCCCGTCCTCCCTCAGTTCTGAAGGGATGTTTCAACATTCCCTTCCAAAAGGAACTTAGATATCTTTTTTTTTTGAGCAGGAGTCTTGCTCTGTCACCCAGGCTGGAGTGCAGTGGTGCAAAAATCCCTAATATATCCCTCTCACCACCCACTACCCATCTACCACATTCTTTTTTTTTTTTTTTTTGAGACAGAGTCTAACTTTGTCGCCAGGCACCAGGCTGGAGTGCAGTGGCACTATGTCGGCTCACTACAACCTCCGCCTCCTGGGTTCAAGCAATTCTCCTGCCTCAGCCTCCGAGAGTGGCTGGGACTACAGGTGTGCACCACCACGCCCAGCTGAGTTTTGTATTTTTAGTAGAGATGGGGTTTCACCATGTTGGCCAGGCTGGCCTCGAACTCCTGACTTCAGGTGATCTGCCTGCCTCGGCCTCCCAAAGTGCAAAGGGATTATAGATGTGAGCCACCGTGCCCAGCCTGGAACTTTGATATCTGAGAGCAGTGAACACACACTGAGCTCTCATCTCCCTCAGGCACTGTGTAGTACTCTACAGGTACTAACTCAGCCATGCCTCACACCTGGATGAGGTAGGTTGGGACACAAGGGATTGGGAAGATTAGGTGACTTACCCAGCATTCCTGGCTAGGAAGAAGCAGAGCCAGGATCCAAACCCAGGTGCGCTGGCTCACTGCAACCTCCACCCCCTGGGTTCACATGATTCTCCTACCTCAGTCTCCCAAGTAGCTGGGATTATAGGTGCACACCACCATACTCGGCTAAATTTTTTTTTGAGACAGATTCTCACTCTGTCACCAGGCACCAGGCTGGAGTGCAGTGGCGCAATCTCGGCTCACTGCAACCTCCGCCTCCCGGGTTCAAGCAATTCTGCGACAGCCTCCCAAGTAGCTGGAGCTAATTTTTTGTATTTTTTTAGTAGAGACGGGGTTTCACCATGTTGGCCTGGATGGTCTCGATCTCCTGACCTCGTGATCCACCCGCCTCAGCTTCCCAAAGTGCTGGGATTACAGGCGTGAGCCACCGCGTGCGGCCAAAATTTTGTATTTTTAGTAGAGATGGGGTTTCACTATGTTGGCCAGACTGGTCTTGAACTCCTGACCTCGAGATCTGTCCAACTTGGCCTCCCAAAGTGCTGGGATTACAGGCATGAGTCACCATGCCCGGCCTCCTCTGTTGTTTTCTGTAAGCCTGAACTCTCTCTCCCTCTACCCCATGACTAGCAAATGTCAGTGGTCCCCAGAATTCTTTCCTCAGCCTTAGTTTCTCACTTTGCACGCTGCCCCAGCATTCACAGTGGCAACTGCTGCCTGACTGCACATGTCTCTCTTGCCCAGGCCTCTGTCCTGAGCACCAAGCTGTTATGGCCTGGGCATCTTGTTCTGGATTAATTAGATCCATCTTTTATTCAGAGCATCCAAAATGCCCATCTGCCTCTTGTCCCCAACTCCCTACCGTGACTTTGGTCGTATTCCCACACACATCGGCCTGCTTTTCCTCTGGGGGGATCACCATCTGCCCAGCCACCTGATAGAAGTCGCCACTATCTTTGACTTTTCTCTCACAATTACCCACTCTCCCCACCACACAAATCAACCCAGTGGATCCACCTGCTTTGTCTCTTGAAACCAGCTCTAAAGCCATTGCCCTAGTTCAGGATTTCATCATCTCTTCACTCTGTCTCCTTTCCTTTCTTCTGATCTATTTCTAAAATGGCTTCTAGGCTGGGCACGGTGGCTCATGCCTGTAATCCCAGCCCTTTGAGACCAGCCTGGCCAACATAGCGAAACCTCGTCTCTACTAAAAATGCAAAAATTAGCCAGGCATGGTGGCAGCCGCCTGTAATCCCAGCTACTCAGGAGGCTGAGGCAGGAGAATCGCTTGAATCTGGGAGGTGAAGGTTGCAGTGAGCTGAGATCGTATCACTGTATTCCAGCCTGGGAAACAAGAGTGAAACTCCATCTCAAAAAATAAATAAATAAGTAAAATTAAAAGTAAAATGCTTGTAATTTTTTGGAGGGGGGAGGTGGATGGAGTCTCATTCTTGTCCTCCAGGGTGAAGTGCAGTTGCACAGTCTCGGCTCACTGCAACCTCTGCCTCTTGGGTTCAAGCAATTCTCCTGCCTCAGCTTCCCAAGTAGCTGGGATTACAGGCACACACCACCAAGCCCGGCTAATTTCTTGTATTTTTAGTAGAGATGGGGTTTCACCATGTTGGCCAGACTGGTCTCAAACCCCTGACCTCAGGTGATCCACCTGCCTCAGCCTCCTAAATTAGTGCTGGGATTACAAGCATGAGCCACCACACCTGGCCCTTCTAAATATTTTTTGAAACACATTTCACTCCTTCACCCGCTTCCTCAAATACTTTTGGTGCTTCCCTGACTCCTCCACTTCACCCAGCCTCCTCCACCTGCCCAGCCTCCTCCACCCGCCCAGCCTCCTCCACTCGCCCAGCCTCCTCCACCCACCCAGCCTCCTCCACTCCGCCCAGCCTGGCCTTTGGTTCTCTGGCATCATTTGCCACCAGGTCCCTGTAGGTGCTGCATGCTCCAGCCTCGTGTCTCTAATGCTCCTTCCTGAAGAGCACACTTAATGTCAACTGGTTTCAAGTCAGGCTGGGACTCCAGGAACACCCTCTGGCAGAACAGGAAGAGGAGGGCCTGGGGATGGAGTTTTTTTGGGGGGCCCCATGTCTTGTGCGGGCAGCATGCCAGGCATAGCTTGTTCATTGTCTGACCCAGTGGGTGCTTCTGGATGAAGGTGGGACACACACCAGCACCCAGCCAAGAACATGAGTGTGCAGGGCCCGGGTCCAGTTCCAGCTGCGACCCTGACACGAAGCAGGAGCCTAGCTGTGATGCAGGAAATGCTGTAATTTCCTGGATCCCAGGAAACAGTGCCATAAGCAGGCCTGGCTCCCTGTGGCCTCTCTGATCTCCTACTACCTTCCTCCCTCTCTCTTTTCCTGTCTTGTGGCGTTTGTGCTAATCCTTCAACATGCTTAGTTTATTCATGCCCCAGGCCCTTTGCACTTATCACATGCTCTGCTGAAAATGCCCCTCCCCAGATTTTTTAGTGTTTTGCCTATTCACATCCTTTAGGTGTCAAATCAAATATAACTTTCCCTCTGAAGTTTTTCCTGATTAAATACTCCCTCCGGTCTCTCCACCTTTATCACTCTTCCTAAATCTTTTCTATTTCTCTCTAGCACCTACTAAAATGGGGCCTGATATTATTCATTCATCGCCTAATTGTTTACGGTCTATGTTCCCCACGGGAGGACGAGAACTTTGACTTGTTTACTCCTATGTCCCCAAACCTGGAACAGCAACTGACACTGAGCCAGAGTGCAGTCAGTGTTGGTGGAAGGAATAAATGAATGAACCAAAGAATGGCCAGGATGAACTTCTTGCCAGTGGTTCACTGATGAGAAGCTGGGGAAGGCTGAGGCGAACTCACACTTACCCCTGGACCTCGGATGCTCCTTCTGTCAGATAAACTCCTGTTTTTCCTCAAACTCCTGCTCTGTTTCCACCTCCCCCAAGGAGACTTGCCCAGTCCTCCACCCGACTCTGAGCCCACTTCCTGGGTGTTCTCACTCCTCACTCTGCTGCCTGTTTGTTTTCACAGCACCCATGTGGTCACTCCATGAATTATTCTTTGTTGTTTGCTCCTGTCTTTCCCGTGAGATTGAAAGCACATCAAGGGCAGGCTGTCACAAAGCCTCTTTGTGCTCTGTAGCTATCCATGGAGTGAGTGAACAAGGTTAGGTTTATCTGGACCTGGGCATGGTCAGTGAATATTCTTGGCCTCTGTAAGGAAGGGCATCCCCTTGGCAGGTAGCAGGGCAGGGATAAGGGGCAGAGCATCTCCAGAACACAATGACGGGCACATTTGGAAAGCTAGACAGGCTTTGGATAGAGATGGAATTGTCTGGTAACACATGCTTATTCATACTACGTGGTCATTATGCTACGTTCTTAGAATACGTGAAATTCTCACCTTTCATTCACCCACCACAATCTGCCGAGTTCCCGTTCAGTGCCAGCTTCTTTGAAGGGTAATAGCGGGTGGGGAACACGCAGAACTGGAGGATCAAGTTTAGAATGAGATCCTGCCTACTGTTGGGGCAGTCCAGGAGAGGTGATCCCAGGATCCCTTCTTCCTTTGCCTTCAATCTATTCTAAATTGCCTCCAATCTATTCTAAATTGCCTTCAGCCGGTGATGCGCCCGCTGGGAGTCCAGACGTCAGCTGGCTTAAACAGACCGCTGTGCTTGCAACCAGCAAGACACTTCAGAACTTGCAAAATCACTGTATATCTTTCTTACATTAAGACCCAACCCCATGATCTCTTTTCTTTTCTGGTTTGGCCTCTCTAGGTGTGACATCAGAGTCACACCTCAGCAGATGTGACTCAGTGAGCACCACTTAGACGCCCCAGGGTCACCTCCATGAGCTGGCCAGGTGGGCAAGCTTTGCTGAGCCTGTCTCCCCACCAGACTGAGGTTTGTGGGTTAGGCTTCATGACTGGGGCAGCTCCAGACAGTGAGCGGCAGGGCAGGCCCCTCTGTGGGAAGACAGGAGTGTCTGTATGGCTAGCCAGGATGAAGAACTGTTCACTCTTCACCAGCAGGGGTGGGGCTGCCCTGAGCTTCTGGGTAGCTGTTTTATGTAATTATTAATTTTAATGTACAGATGGTTTTATTTTCTGCTTATTTTCACAGGTTCTAAGAACTCTTAAGTGTTCTACTATATAGTTCTTTTTCTTTTTTTTGAGACTAAGTCATTCTCTGTGACACAGGCTGGAGTGCAGTGACACAATTTTGGCTCACTGCAACCTCTGCCTCCCGGGTTCAAGCAATTCTCCTGCCTCAGTCTCCTAAGTAGCTGGGATTACAGGCACCTGCCACCACGCCTGGCTAATTTTTGTATTTTTAGTAGAGATGAGGTTTCGCCATGTTGGCCAGGTTTATCTCGAACTCCTGACTTCATGTGATCTGCCCTCCTTGGCCTCCCAAAGTGCAGGGATTACAGGTGTGAGCCACTGTGCCAGGCCTATAGTCTTAATATTCCCTGTTTTAAAAAATATATGGAGGCTGAGGCGGGCAGATCACAAGGTCAGGATATCGAGACCATCCTGGCCAACATGGTGAAACCCCGTCTCTACTAAAAATACAAAACTTAGCTGGGTGTGGTGGTGCGCACCTTTAGTCCCAGCTACTCAGGAGGCTGAGGCAGGAGAATTGCTTGAACCCAAGAGGCGGAGGTTGTAGTGAGCCGACATAGTGCCACTGCACTCCAGCCTGGCAACAGAGAGAAACTCCATCTCAAAAAAAAAAAAAAAAAAAAAAAAAAAAAAAGAAAATCATGGTGGCCACAACCTATAACAGAGAGTGCCGCACTCAACATCTTTAGGTTTGCATCTTTCATGGTTCTGTTGAATGACTTCCATACAACACATTCCCAGAAGCAGAATTACCACATTAAAAGGTATGAACATTTTCGTAGCTCTGGAAGCATATTGCCCAATTTCTTCCCTAAAAAGGCGGTGCTAATTTACACTGCTGCTGGCAGAGTGAGCTGGTTTCACCACAGCCTCAACAGCATGAGACATTATAATTTTGGCAATGTCTGCTAATTCTGTAGGTGTAAAATTAATGGCACATCAGGGGTCCTTTAATTTGCATTCCCTGATGATCTCCAGAGTGAGTCTGTTTGTAGGTGCTGATATGCACAGTCTGCCTAGTGGGGGCCTCTCCGCCCTGTCTCAGCCACTGTCTGTTTCTCAGCCTGTGTCTCCCCACACCTCTGTTCATGCTGCCTCTCTAAGCCTGTCTGTCTCACTCTCTCAGCCTCGGATTCCTCTGACTTTCTCTGGTTTCTAACTGGCCAGGTGTGAAGCTGGTTCATGGAGGTCCTGGCCAAGCCCTGACAAGCTGCAGTCTAGAGTCTGGGCACAGGGCTCTAGGCTCCTGCCTCCAAGGGCTTCCTCCCTGGGGAGCTACCTCTGTGGACTCACATGGCACCCTTCTTTCCACCAGGACCTCATCAAAGGCTCCTTTGATTTTTTCAGGTAGCCTCACCTGGGCACAGTGGCTCATATCTGTAATCCCAGCACTTTGAGAGGCCAAGGCAGCGGATCACCTGAGGTCAGCAGTTCAAGACCAGCCTGGCAAACATGGCAAAACCCTATCTCTACTAAAAATAGAAAAATTAGCCAGGAGTGCTGGTGTGCACCTGTAATCCCAGCTACTCAGGAGGCTGAGGCAGGAGAACTGCTTGAACCTGGGAGGCGGAGGTTGCAGTGAGCCAAGATTGCATCATTGCACTCAAGCCTGGGCAACGAGAGTGAAATTCCATCTCAAAAAAAAAAAGGAACCTACCTAGACTCACATAGACTCACATTTGGTTACTAAGAGTTGGAGCTTGAGTTTAACTTGTGCAGTTGGGTTCTAGGGCCCTTGCACTTCACCTCCATGCCATAGCTGCTACGTTGGATCCAGTGATTCTGAGATCCCAAAAGTAGCTGGGAGTGAGCAAACTGTTCTGTTCCTCAGTGGCTCCCTCTTAGGAAGTGTTCCAGATGCCCCTCCCTCGGGACAAGTCACCGCTGTCATGCGTCCTGGCTGTTGGGAATGTGTGTTCTGAAAGAGACAGAGCGTGGTGTCCCCAAAGTCCAGATGCATGGACAGTAGAGAGGTCCACAGAGCTGGCAGTGGCTCAGCCTGCCTACCTTCTCCAATGAGCCCCTTACCTGAAGGGGCAGAAAGAGTTCAGGCCAAACCCCACTTGGCACCAGGTGGAAAGGGGACCACCAAGGCCTTTTGGTTCAGCAGGGTCAGAGCAGGGCTCTCAC
This sequence comes from Cebus imitator, assembly GCF_001604975.1. Classification (NCBI taxonomy): domain Eukaryota; kingdom Metazoa; phylum Chordata; class Mammalia; order Primates; family Cebidae; genus Cebus; species Cebus imitator. The sequence goes on along the minus strand of NW_016107387.1, from coordinate 7,641,009 downwards.
ACTGCCCACTTTTGATGGCAGTGAAGAGTCTTCAACACTTGAGAAAGTTTCAGAAAGACTTTAGAAAGGCAGCTGACAGGCCAGGCGTGGTGGCTCACGCTTGTAATCCCAGCACTTTGGGAGGCCGAGGGGGCAGGCAGATCACGAGGTCAGGAGTTCGAGACCGGCCTGGCCAACACAGTGAAACCCCGTCTCTACTAAAAATACAAAAATGAGCTAGGCCTGGTGGCAGGTGCCTGTAATCCCAGCTACTTGGGAGGCTGAGGCAGGAGAATTGCCTGAAGCTGGGAGGCAGAGCTTGCAGTGAGACTAGATAGCGCCACTGCACTCTGGGCCACAGAGTGAGACTCCATCTCAAAAAAAAAAAATAAAAGGGGGCAGCTGACTTCAAGGGAAGTCTGTGCAGCTGTACTTGGCAGATCCCCATGGTCAGTGAGTTGCTGACTCCAGGCTCTGGACCTGTCCTGTTGCTGCTTGTCACTGAGGCAGGCAGCTCTTGAATGAGTGGGTCTCTGCAGTTGCCTCTCAGACCCTGCGGGTGGTCCCAGCCCATTAGAATCATAGCCTGATAACAGCCAGAAGGGAACTCTGACATCAACCTCTACCCTCTCATTTTATTTAACATTTTAACGTTAAGCTTTAAAAAATGATACAAGTAATACATGCCTGTTTCTAGGATATTTGAAAAATACAGAAAACTATAAGGGAGGAAATATTAATCCTCCTCTCAGTTCATCAAAGATAACTGCTATTCTATTTCAATATCAACCTTTTCTGTGCTCACATATTTTTATTATCACTGAGATCATATATTATATGTGATTCTGTGTCTGCTTTATTTGCCTCAGATTATACACAGCCTTTTCAACATAATGAAATATTCTTTAAAGACACCGTTAATGACTGCATAATAGTCTTTTGAGCTGACACACCTTAATTACTATTACCTAAATGTTAGGTATATATGTTTTCAGTTTTTCAAGGGTATAACAACATACTTAAGTAAGCATCTTGGGCCAGGCATTGTGGCTCATGCCTGTAATCCCAGCATTTTGGGAGGCCAAGGCAAGTGGATCACCTGAGGTCAGGAGTTTGAGACCAGCCTGGCCAACATGGTGAAACCCCATCTCTACTAAAAAAAAGTACTGGGTATGGTGGCTCACACCTGTAGTCCCAGCTACTTGGGGGCTGGAGTTGGGGAGGCTGAGGTGGGAGGATCACTTGAAACTAGGAGGCGGAGGCTGAAGTGAGCCAAGATCGCCCCACTGCACTCCAGCCTGGGCGACAGACTGAGACTCCATCTCAGAAACAAAACAAAACATACTAAAGTCAGCATCTTTATGCATAAACGTTTGCCCACATTTTGATTTTTCCCTTAGCTTAGATTCCTGCTTATGGGGTATGGCATGTTTTAAGACTTTACATGTGTATTTTTATTTTACTTTTGAGAAAGGTTGAACTAACACATGCCCATCTCTCCACACACCATCAACTACACCAAGAAATATCATTTAAAGAAACATTGACTAACTCAAAAGTCAATATTTCTGTTGCCTCCTTTCAATGATCAGTCAACTAAGGCTTGGAGAAGAAAAGGGACATGCTGAGGGTCGTTCTAGGAGTGTGTTATTTCATTCTGTCTTCACAGCAACCCTGCATGAATAGTGAGAGGTGGAGGAGCTAAAGCACATAGATTAAAGTTAAGGAATCTGCCTGGCCAGGCGTGGTGGCCCACACCTGTAACCCCAGCACTTTGGGAGGCTGAGGCTGGCAGATGACCTGAGGTCAGGAGTTCGAGGCCAGCCTGGCCAACATGGTGAACCCCTTTCTCTACTAAAAATAGAAAAATTAGCTGGGCATGGTGGTGTGTGCCTGTAATCCCAGCTACTCAAAAGGCTGAGGCAGGAGAATCAGGTGAACCCAGGAGGCGGAGGTTGCAGTGAGTCGAGGTCGTGCCATTGTACTCCAGCCTGGGCAACAAGAGAGAAAC
>NW_016107387.1:7557897-7638977 GCF_001604975.1 Cebus imitator | reverse complement strand
AAAAAAAAAAAAAAAAAAGAAGAAACAAGGAAGCTGCCCAGACAACTCACATTTAATTACTAAGACTTAGAGCCCGAGTTTGAGCCTGTGCCGTTGGGTCCCAGGGCCCTTGCACTTCACCTCCATGCCATAGCTGCTGTTCCCAGCTAGGATGCTGGCATGTGGATTGTGGCCAAGTCACAAAGGAACTTGGAGTTTGGATTCACCCTACAGACAGAGAGCATCAAATCTGGGTTTTACAAAGGGAGACAGGAAACAGGGAGGCCAGCTGAGAAACACAACATACGGATAACGCGATCTGCAAAGAGGACTCGCACGGATGCACACGTGCCTGTGGTTGCGGGAAGTGGGCTGTCGGGAACACCAGGGGTCTCAAAGGCCTCCCCCCATGCCCTCTTCACTGAGCAAAAGCCATTTTTATCTGCTACGCGTCAGGCAAAACCTGTGCCAACTGCCAAAGCCTCCACCTCAAATCTAGCAAATAAGAGAGAGGACGGTGTGGATTACGTTATATTTAAAACAAGCCCACACAATGCCTGTAATTTTTTATTCTGACTCCGTAATTATAGCTCAGGACCCGTCAGATCATAGTTATCCCCACACCGACCTGCTGTTGGGACACATGGAATTAAAGGCTTTGCTCTCTTCACATTCTATTTTGGAGGCCAAGCACTGGCAGGTAACGGGCCTTTCTCAAGGCCTGTCTTGTTGGAGCCCCTCCCAGGGCAGCCTCCACGAAGGCCAAGTCAGCACCGGGGTTTGGAGATGGCCACCGATGGCGTGGGAGCCGTTGGGATGCTACCACTTTGCCCGACCTGAGCCCTGGACCGCAACGGCTGAGCCGGGGGCCTGAAAACGCAGGTAAGCACCGTTCTTGGAGCCGACCTTGGACAGGCCTGTCCCAGAGCCTCTGCATTCTGGAATATTCCCAAATGCTGCTCTCCCCTGGCCCTGACCAGAGTCCCAGGCTCAGATGGGCCAAGCCCTGATCATTCGGCTCAGTTGCCACAGACAGGCTGGTATTGCCCAAAGAGGTGTAAGTTCAGAGAAGAAATAAAACGTCCAAGGAGTGTGAAGGGGCCAGGCTTACAAGGACAGCTTGGCTAACCAGGCCTGGGCCAACTTGCTTCCAGTGGGCTACCCCAGCTCCCAGGCCTGGACACAGCAGGGAGCACCATCCCTCAGTCCCACCATGGCACCCCAGACAGAGCCCCTGCTCGCGGACCTGGGTTACCAGCAGGAGTCAGGAGGGCCATATGCCCTTTCTCCACACGGCCCTCCCAGGCCCAGTCCCACCTCCCATAGCCTTGCGGGAGAGGCAGAACAGCACCCATTCATCAGGCGCTGCAGGACCTGCTCTATCCAGGCCCTTCACACACCATCTCATTTACTTCTCCTGTCACTCTGCCAAGGAGGCGTGGCTAGTGTTATCACAATTTCCAGCTGAGACATGAACAGATGGAGCTCAGAGAGGCGCTGTGTGTAGCTCAAGGCCACCCAGGTCAGTAAGTGAAGGAGTCACAGCTGGGACCGAGTTGTCGTAACACCCCTGGACCACACAGCGCATCCACAGGCAACAGGCCTGAGACCACCAGGCCTGCTCCTGGCTGCCTTGGGCATTGCCTTGGGCAACTTGCTAAGCTCTTAGGTCTAAGGAAGCTCAGGCCAGGTACCTGTCTCCCAGCCCCGTCTTCTCCTGTTCCACATTGCTCCCTTGCCTCAGCCACACCAGAGGACAAGCCAACTCCCTGCACGGGGCCTTGTTCCTTGTTCTCACGTCCCCACATGGATGATTCCCGCTTCCAGCCAATGGTGCCTCTTACACATGCTTCTGTTTTAACCCTGAAGACATTGTACTGTCACTATTCTTTTTTTATATAGATACTTTAAGTTCTGGGGTGCATGTGCAGAACGTGCAGGTTTGTTACATGGGTATACACGTGCCATGGTGGTTTGCTGCATCTATCACCCCATCATCTACATTAGGTATTTCTCCTACTGCTATCCCTCTCCAATCCGCCCACCCCCTGCTATCCCTCCCCAGCCTCCCCCACTCCCCACCGACAGGCCCTGTGTGTGATGTTCCCCTCTCTGTGTCCATGTGTTTTCACTGTTCAATGACCACTGATGAGTGAAAACATGCGGTGTTTGGTTTTCTGTTCTTGTGTCAGTTTGCTGAGAATGATGGTTTCCAGCTTCATCCATGTCCCTGCAGAGGACATAAACTCATCCTTTTTATGGCTGCATAGTATTCCATGGTGTATATGTGCTACATTTTCTTTATCCAGTCTATCATTTATAGGCTTTTGGGTTGGTTCCAAGTCTTTGCTATTGTGAACAGTGCCGTAATAAACATACGCGTGCATATGTCTTTATAATAGAATGATTTACCACTGTCTCCTGCTAGACTTCTCAAGGGCAGGGCCTGTGTCCTGTCCCTTTGTTGCTAGTTTTATACATAGCACATAGTAGGTGCTCAGTAACTGTTCTTGCAATTAAAAAAGAAAAATCTTTTTTTTCTAGAAATCTAGAAAACTCCTATTCAATTCACACAGACCAAGCTAACCCCATTTACTAGATGTGTCCTTGAGGACAGGGACAGAGCCTGATTCTTCTCTGCGTCCCCATCTCTCAGCACGACATAAGCATCTAGCAAGGGTCAGTAAATGTAGAACTGAATTGCTCTTTGCAGTTACAAACACTCACACACACACATGCACACACACCACATACTGCTTCAGCCCCAGATTAAGAGCACCGTGACCTGAACCAGCCAACTGCCCGTGTTGCTGGCCAAAACCACCCCAAGCTGGCATGCCGGGATGTTTGCTAAGGAAGAAAACACTGAAATCCTAACTATAAAAAATGAAACAGTGAATATGTGTTCTATTTATATGAAAATCAGGTCTGTTTTTAGGTAACAGCCCTCCCCTCTCACCTCCCCAAGGTGGGTCCTGCCCTTGAACCAGTTTCTTCTACACCCCACCCAGTAATCATGGCCCTACCTGCCTCACCTCCCCACCCCTGTTTGCTCTCTGGGGTTTCCCTCGATTGCAGGGTGTGAGCTTCCAGACATCTCAGGGGCCTGTCTCAGACTGGCCCCCTCCCTCCCTCCCTGACACTGGAGTTACAGAGAGGCAGGCTGGAGCCAGGGCCCCAGGAGAGAAGAGTGGGCAGGCAGGGAGTCAGCCTGTCACAGGATCTGCCCCTTACCTGATCCCAAGCACAGAAGAGGCATGGCTGGTGCACAGAAGGAGCCAAGCCCTGCTCCTCCCAGGCCTCTGCCAAGCCAGCAGGGTCCTGCTCCTTAGCTTGGAGACCCCATGGTGCAGTGCAAAGAGCAGAGGCTTTGGAATCAGGTTCCATTCCTGGTCCTGGCTCCTCCATTTAGACAAGGTGGGTTTTGGAGGTGGGTCATCCAAGCCTCAGAATCCTCAGTGGTCAAAGGGGGGCATCACCTGCAGAGAGGACCCACCAAGTCACACTTTGAGGCAGGAATGACACAGTACCAGCCATTCCAGTGGAGGGACTATTTGTGAAACCCAGCAGGGAAAGAAATTGGAGTTTGAGAGCAGCAGTTTTGACAGCTTAGAAATCATTGGGAGGCTTCCTGTGCACACATCAAACTGCAAGCTCCAGGTAGCCCAGCCCTGGTTCTGTAGGTGGCCAGATAGGCCCACCTGGGCCCTTGGCAGCAGGGGAGGAGCCGGTGGCTCTGAAAACAGCACTGGCTATGGCACCGCAGGGGCCAAGAGGACTTTGTCACCTGGCTGCTGCCCTTTCTCCAGCCTCCGGACTCACCCTCACCTCCTCCGTCCATTCCCTTGCCTTCAGGGGTCCCACTAAGGCGTGAGGACCACCCTGCTCTCTGGCAAGGTTCCTACTGCTGCTGGAACACCAGATATGAGCAGGGGTGCCAGGAGCCCCTCACTATGCTGGCGGCCCCCTCCAGCCTCAGCTAGGTTCTAGGAAGAGACCAGGGCAAGCCTGAAGCTGGGGGCTGGGCCTCCCTCCCAGCTCAGCACTCAGGCAGGCACCCAACAAACCACAGCTGTGGCTTCCAGAGAGCCAGGCCTCCCACCGCAGGGACAGTAAGCTGAGAAGCGCTGTAGCTATAAATGTGAAGTGGTGAACCGCGGGACACTGCCGCAGCCCAGCAGCGGGCAGGAGCCTGTTCCCAGCCTCCCTGCAGCGCCAGCCCACCAAGCCTCAGACCTGCCCTGCCCATAGGGTCTCGGAGCCCTGTGCTCTGAGCAGGGCTGTTGGAGACCGCATGGAGGGGGTCCCAGAGACAGTGCAGGGCAGGGCAGGCACGACCCTCCACAGCATTTTCTTCACCGTCGGTGGCGCTGGTCTCCTCACAAGCATAGTCTTGTTTTCTGATGACTTACGCAAGAAGAGGGAAGGGGCCACATCATCATTTTGGTGCTTGGTGCTTCTAAAGGTCTTACTCCTGCCCTAGGTGGCATCAGGTCACAGCTACAGCCCCATCTGGAGGGTGCCCTGAGGTGGACCTGGGACTCATGTGGTCCGGGTGGGCATCCTGAGAAGCTCTGCAGAAAAGGAGACCCTGGGGAGGAGCCACAATGGCTGACATGAGCCCCTAGAAGCTCAGAAGTGTCATTGTCGCCATTTCACAGGCAAAGAACTACACCCAGCGAGGAGAGCCCGGAGCTCAGCTGTGCCTCCTGGTCTCCCGGATGCTCCTACACTGCAGACTGGGGTGGCCCATGTGGAAGAGTCAGGAAACAGGAAGGGAAGGAGAGCCTTTTCCCATCTGTCCACTCAGAGCCTACCCAGGAACGGTCTCTCCTCCAACACCTCCTCCGCTGGTCTGTGGAGGGAAAACGTCGAGGGGTGAGGGGTCATCTGGCACAGCCTTCCCGTTAGGCTGGGGAGCTGGCCAGGTAAGGTCAGGTTACCTCAGCCTGTGTATGGCTAGCCCCACAGAACTCAGACGAGCGTCAGCCCTTCTTATCGGAAAGAGCCCAGGAGCTCCTTCCCGGAGCATGACCCTCTGCGGGATTGGCAACAGGAGTGAACAAAACAGACAAAAATCCCTGTCCCCAGGAGGCTTACATTCTTACAGATGTGGGAGAGACAGACAAAATAGAAAGTAAATTGCATAGTGTGTCAGAAGATGAAAAGTGCAATTGACAACGGTCAAGGGCGCTGTAGAGAGAGAGTATGGAGCAGGTGAAGGAGTCGTCATCTGAACTAGGCTGAGAAGGGACCATTGAGCAGTGAGGGAGCAGGAGGAGACCCTGCATGCTCTAGACAGCAGGGGCCAGGGTCCTAGGTCAGAGTGGGTCGGTGGTTCTCAACTATGGGCAATTTTGCCCTCCAGGGGACATTTGGCAATGTCTATAGACATTTTTCGTTGCCACAGCTGGAGGGTGGGGGGGGGCGGTTGCTATTGGCATCTAGTAAATATTAATAGAAGCTAGGATTCTGTTCCACAGTGTACAGAACAGCCTCTTACAACAAAGAAGTGTTTGGTCCAAAATGTCCATATTGCTGAAGTCAGGAAATCCTGAGTGAGTGAAGGGAAGAAGAATAGGAGAGATAGCCAGGGAGAGAAATGCCAACACTTTTTTTTTTTTTTTAACTGAAAAAGCTGACTTAGAAATTCTTATGGAAAAATATGTGAAAATAGCTAGGCAAAAATAATGAAAAAGAATAAATAAAGTAGCCTCAGCAGATCTTCACATATATTATAAAAATCCTTACGACAGCCAAATGACTAATTTCTTAAATACATAAAGCATTCTTACAAATTAATAAGAAAAGGACTTAAACAAACAAAAAAATGAGCTCTTGGGGCTGGCTGCTATGGCTCACGCTTGTAATCCTGGTACTTTGGGAGGCCGAGGTGGGTGGATCGCTTGAAGTCAAGAGTTCAAGACCAGCCTGGCCAATGTGGTGAAACCCCATCTCTACTAAAAACACAAAAATTAGCTGGGAGTATTGGCGGGCACCTGTAATCCCAGATAGTCAGGAGGCTGAGGCAGAGGAATCACTTGAACCGGGGAGGTGGAGGTTGTAGTGGGCCAAGATTATGCCACTGCACTCCAACCCTGGCTACAGAGCAGGACTCAGTCTCGAAGGAAAAAAAAAAAAAAAACCTCTTGGAAAAAATAGGCAAAAGAGGGAAGTCATGGAAAAAGATACAAATCAATTATAAACATGAGAAAAAACATTCAATGTTACTTGCAATTTAAAGAACTGCAAATTAAAGTCATGAGATGGCATTTTCAGCTGTCAGATTCACAAAGGTTTCGGGGGTTTGTTGAGAGCAAGTCTCACGTGCAGTTCTTGAGAAAATGTATTGGAACAGCCTCCTGGAGGACAATTTGGCAGTATCTGTCCTAGATTTCCATACGCACCCCTTGTCTGATCATGTCATTCTAGGAAACTATTCTTACAGGCACACGAAGAGGTGTGTACAGACATGTTTATCACAACATTAGCAATCCACTGGAAACAACCCAATGACGGCCAGTAGGGGACTTGATTATTCTGTGACACATACTTACAATGGAAAACCATGCAGATTTTTATTTAAAATTTTTTTCTTAAAATTTATTTTATTATTATTTTTTCTTTTTGAGGCAGAGTCTTGCTCTTGTTGTCCACACGGAACTGCAATGGCACGATCTCGGCTCACTGCAAACTCCACCTCCCGGGTTCAAGTGATTCTCCTGCTTCAGCCTCCCAAGTAGCTGGGATTACAGGCATACACCAGCACGCTGGGCTAATTTCGTATTTTTAGTAGAGACAAGGTTTCTCCATGTTGGTCAGGTTAGTCTCAAACTCCTAATCTCAGGTGATCCGCCTGCCTCGGCCTCCCAAAGCGCTGGGATTACAGGCGTGAGCCACTGTGCCCCGTTGCAGCTTTTAAAAAACTGAGGCTCACTCTTAGGTGTGCATCAGGAGACATGAAAACATATGCTTACAAAAAAAAAAAACTTGTACAGAGATGTTTATAAATGGTTTTATCTATAATAACACCAAATTGGAACAGCCCAAATGTCCAACAGGAGACTATGCAAATTATGGCATATCCGTACAATGGAACATTATTTAGCAACAACAATAAAATGAACAGATATACAACAACAGGAATGAATTTCAGAAGTGTTTAAACAAAATAAATCAGACCCAAGAGTACGTATTGTATGATTCCATTTACATGAAGTTCAATGGACCCGACCAATCTATAGTGACAGGGATCAGAATGTGGTTGCCTGCAGGAAGTGTTACTTGAAGGGCAGAGTGAACTCTGGGCAGGAGGATTACGGAATTTGGATGTTGTTTACAAGATGCAAACATTTGTCAAAATCGTTGGATTGTACATTTAAGATCTGTGCAGTTTTTAAACTTAATTGCACCTCTATTTATCTATTATCTATCTATCTATCTATCTATCTATCTATCTATCTATCTATCGTCTATCTAGATAGATAGATAGATAGATAGATAGATAGATAGATAGAGTCTTGCTCTGTTGCCAGGCTGCAGTGCAGTGGCGCGATCTCGGCTCACTGCAACTTCCACCTCCTGGGTTCATGTGATTCCCCTGTAGCAGCCTCCCAAGTAGCTGGGACTACAGGTGCGCACCACCACGCCCAGCTAATTTTTTGTATTTTAGTAGAGATGATGTTTCACCATGTTGGCCAGAACGGTCTCAATCTGCTGACCTCATGATCCACCCACCTTGGCCTCCCAAAGTGCTGGCATTACAGGCATGAGCTACCCGACCCTTTTTTTTTTGAGACAGAGTTTCACTCTTGTCACCCAGGCTGGAGTGCAAGAGCACAATCTCAGTTCAGTGCAACCTCTACCTCCCAGGTTCAAATGATTCTCTGGCCTCAGCCTCCCCTGTAGCTGGGATTACAGGTTCCCACCACTACACTCAACTAATTTTTATAGTTTTAGTTGAGATGGGGTTTTGCCATGTTAGCCAGGCTGGTCTCGAACTCCTGACCTCAGGTATTCTGTCCACCTCAGCCTCCCAAAGTGCTGTGATTACAGGCACTCAGCCTAATCTCACCTCAGTTTAAGACTAACATTAACTATTGAATGAAAAAAAATTAGCCAACCTTAATATGCCCCAAAATAGAATGATCTCCAAATAAATTCTTAGTTGGTGGAGGGGGAGGTGAGAAAAGAACAGAAAGTGTGTATCGTATGCTCCCATATGTAATAGAGTTAATAGATATCTATTACATAATCTTTCTAGATTATATAATCTTTCTAGAAGGATATGTAAGGAACCGTTGACAGTGGTTCCCTTTCGGCTGGGATAGTTTGGGGGCACAAAGTCTGAAATGAGAGGAAAATGTCTCAATACCTTTCGTGCCACTGGAATTTCTTGTACTGTGTTTATATTAATTTTTTACTATAAAAAGTAGTTTAAAAAATTCTTGACTGGTCAACAGGGTTTTCTGAGACTGAACTTTCATATTTGTAAGCAGGGACAGCACTGCAGGCCATGGGTGGCTTGTGGCTGTGCGGTTGGAAGGGGGCGTTTATACAAGTAGATCAGGGAAGCAGCTGGAAGATGCTCCTGGGGCGGGGAAGTGAGTACACCTGAATTTCTGGCTCAGGAAGCCAAGTGAAATTAACTGAATCTTGATTGCAGAGACTTCAGCCTGAAATGGCAAACTTGCAGTTGAAAAATGTAAAAGCCCATCCCGTGGTATAGAGGATTTATCTTGATAAAACTTTTTTTTTCTTTAAGTGTGAATAGATTTTTTTAAAAGTCTCTGGTAGGTTGGGACACAAAGGCTTCTCAGAGGCTGTGTGACTATGGGGAGAAAGTACCTGGAAGAAGGGATTCCAAGCTTAGAACAGCCAGCTGTAGTTTTTAACCTGACAATACAGCATTTGGACTTTATTTCCACGGACAAGAACATGCCGTTAAAGGTCTTCCGAGGATATCCTTATTTATTCATTTCAAGGATAGGACTTTGTGCTATGAGTTGATATCCTGCTTGGAACCCAGAGCAAAGAGTTGTTTTGTTTATATGCGAGAGATGGTGGGGAGGAGACAAGACATCACCTGTCCCAGGTAGATGCCAGAGTGGGAGACCCAGGTCCTCCTCATAGGAAGCTCTCAGCTTAGGATGAATGGGGCAGGACCTGTGTCCTGCCCTTAGGAGTATTTAATTCAGAGATCAGAGGATAAGGAGCCCAGGGACTTGATTTTGGAATGCAAAGAGTCCTTGTGGAGTCATAAGCCCCTGCCAAAAAAAAAAATAATAATTAAGAGCACAATCCTGGTCAGAATTGTGTGTTCAGCTAACCTCAAGCCCAAATGTCTGATCCAAGCACTAAGAAGAGAGAACTTGGCCAGTCTCAGTGGCTCATGCCTATAATCCCAGCACTTTGGGAGCCGAGGCAGGTGGATCACCTGAGGTCAGGAGTTCCAGACCAGCCTAGCCAACATGATGAAACTCTGTCTCTACTAAAAATACAAAAATTAACTGGGTGTGGTGGTAGGTACCTGTAATCCCAGCTGCTTGGGAGGCTGAGACAGGAAAATCACATGAACTCGGGAGGCGGAGGTTGCAGTGAGCCAAGATCATGCCACTGCACTCCAGCATGGGTGACAGAGCAGAACGTCATCTCAAAAAAAAAAAAGAAGAGAGAACTCAAAGACCTAGGACAGAACCTCTTTACAAAATGTCAGAGGCAAGCTATAGATGGGAGAAAGGCCTGAGAGGGCCTTCAGCGAAGCCCCATAGGGAAGCAGGCAGTGGGACCTTGGAACAGGCTCTAAGCTGAGACTGCATGGAATTAGGGGCTGCATCTGGCCCAAGCAGAAAGAGAGTCAACTGGGGTAAGAGGATCCGTGACCCTGGGGAAAGCCCTTAGAGACCCTCTGGTCCAGTCCCTTCATGAAGGAAACTGAGAACCAGAGTATAGAATGGCTTATCTGGTGTCAGATGTCAGGACTGAGCTCCATCCTCAGACTCTAGCCTCCCAATCCATGGGACCCCCTGCAGAAGGACTTTCTGTTGGGAATTGGAGGCATTGTTTAAGCTCTTGATCAGACAACCATGTACTCACTTCCTACCTAGCAACATGCTTCTACTGAATTCTACAGAAAGAGAGCCACTCAAGTCTCATGGAGTGATCAGACCACACACTTACCATCACCTACCCAACAGCTCCTCCCACGTTTTTTCTGCCAGAGCCTAGATTTTGTAGTAGGTGGAAATATCTTAATTTGGGGAAACATAGACCGATTCTCCAACCTCAAGAGTCTTAATTGGCCACAGTATTCCAATGGTATTCCAGTCCCCCTTTGTCAATGATGGGTCTAAGGGTAGGCATGTGATCCACTTCTGGCCCATAAGACATAAAGGGAAGTCTGCATGGGACTTCTAAGGAAGCTTTTACTTTCCTAGTAAAAGAGAAAGATGCAGTTGACACCCTCATGCCCTTACCCCATCCACCTTTCGGCCTTGAAGGAAAGCAGCTCTGTATGTAGCCTGGGGGTCAAGCATGGGGGTAAAAGTGTGATGGCCTTAAGATGACAGAGTACACTATGGAACCCAAATCCTTGGAGGCTGAAATGAGCTGTTGGGCCAATGCCGGCAACCATCTATTGCAGGCTTCCGGAAAATTAACATTAAATAACCTTACGGTTTAAGCCACTGTTTGCTGGGCCTTCTCTTATTTGCCATCAAAAGCAAATAAGAGAGCATGTATGGCCAAGTTAAGTGTTCAAAAATCACACATTGACTTAGTGGAAATTACAGTTCTAATCCAAATCCTCCAAATCCCACTGCTCCTTCCACTAGCCACGAAGGGCCTTGGCCTCATAGGGCTTGTAGGGAAAGTGAGTGGCCAAGAGCAAGTCATGCCAAGAGAAGGTCTCTGAATATGGGTCCCTCTCTGTTGCCTCTTCTGAGATAGGCTGAGGAAACTGATCGCTGAGACAGAGTGATCCTTGCCCTAAGACGCCAAGTGTTTGGTTGGGGAGGCCATACATGTTAGTGCAACTCCAGCCAGCTCCACAGAAGTTGTTTAGGATTCGCCTCTGGTCAGCGTCTTCAGGTGGGAGTTCTGCACTCTGGAAGCTCTCCACACAGCTTTTTGTCTGCCCTCAACCAGAGGGTGTCTGGGTGAGTCCTCCATCCACCCACCAGTTCCTCCCCCATTACTCCTGGCCGTTCTACTTATCCTCCAGTGCCCACCTTGGATGAACTTCATTGGCCTTGCCTACAACCACCAGCTTGCACTTAATTGACCATGCTGACCAATCATTTATTTATCGATCACACTAACTGTATAGCCTGCTCTGGGTCAGCCATAATGCTGACACTAGGCTCGGTGGGCAGTCAGAGCCCCCAGTCTGGTGAGGCAGGCCAATCAACAGCAGTGGTACGGAGAGCAGTGCTGGGGGGCTGGGGAGGAAGGAAGCCAGCAGTTGTACCTTGGTCGGGGAGGGGGCAGCCTTTTTCCTACTTCTCTCCCCAACCAGACACTTTGCTTGTTAGGGCAAGGACCACCCTGTCTCATTGATCACTGTCCTGTGCCTTTCTCAGAGGAGACAACAGACAAGAACTCATGTTTGGAGCTCTTCCCTTGGCATGGACTTGCTCTTAGCCACTCACCTTTCCCTACAAGCCCCGTAAGGCCAAGGCTCTTCTTCATGGCTAGCAGAAGGAGCAGTGGGTATGGAGTTGGAAGCTCTGGGTTGGAACCGTAACTGCCAGTAACTTGACCTGTGACTTTGGACACTTCGCTTGGCCTCTCTGAACCTCACTTTTTTTTTTTTTTGAAAGACAAAGGATAATAACACCTTCCTATCTCACAGGGTTGCTGCAAAGATTGAATGAGATAACTAGTGGATTCACCAGGGACAGGAAGGCCCAGCACCCAGGAGGTGGGCAGGGAGTAACCGTTCATTCATCCACCTCCCTGGGCTCCCCACACTGCAGAAAACCAGAGACGAGTCAGCAGCACAGTGGAACTTTCCATGGGAGACAGAACATTTAATGAGAGCAAGACCTGGACAGTGCGGTCAGGAATTGTCCCACTCAGGGAACCAGACACACACTCGGTCCTTGAAGGGGTTTCCTGAGGCTCTCATACTTTCTCCTGCCCTGGAAAATGCCATCCAGGAGCTCATCTATCTGCTACTGCCTCTTTTCCAGAGCAGTGCAAGAAGGAAATACAACGGGCTTGCCGGGGCCAGAAGGTACTTGTCTCTCATGTCTGTATCTTACAGGGGAGTTCTGAGGATTCCAACGGCCCCCGTGGAGTTGCTGCCCCACTTTGGGGTCTTTGTCCAGGTAACTTCAAGTAGATTGGCTCACAGGCAGGGGTTGTCTGTTGAGGGGCCACCAAGCACTGCTCATTCTCAGCGGTCCTCTGTTGTCACCAGGCATGGCTGTGAAGGCCAGTCAACAAAGTGAAGACTTTCCCCGAGGAGCTCACGCTCTGGTATGAAAGACTCTGAAGTGGCCTAGCTAGGGGAAATTCGCAGCTGTGTCCACTCTGGGCCTCAGGTGAGGGAGGACCTAGAGAGCCTACTGTGGCGCCCAGACCGCCATCACTGCTCATACTTGGAGTGTGGTCCGAGCTATTTGGGGATGGCAGGGAAAGCATCTCCCAGAAAAGATGACCTGCCTGGGAGAAAAGGGGGTCACCAGAGGCTGCCAGCCAGGGCATCTCGGCAAACGTTAGCCCAGACAGCAGGGGTCCCAGGAGTTGAAGGAGGCTCACTGGGGAGGTGGGACAGGGGTCCAGTCCGTTAAAACAGAACGAAGTCACGAAAAGAGCAGGCTGGCCAGTGGTGCGCTGTGGGTGGGGAGCCAGGTGTCATCCTGAAGTTACAACTCAGATTCCTCATCCTTTTTTTGGTGGTGGCCACACGAGGAGTTCTGAGAGGCTCTGGTTCCCACTCTCACTCAGCAGTGGGAGGCTGCTCCAGACCAGGCACTCTGTCCCTGGCTGGGGTGTCCCCTTCAGAATGACAGAGATGAACTGAGGCAGCTCAAGGTGAGCCAGGAGGGACATGGGTGCTGGTAGGTGCTTGTCTTAGCTCTCAACCAGAGGATCTGATTCCCACTTAAACTACCTAGGACGAAGCAAGTGAAAACCAGAGCCCCATGTAGGGGATGCTGGAGGCAGAGCGGGTACAGGAGTCTGCATCCTGACCCCTCAGCTACCTGCCCTCACAGCGATAATGGCAAGGCTTGGGAAAGAGGGGTCCAGCAGCCCTTGAGGGGTTCCCTTCACTTCTGAGCCTGCCCTCCAGCCGCCCATTCCCATCTCTGCATCCGGGCCTGGAGGAAGAGATGGCCCACTGGCTGGGTTTTGATGGCATGTGGACATCATTGAGTCACTTTGGGGCATGACCCCAAAACTCTGTGCAAGGTGTGTCAGAAGGTTCCATAGTCCTGAGGAGGGTGGGGCTGTGTGCGTGGTCTTGTGGCTCTCCCTAAGTCTCGACATGTGTCACATTAGCCCAGTCAGGGAAATGATCCAAGTCAAATATGGCCCGTCCCCAGGTGTTGACAGACAAAAACACACAGAAGACTCCAATGATGTTCATCATGAGTCCTGTTTTCACCTGGAAAAGAGACAGGGTCAGAGTCAGCACCCTGAGGCCTGCTGGGAACTCACACTCTCAGAGAAGAAGACAAAGGGCCAGTTCCCTGGGCCTCGTCCATGCTCTGTGCTCCCCCAACACCCAGACAGAGCCACTTCAGATCCTCCAGGTATCCCTGGTACTCAAGGCATCCCTGGGAAGTAGGCAGAACAGATGGGTTCTTTATGCCCATGAGCATTTGGAAAATGACCTCAGAAAAGTGGTGGGAGGCAGCAGCCTAGGCCATTCAGGGGAATGGTGACAGGGCCCAGCATGTGAGTCCAAGTTCACTGCTCACCCCAGTGCCCTAACCATCCTGCAAGGACGTGCCAGCTTCCCTGTGGACCTCCTTGGGCTCTTTCTGATGCCTGCTCTGCAGTCTTCCCCCATGATGGCTAACCACTGCTTCACTGGCCTGTTGTAGATATTTTACTGGGGATTGGAATCAGGTTTGCAGTACATGGCTTCTGGGATCCACTCTTTTTTTTTCTTTTTTTTGAGATAGAGTCTCACTCTATCACCCAGACTGGGGTGCAGTGGTGCGATCTTGGCTCACTGCAACCTCCACCTCCTGGGTCAATCGATTCTCCTGCTTCAGCCTCCTGAGTAGCTGAGATTGCAGGCACACGCCACCATGCCTGGCTAATTTTTGTATTTTTAGTAGAGACATTATTTCACCATGTTGGTCAAGCTGGTCTTGAACGCCTGACCTTGTGATCCGCCTGCCTCAGCCTCCCAAAGTGCTGGGATTATAGGCATGAGCCACTGTGCCCAGCCAGGACCCACCCTTTTTATGAAAATGCTCCATGGAGTCCCTGAGATACCCAGCAGAGGCTATGAGATAAGGAACATCTGATTGGTCCAAGGTGCATTTCTGGCCTCCTGGGTTCACACACTTTCCCCTATCCCACCCAGACCTGCAAAGCTGCCCTTCTTCTCCCATCAGAGGTGGTAGAGCCAAGCCAGGCATGAAGATTTCTTCCTCTGACTGCATTTGTTCCCAAGGCATCATCTACCATCTACTCCCAAGCAGTGGTCTCTCTCTTCCTCTCTCTGCTCTACCTCTTCAGACACCCGTCTGAATCTTTGTGACTGTCAGTAGTGACTCCCTATTGCCTAAGCCTGCCCTGCCTATCTTCATGGTCCGTCCTTGGCCATGTGAGTCCAGCCCCATCTTCGCCCCTTCCAAGGACTCCCCTGATGCCTGCACAGGCTTCTCCAGGTGGGAGATTCTGCAGCCCACTTCAGAGAAAGAATAGTGTGTGAGGTTTGAGATCATTTAAAAAAAAAAAAAAAAAGAAAGAAAAGCTGCATTGTAAATGTAGACAATGACTACAGGTCTGGAAGTTCCGTAGTATTCTCAAATCATACGACATCATTTTGAAACTCACATGTCGTTCATTAATGGGGCAACTGTTATGACAGCTGAATTATAGTTCCATGGGAGTAAATAAAAACAGCTGTGTTACCATGTTAGCAAACTTGAGGTACCCGTAGGTTAACACAATGGAACACGATGAACCCCGTCTCTACTAAAACACAAAAATTAGTGGGGTGATGTGGCTGGCACCTGTATTCCCAGCTACTCAGGAGGCTGAGGCAGAAGAGTCGCTTGAACCCAGGAGGCAGAGGTTGCAGTGAAGAGCTGCATTATAAATGTAAACAATGACTACAGGTCTGGATGTTCCATGGTATTCCCAAATCATATGACACCATTTTGAAACTCACACATCATTCATAAATGGGCATCCCTTATGACAATGGCATTATAGTCCAATGGGAGTGAATAAAAACAGCTGTATTACCATGTCAGCAACCTTGAGGTGCCCATAGGTGAACACGATGGCATTCGGAGGGGTGGCCACGGGCAACATGAAGGCAAAGGAGGCACTCAGGGTACAGGGGAGCATGACATACAGCGGATTGAGGCCGATGGAGCGAGACTGCAGAAAAACACAGCACTGCAACATCACTGTACAGGACACAGACGCTCTTGGGGATGGGATTCTGAAAAGCATTCTCTGAACGTGCCAGGTACATTTGAACCTCTGTGCCTCTGTCTTGATTCCTCTCCCTTTTGCCATGTCTCTAGCAGATAACTTAACCTACCGAACACTGAAGGCTCAGAGGCAACCTCCCCTGGAAGGCCTTTCTGAATCCCCTCAATTCATTCAACATATATTTCTTGGGTACCTACTATGTGCCAGAAACCGTGCTGAGTACTTAGACTGCACTCAACCTTCCAGTGCCACGTGCAAATGTCTGTCTGTCCTGCCACAGACCGAGAACCTAGAGGGCAGGGACCACATCTTCTCACCTGCATATAAATCTTGGATGTGTGTGTTTCTATATACGCATGGGATCATTTTGCACATGGAATTTGGTAGCCACCTTTTAAATTCTACTTTAAAATTCAGCCACATTTAACAGCACCTATCAGAGAGTAGGCATTCATTAAATATTTGTTGAGTGTATGAATGAATAATTCCTAAAAGCTATCAAATCAATTATGCATCATGCAGATTTACATGCACATGAGGGCAGACCCATGCAAACATGTTTGTGGCAACAGTATAACAGGAAAATGCAGGAAGCCAACTCCATGGTCACTAATAGCAGGATGGCTAAATAAAATATGATACATACAAGCCATGGAATAGTATGCAGCTATAAACAATTGGATTGTTTTTTGTGCTACTATGGAAAGATTGCCAAGACCTATGATTAGATTTTTTTAAAAAATTAAGATGTGTGGCCAGGTGCTGTGGCTACACCTGTAATCCCAGCACTTTGGGAGGCCAAGGCCGGCGGATCACCTGAGGTCAGGAGTTTGAGACCAGCCTGGCCAACTTGGTGAAACCCCATCTCTACTAAAAATACAAAAATTAGCAGGGCGAGGTGGTTGGTGCCTGTAATCCCAGCTAGTCGAAAGGCTGAGGCAGGAGAATTGCTTGAACCCAGTGGGGAGAGATTGCAGTGAGCCGAGATCGCGCCATTGCACTCCAGCCTGGGTGATAAGAGCGAAACTCTGTCTCAAAAAAACAACAACAAAAAAAATTAAGATGTGTAATGACTATAGAGTGATGCCATTTATTTAAGCAGAGAGAGAGAGAGAGAGAGAGAGAGAGAGAGAGAGTGTGTGTGTGTGTGTAATATATCCAGAAAGACACCTGAGAAATTAGTAACAGAAGTCATCTCTAGGGAGGAGGCTAGAGGTTTAATGTCTGTACACATCTTTGCATTATTAGACACTTTTAGCCATATACCATCTGCAATTTAGAGAAATAATACTATGAGCCTGTTCCCATTTTATTACACTTCAAAACTGTGATTTTTAATGGCCTGAGAGTGTTATGTTATATGAATATATGATAATTTATTTCATAGCAAACCCTCATTACTATGAATATATTTGTATAATAATTCTGCGATACAACCTCATAATATATGTTTGTAGGCATCTCTGATTATTTTCTTAAGATGTATTCCCAAACATAAAATTGCTGAGTCAAGGGGTCTGAGCAGATTTAATGTTATGGCTCCTGTTCGCAAACAGCCCTCCAAAATGACTGCTGCAAGTCCCATATCCTCTGGAATCACTGAGACGTCCCAGGCGGGGGCCTGGCTCTTCCCTGGTGCCTCTCCTCCACCATCCTCATTTTCTTGGCTCTGGGTACCATATGGTGTCTGCACCCCACACTCCTTGGCAACTCAGCTCAATGACCATCACCTTTTCTTTTCTCATAGGTAGGCATGAGACAAGATTGTGATGGGCCTTAGAGGTAGCTGGGGGAAATTTTACTTGGGGTTTCAGGTTCTAGAAAATCTTGTTTTCAAAGGGCCCCTTAGAGCCTGCAGTTGTCTGGTTGGGACCCCTGCTGTTCCCAGTTAGGGCTGGAGATGACAAAGCCAGGGCCTTTGCTAGGAGAGAGGAGGCATCGCCACCACGCGCCTGGCATCAAAAGGTGCTCCTCTTACTGGGCATCTGTCTGGGCAGCCTGCTTAGGAGAAGAGGAGACAGGCCACTTTGCTTTTTTTCACACTTTCACCTCCTTGCTATTTTTAACACTTTCATCTTCATTTGGAAAGGAAAAAAACCACTTAGCTTTGCTTTTTATACACACAGACGCCCAGGCAGCTGAATGGAAATTTACCAACTTCAGTCCTGTGTTCAGGCCCTTTGTAAATCTGTCTCTCAATTCCAGAATAATGACAGCCTCTCCCATGCTCATTTTGCAGTCTACAGAGGCTTTTCATAGCCCTCATCTTAATTGGCCATCAGCACAGCTCCAGGAGGAAAGAAGTTAAGGGCCATGTGCAGAGATCCCACATCTTGAACTCAGGTCTTCTGACTGCAAGACCAGGGCTCTCTTCATACTATGCTGAGGCTGGTACGTCTTTGCAATGGGTGACAGAAGGAAATGCGAAAAAACGATAGCCACTGATTTTCCTATCAGCTCTGCTTTCTTTTCAATCCCAACTCAAAAACATGCTTGTCCACAGAACAGAATGCTTTAGCCTGGCACTCAGCAGCTTTTCCCACGAGCAACAGCTACCTCTCAACCCCCTGTGATCCTTTCTCCCTGTGCTCGTCAAGCAAGGCCTCCGGGAGTCCGCAGTCCTGTGTACCATTGCCTTTACGTGCACTGCTCCACCTTCCCAGAATTCTTTCTCTCCTTCCACCCATTCCCAAGTCCCCACTCCTCCAAGGCCTCTTCCTGGGGGGTTCCAGCCAGTGCTGCTCCTGCTCTGCAGTCCTTCTGCACACCTGTGCTCTTTGCCCAGAGACCACGGCTCTGGCCTGCTCCTCTTTAGCCCAAGTCCTGTCTCCCCAGCTTGAAAAATAATCCAATTAAATTTATAAAACAAATCTGAGAACTTGGTCCATGTTTGATGCTTTAGCCAGCATGAGGGGTACAAAGACGAGTGGCAAAGCAGCGGAGGCCCCAGGAGCAGAGGCATCCAGGGTCCACAAATCCACGTCACAGCCAGACCTGGGTCTCCAAAGCCTGGTCTGGCTCTGGCCTGGACTGCTGCCTCTTTAGGGACCCAGAACATGGCCATGTGTTGACAGCTTCCTGTGAAATGGAAGGGCCCCTCTTCACCATTAGGTTACTTACCATGGAGGCAAAGATGGGCAGGAACAGGGTGGTGGTGGCCACGTTGCTTGTGCACTCAGTGAACACGGCAACGAGCAAGGATAAGATCAAGGTGATGGCTGCTGGGGGCACTGCGTGCAAGGGTTCCATCTGCTTCCCCATCCACTCAGACAAGCCTGAGGCCTGGGAAGCACCAGGAGGGCAGTTATTGCAGGGCTCCTGGCTTGCAGTTCCTTCAGGGCCAGAGTAAGCTTGGCCCATCCTCTCCTCCTGACCCTCTTTCTCTACACCTCATAGGTGACCTCATCCATTCCCACCATTTTCATCCCCATCCTCTCTGCTGTCTCCTAAATCTGTACTTCCAGCCAGCTGGCCTACTATCTGGATTTACACACCCATATGCCTTCTGAAAATGTCCACCCAGATGTCCCATGAGCACAACAGACTCAATATGCTCCACCCTGCATTCATCCTCGATGGCCCAGAATCTGCTTCTTTCTCTGAGTCTCCCAGTTTGGTGAACGGACTCACCATCCACCAGCTGTCCAAACCCAGAAGGCTGGGAACCATGCTGCCAGGTCTGTGTTCCCCTCATTCCTTATACCCACTCAGCCACCAAGTCACCCAAACGTCTCACATCCATCTCCTCCTCTTAAGTCCTCCACAGTTTTGGAAGCTCAGGGGATTCATTTTGACCAGAAATTGAGGGTTTAGATTTAGGGCTTTGAGCTGAGAAGAGATTGTCCAGGGAGAGAACGAGGTGTAAAGAGAGGAGAGGCCAACGACAGAGCCTGGACGGACACTCTTATTTCATGGAGAACAGAGGAGAAGTCAGCAACAGAGGCTGAGCAGGAATAGTCCGAGTCTCAAGGGAAGCTGGAGATGGTGCTGTGCTGGGGTCCAGAGGAGGAGGGAATGTCAAGGAGAGAACGTCCACAGAGTCCAAAGTTCTGAGCCTGAATGAAACGAAGGCTGCAGAGTCTTCGCTAGTTCTCCTCCATGCCCTGCCCATCCCAGGCCCCGACTCCAGACATCAGAGTGATTTCCTGACCTGCAGATCTGACCAACTCACCCCCTGGCCTCAGTCCTTTAGTGGCTGTCTATTGCCTTCATGATCCAGTTCACACCCCACTATCTTGGGGCCCTCAGAGAAGTGGCTTCTGGTAGCCTCACTAGCCTCATCTTCTACTTCTCCTCAGCTAAATACCTCACATTTTCTCCCTTGCTTGGGTCCCACTTCCTGAAATGCCCTTCCACATATGTGCCCCTCCCTAGTCTTGAAGTCTGTCAAGAACAGGGACCATATCTCAATCTCCTCTGTAATCTCTGTGCCTGGCCTAACACTAGGGACATAATAGGAATGTTGGATGGATGGATGGATGGATGGATGGATGGATGGATGGTTGGAGGGATGGATGGATGGAGGGATGATGGCTGGCTGGATGAATAGATGGATGGATAGATGGATGGATGGATGGATAGGTGGGTGGGTGGATGGATGGATAGATGGATAGATGAGAGGGTAGATGGATGGATCGGTGGATGGATGGATGGATGGATGGATGGATGGATGAATGGATGAATGGATAGATGGATGGGTGGATGGATGGATGGATGGGTGGGTAGATAGATGGGTAGATGGCTGGCTGGCTGGCTGGCTGGATGAATGGATGGATGGATCATGGATGGAGACTTGAATAGATGCATGGATGAATGGATCAAGAGATGACTAGATGGATGGATTTTTTCACCCCCACAGAAATTTAGCACCCATTAGGCACCAAGCTGTGTCCTAGATAGTGAGGAAACAGCAATAACAAGACCATGTCTATCTATTACACTCCTGAATGGGTGGACGGTTGGTTGGAGGACAGCAGCAGCAAGCTGGCTCAGCCCTCCCTCTGGCTCATTTCTTCCCTAGGAGGGAAGGAGAGAAGTAGAGAAAGTTATATTTTTGTGTATTTTCCAAAATGTTCCTCTCCTCCTATGCTGCTACCTACTTAGCTAAAGAAAAAGTTTGAAGTAGCTACCGTTTTAACAAAGAGCTCAGCCAGCTGAACAACCAAAGGTAGTAGCAAACAATATTGGCAAGGACTTGAAAGAAAGATTTCCCTCAGAAAAATCAAAGCAGAGGTCATTAATATCAACCCCCAGAGGGTACCTGACAGTGTCCTCTGACCCTCTTGGCTAACCAGGATCACTCATTCACTCACTCCTGCAATCACTCAAAGGTTACTTTCCATCTTCCAGGCCCTCTGTGTGGTGTAGAGTTCCTGTTCTCAAGGAATGTGCAGTTTGATACAGGCACAGAAACACACAAGCTCAGAGATGGAAGGGTAGAGAAATGTCACCCTCTTGTCAAAGAAGAGGGCTCTAGGCAGCCTGTGGCTGGAAAAGTTACCTCGCATCCTTTAGCCAGAGCAAATCCGCCCCCTAGTAGCAGCACTATGCCCCAGGGCACTTTCTCTTGGGTGACCTTCCAATCCAGCAGGGCAGGGGGATAAAATGGAGTTTTCCTTTCTGAGAAGAAAAATAAAACACACACACATACACACACACACCCCCCAGAGCAGCATTAGAAGACAAAAGAAATCTAATATCAAGGGGAAATCAAGCCAATAAGAACAACAGGGTACCATCTCCTACCTATAAATGAGCTAAAGTTTACACTAATATATATGCATTGCTGGTGAGGATATGGTCAAACTATGACACACACTGCCAATAGCATGAGAAATTGGTACAACCTTTTTGAAAAGCCATTTGGCCATACATTTTAAGAGCCATTAAGACTTTATATTCTACTGCCCCAGCAATATTACTCCTAGAAGTTTATCCTAAAGGAGAAATACCCTCAAAGGAAAAGCTATATACAAGAAAACATTAATTTCTGAAAATAAAAAATTCAAAACACCCAAAATGTTCTATAACAGGAGAACGATTACATCCCCGCTACGCAATATCATACCATTATTAGAGAAAATATACTTGAGGACCATAGCAATAATGAGAAATGTTTATAGTGTACTGTCAATCAAAAGCGGAAGAAGAAACAACAAAGAAATAGGATTCAAACTATTTGCGTTTTGATTATAATGTAATATATATGCATATTAGCAAAGATTTGGAGGAAGAGAGAAAACAAAAAATTACTGATGGTGTTATGGGAAATTTAAAACATTTTCTGTTCCTGTTGCAATATAAATAAAATTTCAAGTGTTTAAAAAGCAAAAGAGAAGACATTTTGCACTAAATAATACCACCAGTGGCTTGAAAGCCACTGTCTCCTGGGCTTTTGTTATGTAGCTAATCCTCTTGGTTATGATGGATTTTCTCCCTCCAGAGCCCAGGGCATCCCATAGTAATCCTTTGCTTCCTGCGCTCCAGTCCTGATGACTAGAAGATCAGGACAGGAGCCTTACCTTCCTCAGTCTGGCTGCAGAAGTTGAACTTGGGCTTCTGTGAAGGCACAATGAATAGCAGGATGGCCACAAAGATGGCCACAGTGGCATCGGAGGCATACCTAGATGAGGAAAAGCACAACTCAGCTGCTGCAATGACACTCAACAAAGCCATTCCAACACCAGCAGTTCTATGTCTAAATGCTCCTATGCAAAGAAACAGGCTCATATAGCCCTAAAAGTCAATGTCAAGTGTGGTGTGGTAGACTTAGTCCTGGCTAGAAATCAAGATGCCCACACTCTTGGCCACCAACTTTGGGTGACCCTAAACAGCCTCCTTCCCTCTCTCGGTGCATGCATTCTCCATAGGTGTATTTCAGGACCTCTTCTTGACCAGGTTCTCTAGAATTTTGGGTTCACCAGGGTGGCCACAGACTTTGGTGCTGACCCAAGCCAACCTTCAAAGCGAAATGGCCATCATAGGCAGCATCTCCCTGCCCACATCTTTCGCTTTTTCTAGGATGTACATGTTTCTCAATCTTTCTTCCATTCTGACAGCATCTTAGCCAGGAGAGAAACTACATGTACCCACTTTGCCAAGCCTCTGTCTATGAAACTCCCTGGATGTGTGCCTTTGGAGGGATTTGACCAGATGTAAAGATAAGAAAGGGAAGATGGCAGAGCAGAGATTTAGAAACCAGAACTCTGGGAGCCCTAATCCTAGCCCAAGAAATCTCTCTCAGCACAGCTCTGGCCACCCTGCCTGGCCAAGTATTTTCTGCTCAGCTTACTCAGGAGAGGTTACCACAGGAACACATTTGGGGTCTTATTGTAAAGCTTGGTCAAAACACAAAAATAAGTCATGAAACCAACAGAGTGCTCTCTGAAACCCAACTCCCAAAAAAAGAGAAACCTTGACCAAGCATGAGTGCCTAGCCCACATTCCTCTTGCCACCTGTAGCTAAGAACTGCAGCATTTAGGCACCAGTGCACTAAGCCAGCAAGTTCTTTTTCTTTTTTTTTCTGTTTTTGTTTTTGTTTTGTTTTGTTTGAGATGGAGTCTCACTCTGTCGCCCAGGCTGGAGTGCCGTGGTGCAATCTCAGCTCACTGCAACCTCTGCCTCCCAGGTTCAAGCGATTCTCCTGCCTCAGCCTCCCAAGTAGCTGGGACTATGGGCCTACACCACCACGCCCAGCTAATTTTTTGTATTTTCAGTAGAGACGGCGTTTCACCGTGTTAGTCAGGATGGTCTCGATCTCCTGACCTTGTGATCCGCCTGCCTCGACCTCCCAAAGTGTTGGGATTACAGGCGTGAGCCAGCGCACCCAACCCTAAGCCAGCGATTTCTATTGAATCAAAGACTTACTTTGTCTCACCCTCCACCCAGGCGACAGTCAGCCAGCCGGGCATGAAGCCGGGGTCTCGGGAGAACCACAGGACGACCAGCAGGAGAAAGCAGATCAGGACGTTGACCTCCGCGAAGGAGAAGGGCCCCAGCTTCCTGTACTCCTCCTGCAGCATCTTGAGAGCAGCCTTCTCATTATTCTTCCTCTCTAGCCCACAGCCCCAGGACTTTTTAAAACTGGAGAATGCAAAGATGAGAGAAGGGCAGAGCAGACTGGTTGGCTCATGTGCTGGTCAGATGGAGCATAAACGTTCTACAGCAGAATGTGGCAGAAAGACACATAATGCTGTCCTTGCCTGCTGTGGGGCCTGGAGAAAGGCCCTTCCTGCCTCTTTCCCTCTCCTGTTCTTCCATCCCAGAATATAGTAGGGAAAAGTCTCTGTAGAGGGGCTGGAGGGTCTTGGCAGGTGCCCAGTCACCTGGAGACTGGCTGCTCCAGGGTCACTTGGGGAAAGGCCATAAGAAGTCCCAGAGCCTGCTCAAGGTGGGACCAGGGCTCCCTCACATCCTTCCCAAGTCTCCCTCCTTCCACCTCAGCCTGGAGCTTTGATGGTGTTGGGATGCCAACCCCATCACCAAGGTGGCTCAGTAAGACACAGGGAGTGAGTATGAATCCTGGCAGACAGGGCTGGTAAGGAGCAGAATGGGTCTTTGCATTCCCAGGAGCTGGAGGTGCAGGATGAGGGATTCAGGAGGCCCTGGGGCTAGCAGCAGGCATGGCTAGGGCACGAAGGAAGCCAGCCCAGGATGGGCACCTCCATCCTGGATAGGCTTCCTTAGGACCAGTGTCCATTGCCCAGGGTGTCCTGCAGGGCCTCCCCTAAGGTGGCGTTGGCATGAGGAGGCAGAGACGAAAGGAGGTTCTTGGAGGAGATGCAGAGGGTAGCTCAGCTGTGGAGAGGGGATAACTGGGGCCCCTGTGCACGGGACTAAGGCATGCACAGGGGCCCCAGTTTCTGAAAATTGCATTCATACATTCCAGTTCTAGCCACTATTGATTTGAAGGGGTGGGCAAGGCCAAGAGTATTGTCCTTGGAGAGCCGTCCCTTGGGAGAGCCCTTCAGGGGCCCCTAAGACATAATCCTAGGAGGACAGGGTTTGATGGAATAGGTGCTCATTCCCGAAGCCAGTGCTGGATGTAAATAGCCTTGGAGATTGTGGGTCAAGTGTTGGTGTGATGGTGGCTTGGCCCAGAGCATGGGGACACCAGAACATCAGGACACGGCTTTCTGGGGTGCTCAGGGGTCAAGAAAAGAGGAAACACTGATCGGATCTTGGGTCTGCACAGCTGGCCAGGATCTCCCTGCTGGCAAGGGGGCAAGGCTCTGTGTCCTGAGGGTCCCCTGCCAGGAACATTGTCTAGACACTGGGCATGAGGATGACTCTACTGGTGTCAGAGGGAGCCTCTCTGCTGTCATGCCCTTGGTAAAATTTGTGATCTACCAAGCACCTCACATCTGCTGCCACTTGTCGTTCTAGAGACTCTGGGGCTCAGCCAAGGGCTTCAGGTTTCTAGGATAAGGGGTGACCTTGCTATTCCTAGTGGCCCAGGACCCAGAGCCTACATTTGGTGCTGGCGGCTCATCCCCAACAGCACAGTAGTTGCAGACTCTGAGGCTGCATGGAATATGCAGTCGTCCAATGCTGGTGCCCACAGAGTACCGCCAAGCCTTCAGTCTCCCGTGCTAAGCAGCTTTGCTCTCATCTCTGGGTTAATTTCATCTGATGACTACCAGACTGGCATGAGATGCAAGCAAATGGATCCAGTTGACCTGTGAGGGACCTAGGTCGGGATCAGAGGCGGGGACCGCAGTGTCTTTCTGCCTTCACCAAGACGCCCTCCGGTGAACCTGGACTGAATATGCTGCAGAGCCAAGAAGAGGGAAGAGATTCTTGAGCCTTGAGTGCCTATGCCCTGACAGGGGTCCCAAAACCCTCGTACCTATTACAGGAGATGAGCCTGGTTGGGACAGTTAGGTATAACCAGTAATAATATCCCACGTAGTTCTTGGTGGTCCTGCGGTGGGGTCTGGCCCCCTTTGCTAGATATAGTCTAGGAGGCTACACTAGACTCCTCAGCAAGGTAGTTTTTCTGGATTAGGCTAGAGGCCAAGACCTTAACCTTGTTCTCCACGGCCATTCAGATGAGGAACTCAAGTGGGAGCAAGAGCTGACAGCGCAGCTGCTTCCTGCAGCAGAGACAGGTGCTCCCTGGCCTCAGGAGGGGAGGTCTATGAGGCCACAAGGCAGGCAGGGATCACCAGGTCCTAGTTTGCGGTAGGACATGGCCTGGGCCACAACGCTGTTCCCATCACTCAAGCCAAATGTAAAAGCTGTCCTTTACCTTCCAGATCTGGAACCAAAACAAAGCTCCTATGAGCCACCCTGGCCAGCCACACTGCAGGCGTCTAAACTAGAGTGGCTGTCAGGAAGGGGTGGGACTGGGCTGCAGATACACACCCCACTGCGAGCATGCTCAGAAGCCCCCTGCTGCAGACACTCCCAGGCTCCCCTGCCAGTCAATAAGAAGGCCATGCCAGGCTGGGTGGACTGCAGCTTCAGGTTCTTGGCTGTGAATCTCCAGGGCCCTGACATCCACCTCTGACCAGAAAAGAAGCTGATGATGCCCTTGTGGTCCCAATGCCATGCTATCTCCCTCCTCTTCCTCAGTGGGCCTTAGGGTTCTAGGGCAGCCCCTGGGCCGCAACTAATGCTCTGACACCTGGTCATGCTTATGTCTAGAGGCAACTAAGGGCAGCAAGCCTCAGCCTCCCCAGGAGGGGTTGCCATACAGTGGAGCCAAAGTGCCTGGGTTCAAGTCTCAGTTCCCTGCTTCCCTGTGACACAACACTGTGTACACGACGTCACCTCTCCATGCCTCAGTTGCCTGGTCTATAAATTAGGAATAATAATAATAGTGCCAACCTCATAGGTTGTTATGAAAATTAATTAAGTTTAAGAGTGCTCAGGCCAGGCGAGGTGGCTTACATAATCCCAGCACTTTGGGAGACTGAAGCGGGCAGATCAGCTGAAGTCAGGAGTTCAAGACTGGTCTGGCCAACATGGCAAAACCCCGTCTCTATTTCAAAACACAAAAATTAGCTGGGCGTGGTGGCGGGTGACTGCAATCCCAGCTACTCGGGAGGCTGAGGCAGGGAGAATCGCTTGAACCTGGGAGGCAGAGGTTGCAGTGAGCCAAGATCGTACTACTGCACTCCAGCCTGGGCGACAGAGTGAAATTCCATCTCAAAAAAAAAAAAAAAAAAAGTGCTCAAAATTGTGTCTGGCACATCATGAACAATCAATAAACGTTAGCCATGATTATTTCTATTGCCCCATGAGGAGACACAGATGCCCACTGGCAGCAGGTTCGAGATCATCTCCTGGGAGGCCTGTTTGATGGATGTGAGCAAATGAACAGGACTTTGGTATTGATGTAAGACGCAGGGCAGAGAGAGCTGCTGTCAAAGGTGGCCAGGCAGCCATGTGAGCAGCTTCCCTGCCCCGTCCACAGGTAGGACAGAGTGAGGTTTGGGCAATGATCATTAACACTGTTATTGTTGGCTGCGTGCGGTGGCTCACTCCTGTAATCCCAGCACTTTGGGAGGCCAAGGAGGGCGATCACGAGGTCAAGAGATTGAGACCATCCTGGCCAACATGGTGAAGCCTCGTCTCTACTAAAAATACAAAAATTAGCCAGATATGGTGGCATGAGCCTATAGTCCTAGCTACTCAGGAGGCTGAGGCAGGAGAATTACTTGAACCCAGGAGGCGGAGGTTGCAGTGAACTGAGATTGTGCCACTGCACTCCAGCCTGGGCGACAGAGTGAGAATCCGCCTCAAAAAATAAAATTATTATTCTTACTATCATTATTATAACTGTTTTGAATGTGTATAGTAACTTTTTTTTTTTTTTTGAGACGGAGTCTCGCTCTGTCACCCAGGCTGGAGTGCAATGGCACGATCTCATCTCACTATAACCTCCGCCTCCCGTGTTCAAGCAATTCTCCTGCCTCAGCCTTCCAAGTAGCTGGGATTACAGGCACGTCCCACCACGCCCGGCCAATTTTTGTACTTTTAGTTAAGATGGGGTTTCATTTACCATGTTAGCCAGGCTGGTCTCGAACTCCTGACCTCAGGCCATCTGCCCATCTCAGCGTCCCAAAGTGCTGGGACTAGAGGTGTGGGCCACCACACCCAGCTAATTTTTGTATTTTTAGTGGAGATGGGGTTTCACCTTGTTGGCCAGGCTGGTTACAAACTCCTGACTCAGGAGATCTGCCCACCTCGGCCTCCCAAAACGTTGGGATTACAGCTGTGAGCCACCGTGCTCAGCCTGTATAGCAACATTTTAATGGCAGTTTTCAAAACAGTTCCTCCTTCAGAAGAAGACTTAGAAAAATTCCCTATTTTCCTCATGAAATCATAGGTTTCTGTGGGCACTTTTGCCTCTCGGCTCTGCAGTCTCTTCCCTCTGGTCACATCTTCCCCTGTTTTTACTTGGCTCGAGTTCTGTGTGGATTGAGGCATAGAGCATATGCACTTAGCTCAGAGCTGTGCACTTTCTATCCTGCTGTGGCATGTTCACCCTTGCACCACAGATAAATTTGTGTGTTCTAAAAGAACAATAACTTTTTTTAGATATTTGCAAGCCACCAGTCATGGTTCCTGTCCAAAGTCTGGCTGCCATCAAAGGTGGCCTCTGATGAACTTGCCTGTGTGCTGGGAACGGGAAGGTAAACTTTCCAGGACCCACACACTGCTGGGAACACCAGAGGCATGCAGTAAAGGTCTAGGTTTGGATTGATTTGGACGTCATCACTCCTGGTTTTACTTGGCTTAAACTCCCTGTGAATTGAGGCACAGAGCATATGAGCTTAGCTCAGAGCTGAGTCACAGGTTTGCTGTGACCTGGCCTGATGGGCCCACATGGGCAAGAGGAAGCTCGTCTGGTAATATCAAACAGGCACGTGGGGACCAGCTTATCTTTAATTGTTTTAACCCACTCGCTCTTCCTCCCTGTGCCAGAGCTGTGCCGGGAGCTGTGCCCGGCATCACAATGGCTCTGGAGGAATTCTAAGTCACTGGAACCCGAATGCAGATACTGAAGGATAGGGCTGTGATATGACCAGGGACAGCTCAGAGATGGAATGGGGGGTGGGGGGAAATTCAGGGAAGCAGCATTTGCACTGGCCTTGAAGGCTGAGGAGGTGGGAAGGTAGAGAATGGCATTCCAGGAAGAGGGGATCATGTGTGCGGAAGCTCAGAGAGCAGCCCAGGGTTGAAGGAACAGGAGGGCAGACTAGCGAGAGACGGGCTGGAGGAAGGTCAGGGCCAGAGGAAGGCCTGTGTAAACCCGCCTGCGGAGTCTGAAGGCTTTTCTGCAGCCTTGAGGCATCATTAGGTATCATTTATCATCAGGCTGTGAGCAGCTCAAACTTACTTGAATCTCATGTAAATACACTGGAGCCACAGCCAGGAGAGCAGGAGCATTATCAGCATGTTGGGAAAGGCAAATGCAAACCAGGAGGCAAAGTTCACCAGGTCCTTGCTGTCAGGAAATAATCTGCAAAGGAGACACCGGTCCCCACCTCAGATGCTGAGCTGCAGGGAGTGGGCCGGGCCCTGTGTGGGGGGAGCAGACCAGCAGCTGGGCCCTGAGAGGTGGGCCTGAGTGGAGGCCATATCCTCCTGAGGTCTAGCCACCAAGTCCATTGCTAAGCATTATCCCCTAACTGAGTGGGAACACAGAACATGGCCACAGCACAAGACAAGGCCAAGAAATGACCCACTGACCCTTCTATGTGTCCAGGCCTTGCTAAGAGTCTCATGAACGCTGCGGCTCATCCCTCCAGAAAAATACACCTTTGTATACATATGCATGTAATTTGGCTGATAGCTTTGGGGATCCGAAGAGAGATCTCAGCAATTTCACCCTGTAGGTTTCTGCAAAGGATGCCCTCCCCAACCCTTGGCAAAGCAAACCTCAAAAGCTTCCCAGAGTGGAGGCTGGAGAAGGGTCGCTTCTGCGGCAGGCTCTGCCTCTCATTCCCCAGGCTCTGCTAGCCCCAGGGGCTGTCTCCTTTAGCTCAAGAATGTCAAAGCAGGCCAGGTGCAGTGGCTCACACCTGAAATCCCAGCACTTTGGGAGGCCGAGGCAAACAGATCACAAGCTCAGGAGAGTTCAAGACCAGCCTGGCCAATACAGTGAAACCCCGATTCTACTAAAAACACACACACACATACACACACACACAAATTAGCCTAGCGTGGTGGTACATGCCTATAATCTCAGCTACTTGGGAAGCTAAGGCAGGAGAATTGCTTGAACCGGGGAGGCATAGGTTGCAATGAGCTGACGTCGCACCACTGCATGCCAGCCTGGGCAACAAAGCAAGACTCTTTCTCAAAAAAAAACAAAGAGTGTCAAAGCAGACACAGAGCTTTCCCCATCCAGCCTAGACAGGCTGCTCCTCCCAGAGAAAGTTACCAGAGAACTATAAGGATATCATTACAGAAAACACTCCTGACATTAAAACCAACAGGTTGTTGAACCTCAAGTTTCTGCCCAGCCAGGCTCCAGGCCTGTCCTTGCCACCTCCTACTTCCTGTGCCCATTGCCCTCCTCACCCCTATCCAGGCTCCTGTCTGCATTGGATGGCACCTCCTTATTTTCATTCCTGCCCACTGCAATTAGCACATACCTCAATTAATGCATTTATTTACCAGACGTGCCTGGAACGCCCTGGCATCTTGCCACCCTCAACAGACCATGAATATCCTGTGGCAGGGTCCAGCTTTCTCTCCCTCTTGTGATCCCAGTCCCACCCAGCAGAAGGCCAGGCACAGACATGGGGTCCTCATGGCCTGTGTCCCTTTGTGGCCAAGGCTGGAAAATTCCAAACCATCTCATGGTTCAGCTGACACCTCAGAAGGGGACCTGTCACCTCAAAGGCAATTTGTGGGACTATAAGGAAGCAGTGAGGCCTTGAATGACCCAACCCCAGCCCTTCATAGCATCTGTAGGCCTCGGATATCATGGGACCATCACCATTAACAAGCACAGGGAGTGATCCAAGGGAGTGGTGGGGAGTCTTTTAGAGGTGTCTGTTTTCTACAAGTTTCAACCAAGGACCCAGCGTCTAGGAGTACATTGTCATCTCTTATGACTTTAGCTCAGAGTTCAATCCACAGTCACTCTCTGAGCCAGAATCCCTGAGCCCAGGGGAGATGGTAGGACTTGCATCAGAGCAGAAAGTGGACTTGGGTGTTAGCTCCTTGGCATTAGCTCCCTATGGGCTTCTGTGTGGGCACAGGGGTGCCAGGACACAGAGGCTGGAAGGGGCCACATCTTTCCACCCCTGCCAGGCTCTCCCAGGCCAGATCTGGCTGCCTCGAGCTCCAGGACCCTGCGGAGGAGGAGAGAGACGTGGGCAGGTCCCTCCAGCCCTGGTACCCACTTTGTTGTCCCCAGATGTGACCAAGGACTCACTCGTTCATCTGGCCCAGGAGCACCACGTTGGGTCCCGTCCCAGTCAGGGTGGCGGTACCCCCAATGCTGGCCGCGTAGCAAACACATAGGGTCATGGCCTTGCACATCCTCTTTCGCTCTCGGTCCTCCTGCTGCCCCAGAGGAGGGCCTTCAAAAATCACTTGGTTCCCTGTGGTGGGCACAGCACTGTTAGCTAAGCCGCTGATGGGGGCTGACCACCCAGCCCCAGCTCCTGACTCTGCTGCTGACCTGAGGATTGGGACATCCCAGCCCTGCTGATTTAGCTGCCCCATTGGGTTCCATAAGAGTTGTCAGCAGGGATGTGCCCGATTAATCTCTGTAGCCCCAGGACCTTGCCCTGGGTCTGGCAATCAGGCCATCAGCCACAGACCCTGTGTCTACCGCACCGTGCCTGGGATGGTAAGGAACATGGCAGATGGCAAGGCAGATGCTAACTTGCCCTCCCTGAGCTTGGCACCTAGCAGGGAAGCAAGCATGGGACACCAAGACCAAGATCCATGGGAGCAGAGAATGGAAGGATTTGAGCTACTCAAGAAGGTCAGAGAAGGGCTCCTTGAGGATGAGCAGGCCTAGCAAGGAGTGAGGGGCACCCAGTAAATGCTCAAAAGATGCCCAAATGAATAATCGAGTGGACACATTGATTTCAAAGCTCTATTAAAGGATCCAACTTTTATGCAAGAATCCCATTCCTAAAACTGATGACAACAGCATTTTCTAATTGTTTTCTCTATGCGTATTTAAAGGAGGGCTTCAGGAAGCAGACAGGGAGAAGGAGGTGGCCAAAGCGTTTGCCAACAGAGGGAGGGGAAGGCTGCTGTTGCAGCCTGGCAGTGCCGCCAGGGGCTCACCTGGCAGCTCATTGGCCTTGCCCTTGTCCGCCAGCTCCAGGGCCCCCAGGCCGGCCTCAGTGGCTGTGTTTGTGGCTTCCATCTGCTGCAGCATGGCCTCCACAATGGGCACCATCATGGCTGTGGCGGCCGTGTTGCTGATCCACATGGACAGGAAGGCTGTGACACCCATAAAGCCCAGCATCAGCCTGCAGAGGAGGGGCAGGGAGGAAAGCCAGAGAATCCCCACCCCACCCCCCAACACTTCCCAGGGAGCAACCATGGACGGGGTCCACCCCTGCGGGGTTGCACAGGTGTTGAGGCCAGTTCAAGACTGGCTATTTGAATAGGGATGACAGGTTCATGGCCTTCCCTCCCTCCCTTCTTCTGTCCTTTGCCTCCTCCCTTCCTCTCTCCCTTCTGCTTCTCCCACATGCATTACTGATGTCTACTGTGTTTGCTGCTGGGGTTACCAAGAGGCCTCAGATCCAGTCGTGGTTCTAAGGAGCACCCCTGCCCCACCATCTAGTAGGGGAAGCCCAGGCATCCAGATGGTGCCAACTCAATATGGAACTTGCCCTAGGGTGTGCTGGAATACTCTATGTGCAGGCAGCCCCAGCTTCCCACTTCTGGCTAGGAAATCCCCACCCACCCCAAACCCTGCCGCACCTCTCGGAAGTTCAGAAGGGCTAAGCAGAGTAGGTGTAGGGTGAGCTGGGGAGGGAGCTTGGGTGAAGTGTGACTCTTCTCCCGGCTGGAACTCCGCCCCCGCCGTCTCCCCCGCACATACACTTTGACCCCTCCACGCTGCAGTGGACCTGATCACACAAACAGTATTCAGAAAACAGGCTCCCTTTGCTTATAACCCCTGCTCCCTTCTCTGCCATCTATCAGGAAGACTCCTTGTGGTCCCTCAGAACCTGCCCAAACAATGTCCCTCCTTTTGGACCACCCTCTCAGTGTGCACCAGGTGGGGCTGGCCTCACCCTTCTCAATCCTCCCCACTACTCTCATCATCATTGTGCTGGGGTCAGAGCACCTGTTTCAATGTCTGCTCTCTCCTTAGGCTGTGAGCAGGGCAGGGCCTGACTCTGCTCTGTGGCTCCACACACCCTAGCTGTACAAGGCTAGGAACAGAAGGAGCTTGCATGGCTGGGCACGGTGGCTCATGCCTATAATCCCAGCACTTTGGGAGGCCTAGGCAGGCGGATCACGAGGTCAGGAGATCGAGACCATCCTGGCTAACGTGGTGAAACCCTGTCTCTACTAAAAAAAAAAAAAAAAAAAAAAAAAAAAAAATAGCCAGACATGGTGGCAGGCACCTGTAATCCCAGCTATTCGGGAGGCTGAGGCAGGAGAATTGCTTGAAACCAGGAGGCAGAGGTTGAAGTGAGCCAAGATCGTACCATTGCACTCCAGCCTGGGCAACAGCACAAGACTCCATCTCAAAAATTGAAAAAAGCTTGCCTGTTTTCAGTCTGCATGTCCTGCTGCAGTCAGGCTCCTCCTCAGTGTTCCCAGTTCACCCGGGGGTAGGAACCTGAAGAAGGGACCTAGGAGCTATTCTCCACCAGGACCCAAGCTGGTGTCCACACAGGTAGACATTATGGACCCATAAAAGCAAAGCCTGGGACCCAGCCTAGGAGGAGGGTGAGAGTTTGCATGATTGGAGGTATCTTAGAAGGACCAAGGCTGCTACATGGTGTTTCAAGGCACCAAGGTGACCCCCCAGGACAGGCAGTGCCTTGGACTAACTGGAGACCCTGCTCAGAGGAGCCAAGTGGCAGGAAGGAGGGAGAATCGTGGATGAACTTGGGTTTGGAAGGGGAAGCTCTCCAGCATGCTGCAGAATGAAACCCACTGGAGTGGCCTCCCATGCTGGCCACTCAAGAGGGCCAAGAACAAGAATTCTGAGGGCTTCAAGGTCCACTTTCTTGGGGTCTCTCATTTCTGGAAAATACAATGGCTTTTGATTTGATGCTAAACCAATCACTAGAAGGAATCAATGCCAGGATGGGTAACAGAGATCAGAGAGCCACAAAGTCACCCGCTCAGGGGAGTCTGAGGCACCAAGGGAGCCCCAGGCATGGGTCACCTGTAGGGCGGCCTGGAGTCTGTGTGTGCTCAGGGCCCGGCACAACCCCCACACATGGGCGACTCAGGAGGAATTTACTGTGAACTGACCAGCAGCTGACTCTCCAGGGCTGAGCCCAGGACATGCCAACATTGAGGTGACACATTGCCTCAAAAGGAAGATGTGCCCTGAGTTTCTGATTAGAGAGGACACAGGCCTTATCAGATACGCTGGGTCCAATCCCCACATGACCATGAGCAAATCACTTTATCCCTCTCTGCCTGGAATGCCTCATCTACAGAATGTGGGTGGTAAGAAGAATACTCAGCTCTCAGAGTTGCGGTGAGAATTAAATGAGGCAATGAATAAGCTCCTGGTATCATGCCTGGGGCTGTGTAGACACTCAACATACCCATTATGATTATGATTGATTATATCGACTCCATGGCTTAGCTGGAAATGGCCAGCTAGATTGGCAGGGGAGATCTTGGAAATGGAGAGAGAAGCTGGGATACAGAGTGATGTCGGGGAAGAAAAGAAGCTTCTTTACAGGGGGAATAGATGCCCCAGCTTGGAGCGAGGACCTTTCTGCTTCCCCATGAGCTGGGTAGTTGAGCCACTTCTGGTCTGCTTCCCCTCCCTCATCAGGCACAGCTTGATCCAGCCTCTATTTGATTTGTTCCCTGTGGAACCCTGCAGCTAGCTGCCTCCCACTGGAAGCCTTCCAAGCCTGCAAGGACTCTTGCTAACCCACCTCCTCTGGATTCAGAGACCCTTACCTACTGCTGCTCACCATGGGCCACCACCACACGTGCATCTGGTGTCTCCAGCTAAGGCTGTAACTCACTCCACCCAGCCAAGCCCAGGTAATCCCATGGGCTGTCCTCACCAGTGGGTGGTCTGGTCCGTACCACCCTCTACCCCCTTCCAGCCCTGGGGCCCACGCAGAGCCACATGTCAACAGAGAGAAGGCGTAATTACTGTGCAGGCTTGGCCCCCACCCAGAGGAGCGTGCGCAGGGCGATCCTCTTGTGCAGGTTCCAGCGCTCCACGGCCACGGCCACGATAAGGCCACCCAGGAATAGCATGTTGGTGTCCTTCATGTACTGGACACACACCTAGAACATGGCACGGAGGCCCCATCAGGGCTGCCCCTTGCCAAACTCTTGAGCCACCCAAGTCCCCGGATGCTGACTTCAGGGACAGCTTGGAGTGGGAATGCAGGCTCCAGTGGTGTCTCCCTGCCAGGGGGATCCACAAATGGAGCTTCTCCAGTCACCCCCAGGCCTGCATGGCTCAAAGGGGGCACTAGAGAAAGAGGCAAGGGGAGAACCAGGAAGTCACCAGGATCCCCTGGGTCTGCTCACCTGCTTGGAGTCCAGAATCTGGAAGAGTGGGAAAAGCAAGACAGGCATGAGAGAGGTGACAGCCAGAGGGATGACTTCTGTGCACCAGTAAATGGCCATGAGGATGATGACGTAGGCACACCTGACAAACTGAAGAGACGGTCCTGAGGCCTCGGCGTGGGGCCGCCTCGCTCTCCCCACCCCCA
Organism: Cebus imitator; assembly: GCF_001604975.1. Taxonomy (NCBI): domain Eukaryota; kingdom Metazoa; phylum Chordata; class Mammalia; order Primates; family Cebidae; genus Cebus; species Cebus imitator. The sequence continues at coordinate 7,603,496 of NW_016107387.1, read as the reverse complement.
GAATACCCCTGACAGTGGCTGGCATGGATCGCCAAAACACAGCGGTGTCCTCAGAGGGAACCGCCTCAAAGTCATCCTGTTCCCCAGCCCTGGTCAGCACAGCTTTCTGGGGTCAGGACAGGGAGGCAGGCGCAGGATCCATCCTCAAAGGACTCCTGCCCTGTTCCCGTCCCTCCTTCCCCCTCCCTACTTCCCAGCTGTGTGGTTCCAGGGAAGTTCTTTCATCTTCTCAAACCTTGGATTAGCTGTCTCTCAAAAGAAAAGACCAAGAATAGGACAAGGAAGAAAAGGAAAATGAAGGAAAAAGGAGGAAAAGGAGGAGGAAGGGATAGAAGAAAGAGAGGAAGGGGTAAGAAGGGGAAGGAGAAGGAAGAAAAGAAAGGAGGAAGAGGAGAAGGAAAAGGAGAATAGAATACTTTTTTTGAGACAGAGTATCGCTCTTGACACCCAGGCTGGAATACAATGGCATGATCTGGGCTCACTGCAACCTCAGCCTCCCAGGTTCAAGCGATTCTTCTGCCTCAGCCTCCCAAGTAGCTGGGATTACAGGAACCCACCACCATGCACGGCTATTTTTTTTTTTTTTTTTTTTTGTATTTGTAGTAAAGACGGGGTTTCACCATGTTGGCCAGGCTGGTCTCAAACTCCTAACCTCAGGTGATCCGCCCACCTTGGCCTCCCAAAGTGCTGGGATTACAGGCATGAGCCACCACGCCCAGCCTAAAATACCATTTTTAATGACATGCTGTAAGAATTAGACAAAATCATTTTACAAAATAGTGAAATTCTCTCCATTTTGAAAGCTAAGTGCAATTTTTCTCCATGTTCGCCTTCAATTCTACTTCCTTTTCTCAACGTTCTACTGTGGTCATTTATTCATTTGGCTAGTAATGTTCATGCTGATCATTTTTAAAACTGAAATACTCTGTAGGTTTGGCAGATCATTTCACTTCCCCTTTGCCTTCCTGCATCTGAGTAAATGTGATTTCTTTCGGCCCTCAAAAGAATGCTGTGATCACTCTACTTTCTTTGGCTCACCTGTTTTTAAATCGGTCTTTCCCTTTTTAGGAGAGGCTCCAGGAAGCACTTCCTGGAATTCCTAATACCTATTCCTAATTTCTTTCTCAAGGGGCTGCTCTGACTTTCTCTGCTCCAGCAATGTGCCTGTAAACCAGCTCCTCCAGAAAATCGCCAGCACTGGGAGTTTTCAAGGTTTGCTTGGGGTCTTCTTCTTTTCTTTTCTCTTTTTTTTTGGGGGGGAGGGGATGGAGTCTTGCTCAGTAGCCCAGGCTGGAGTGCAGTGGCGTGATCTCGGCTCACTGCAACCTCCGCCTCTTGGGTTCAAGTGGTTCTCCTGCCTCAGCCTCCCAGTAACTGGGATTACAGTTGCCTATTTTTAAAAACATTTTTAATAGGGACAGGGCTTCACCATGTTGGCCAGGCTGGTCTCGAACCCCTGACCTCAAATGATTCACCTGCCTCATCCTCCCAAAGTGCTAAGATTACAGGCATGAGCCACCACGAGGGCCTTGGGGTCGTTTTCATTACAATTGAGAAGATGGCTCTTGGTGTTCCCACTGGCATCTCTCTAATGACAAAGGCCTCAAGCTATGCTATTCATACTTACATTTCTGTGAACGTTCCATTCACCACCTTTAGCCACTTAGCACTGGGATTTGGCTTTGGGGTGAGACTGGGCTGGGTTTTCAAACAAGCACTTGCTGGCCTGGCCCCTCTCTCATCCTAGAACTTTGCATCAATAATCTAACCTCTTTGGTTTGAGGACTTATCACAATTTCAAAGACATGAAACCAACCTAAGTACCCATCAACCAAGGAGTGAATAAAGAAAACGTGGTAGATAGACACCATGGAACACTATTCAGCTATAAGAAAGAATGAAATGATGTCTTTTGCAGTAACTTGGATGCAAGTGGAGGCCATTGTTCTAAGAGAAGTAACTCAGGAATGGAAAGCCAAATACTGCACGTTCTCACTTATAAGTGGGAACTAAGCTATGGGTACCCAAAGGTATATAGTGTGGTATAAACGACACTGGAGACTGAGAAGCAGGGAGGTTGGGAGGGGAGTGAGGGATAAAAAACCACACGTTAGGCACCTCATATACTACTCAGGTGATGGGTGCACTAAAATCTCAGACTTTGCCACTGTACAATTCATCCCTGTAAGCAAAAACTGCGTGTACCCCTAAAGCTATTGAAATAAAAATGATCATAATTACATAATAAAAATAGCCACCTCCCTAGGTTGTTTTATGTTTCATCAGCATTCTTATTATCATTCTAATTTAATTACCCAGGCTGTACCCTCTCCCTCATTCCAGCCCCCTCCAATTAAATCAGTCGCCGACCTCCCGCGCTGACCTCTTATTCTGGGGCCTCTTTCCCACCCCTCCTTTATCCCCATGGCCACTGCCTTTGCTCGGGCCGCATCTCCTCCTCTCTCCATATCTCACAGCAATTCTCCTCTCATTTGTTCTTCCTATCTGCATCAACCCATACTGTCCTCCCTCTTTCTCTGCAGCAAATCTGATCCTAGCACCGTGTTATAGCGAACCCCAGGTTTCTCTTCAAATAATCAGTATGTCAGTATGTCCATCTCTCTTATTATTTAAATCTCTATTTTAAAGTTTAACTTCCTTATAATTCCAGTAAACAACCTTCTCCACCGGGCTCATCAGTAGTTCACCTCTGCTCCCCTTACCCCCTTACACCCCCTCCTCCATCCTGACTCATCCCAGTCACCTAGTCACCCCAGCTACCTGCTCTGACATGCCCACAACCGTCCTTCCCACAAAAACACCCACCCTGCCACTCCAGCTTGGACCCCTGCTCTTTTGAAAATAGCCAATCAGGATTAGTCTACTTTGTGCAGTCTAACCGTAGCCAATAGGGAACGACACAGCAGTAGGGATGACCCCCGTCAGCCATAAGTACCGCTTCCCCGCTTGTCCAAGCGTGCAGCAGCCATCATTGCTCCATCATGTGTCCTGCATCCTTCTATACAAGTAAACTGCCATGCTGAGAGGACATATCTTCGAGTGCTATTTCTTTTGCGTCATCGAAATTTTACTTATTAACAACCCCTTTGTTTAAAAGACTCCTGTTGCCTTCAGGACAAATCCCAAGTGCTTCAGCAGGACTTCAAAGATCCTCCTCGAGGGACCAGGCTCTATGGATCCCCTCAGCCTCCTGTTGTCACCCACTCACACCCTGGGTTCCAGTCACCCCAAAGCACTTTCAGTAACTGAGGCAGCGAGGTGGGTGCTCTTCCTCTCACAGCCTCCTCCTCTTATCCAGGCCCTGGGCCTGGGGTGAGGACTCAGGGTTCAGCTCCAAGTTCCTTCTTAGATGTCTCCCTATGCCCCCTCCGCAGCCTGGTTTGTGCCCTTCCTCTGAATACCACCCCCCCACCGCAGACGTTAGCATATGGGATTGTCCCTGTTTCCTCAACTGTCCTTCTACCACCACAAGCAGTGTGTGACTCGAGAGCACAAACAGTACAGTGAGTCCTCCCTTCACACCATCGACTGGTTCTCGGAAGCTGCAACGTGTAAGCGGAACAACAGAAACCAACACTCCCATAGACCAATTGCTAGAAACAACAGTGTCTACAGCATATTCCTGATCATGAAAACATCACAGAGCTTCGATATAAACACTTCCAATATTAAACACCAAAATAAACGCGAGCTATACAGATATTTAAGAAACATGAACAAAAACAGGTGAGATAATTATTTACCCACTTACAACAGGTTAGGGCCTTGGGTGACCAGAGCCTGTCCCAGCAGCTCAGGGTGCAGGTGGGAACCAGCACTGGACAAGATGCCATTCCACTGCAGAGTGCACACTCGCATGCATGCCCACACTCACTCAGGTTGGGAAAGAACACACACTCCAATTCGCCTAACATGCACATGTTTGAGATGTAGAAGGAAACCACAGTACCTGGAGAAAACCCTTGCGGACGTGAGATAATGTGCAAATTCCACGGACAGTGACCCCAGCCAGTAATCATTTTCTTTTCTTTCTCTCTTGCTTTATTTATTTATTTATTTTTGAGACAATGTCTCACTCTGTTGCGGAGGCGGGAATGCAGTGGCACGATCACAGCTCACTGCAGCCTGCATCTCCTGGGCTCAAAAGATCCTTCCTTTCCCCCTGATCAACATGATAATGAAATCGTGTTGAATGAAACGACATTATTCAAGAACCTGCTGTATTTCTAGATTCACTCTGCCCTCTGCATCTAAAACAGGCCTAACACTTAGGATATCTTTGCAAATGCTTATTAAAGGAATCAACGGCATTCATCCGCGTTTAGCTATGACAAAGCTGCTGAAGAACAGATGCACCTGGACGCAATCACTGCTTGTCATCACCCAGAAGAACATGTATTATTTGCACAACACATTGCAGGAAGACTTAGAAATTCCTTGTCTGGGTTGTGTTATCAGCCACAAAAAAAAAATAAATCTTTCTTCAGCATCCCATGAGCAACCCAGGGCACCTCCCTACTGGCAAGGCAGGGTTTCTCAGCCAGGCACACTGACACTGACATTTTGGGTTAAATGATTCTTTGTTGTGGGGGCTGTGCACAGCAGGATGTTGAGAGCATTGCTGTCCTCCACCTATGAGATGCCAGTAGAACCGTCTCCAGTTGGGACAGCAAAGTCTTTCTACTTTGCCAAAGCTCCCCTGCTGTGGGGCAGGGTGGGGGCTGGAGAAAGGATCAATGCTGGTTTACAGCCACTTAACTAAAGACAGAACAGTAGCGTGACTGGAAGCCCAGGCTTTGACACCAGACAGACGTGATTGGTGTCCACTGTCAGCTACTGTCTGGCCCTTGGCAGTCACTAACTCCTCTGGGCCTTGGTGTCAGGGGTGTACCCCTGGGCAGGCCATGAGAATGATCCCCTCCAGGAGCAGATAATGAGAAGGTGCATTGGAGAGAATTTTAAAACAATAATATTAGCTAAAAATCAGTTTGTTTCTTACTATTATCATGAGACAGCAATTCTAAACAATGTCACTCAAAGATTGCTCCTCCTGCTCCCAACCCTGGTCTCTCTCCTCTCGTTTCATGTCTTCATCTTCCAATTGGGGATTTAGAAGTGCTCATTTTTCACATATGGCACACAAAGTCCTCGGTAGCTTTTGATTCTCTAAATTTAGAAGCAGTAGGTGGCACATGTCACCAATGTACATTCCTGGAGGCGTCAAACATACCCACTAGGAAAGAGGATGAGATGCAAAGTTACCTGCCTCCTCATCTCCACCCCGCTATTTGGAAGCCCAGGAGGTGCCTCATCCCTGAAGTCAACAGGCTTGACCCTTCCTAGTCTAGAATGGCCCCCACAGTGTCAGGGGAGAGGGTAGGATAGGAAGGGGATGTTAGAAAAGTCTGACATTAACAAGTCACGGTGTCCTGGCATACCACTTAATGAAAAAGTGCAGGCAAAACCTACTCTGTGTGTATTTGTGTGTGTGTTTGGGAAGAGAGAGAAGAGATTGATTGGTTTCTGGAAAGATGTTCATCAAATTATGAATAACTTATGGAATTTGAGAGTATTTTCATTTTTACTTTATACCTTACAGATTTGTAAAATGAATCCTTTTACATTTTAATAAAATAAATGATACAAGAAATTTATCATTTATTTTTTTAAATTATTATTTTTTTTGAGATGGAGTCTTGCTCTGTTGCCCAGGCTGCAGTGCAGGGGCGCAGTCTCGGCTCACTGCAACCTCCGGCTCCCAGGTTCAAGCGATTCTCCAGCCTCAGCCTCCCAAGTAGCTGGGACTACAGGTGTGCACTGCCACACCCAGCTAATTTTTGTATTTTTAGTAGAGATGGGGTTTCACCATGTTGGTCAGGCTGGTCTCAAACTCCTGACTTTGTGATCTGCCTGCCTCAGCCTCCCAAAGTGCTAGGATTACAGGTGTGAGCCACCACGCCCTGCCTTAAATGAATTTTTAAATAAAAAAGGACCTAGAGAAAGGATAGAGAAAGTAGAGCAGAGATGAGGCCAGGAAGAAACCAAGGTAGAGACAGGAAAACTGGAAACAGCGGGTGAGGAGAAGGGCCTGGGTGTTGGCAGAGGGTAGTGTGCCCTGGGAGTCACCTCCTGGCAAGGACTGTGCTGCTCAGGCTGCCAAGGTCCCGCCGGCTTCTCAGTAGCTTCCCAGCTGCCCTGCCCGTGCTATGTACTCTCTGGATTTCCTTGCACAATGGGGTGGCCATGCAGGGTGGAGGCAGGGTGACCAAAACAGAGGCACAAAGGGAAAAAACAAGAAGACAAGGTACAGGGTCCTCAACCAACCCAATAAGAAGGAAAGCTCCTCAAGGCAGTCTTTAGAAGGACTCTCCCTGGGTTCTCCTCTTCCCCTCTCTGGTCTTCACTCACAGGACAGCTTAATCTCTCTCTCTTTCTCTCTCTGTCTCTCTCTCTCTCTGTCTCTCTCTCTCTCTCTCTCTCTCTCTCTCACACACACACACACACATAGACACACAACAACAACACATGGTGAGTTGGGGTTCCAGCTCAGTGTGTGTGCGTGTGTGTGTGTGTGTGTGTGAGTAGGGTCTCCTGGGGAAGGAAGGTCAGCCAAGCTACTATAATTATTCCAGGGAACATCACTCTCTGCCAGCAGAACTAAAATCCCAGCTCTCCTGCCTGGCTCTTTCCTTTGGGCAATAACGGCCACAAACCTTTTGCTACAGAGGAAGTATGACTGCTCACAGGTGGTGTGGCAATTCCAGAGCCTCCACAGTTGGATCTGCTGTCCTTGGCACATCCAGGGCCTGTGCTAGGCCCACCCAAGGGCTCCTCCCAGTCTCTCGGCCCCCATCCTAGGAACCAACGTTAATCCCTTTTGATTCCCAAAGCCTTAAAGTGTCAGAACCAAACCACCTAGTCCCATTGTACAGATGAGAACACCAAGGCCCAGAGAGCACAGGCACTTGGCTAAAGTCACAAAGATGAGAGAATGATGGAAGTCCAGTTCTCTTGCAGTTTGGCTTTCTGATGCCCCAAAGCACCCCCTTCCTCTAGAGCTGCCCCCAGAGCATCCCATGAAGAACTCCTCTGTTTCCCAAACCTGCCTGGGGAGGCTGGGGGTGGGGGGAGCTGGAGGTTTCCTGTCTGGGCTGAGAGTGAAAGGGCTGAAAGAAAGAACAAGGAAGGAGCAGCCAGCAGCCACAAAAGGCTTCAAAGGGCTCGGTCCTCTGCCAAACTGGCTGTGCACAGCCCAGCGGAGCCTGCCCCCACCCTGCGGCCAAGACCATTCATTCTCTCTCTCCCTCCCAGAAGCATTAGGAGACCAGGGCCTGGGAGGAAGCTTCCCTGCAACCCCAGGTCCTGCCACCCAAGGCGTGAGCTCTGGGAATGTGTCCCGCCTCCTGCCACAGCCCCAGCAGGCAGCGGGCAAAGCAGGCCAACTCCCGACTGGCCTGCAACCTGGAGCAGGATTTTGACTCAGCTGTGGCTCTCGGGGTTGGAAGAAGTGTGGATCATAGACAGAGACACTAAGGCCCAAGGAAGGGCCAGAGAGTGGCAAAGACTGCAGGGTCCACGTGGCGACGATCTTTTCCTGTAGGTCCCTCCTGAGGGCAGAAGCCACCTACAGCTTGAAGTCTCCATGGGCGAAGGGAAGAGACAGAAAAGATGGAGGGAAAGGCAAGCTCCCAGGCTCCCTGTTGGCATAGGTGACATTTTGGGGAAAACGGAGTTATGCACTGTGGGGAGATTCGATTCGGAGCCAGGGCTCAGTCTAAGGCTGGGATCTGTGTGGCTGAGATCTGTGCTCACTTCGAGGTTTCTGTGCTTGCCTTGACAGCTCCTGCGCCCTGGGATCCATAAACCCCAAGGTTGGTGCGCCCTGCGGTCGCCATGCCCCTCGGATTCTTTTCAGGGCACCTCCCATCTGGCACCTGGAGCTCCCGAGTGCGCGCGCCTGGGGAGAGCTGTGCCCCGCGCGGAATTCGTGCGCTTCAGCTCGGGGCTCCCAGGTTCGGCGCCCGTTAGTGGGCACCGGGCGCCCGGTGTCCGCGGGGCTGCCTGGAGATGCAACTGACCTTGGCGGGCATCAGAATGATGAGTGGCAGCAGCAGGAGCGGGGTGACGAACAAGATCACGAAGGACTTGAACTTGGCGACATAGCTCAGCGCCGAGGCCATCGCGCGGGAGGGAGACTGACGGGAGAGACGAGTGAGGGGCTGCTAGAGGCGCCGCGGGCTTAAGAAGCGGCCGCAGTCCGCGGGGATTGGGGAGGGGGCGGTGACAACTCCGCCCCCCACAGTGGGGCCTCCCCCCCCCGGCCCTGGGGGCGGGGCCACCCCTTGGGGTCGGTGGGACGCGCCTGCCCCCAATTCTGCCACCCCGCGGCGGCGGGAGGCCTCTTTGGACTCCAACGCTTCGGGCCAGCCCTCTAGGGGCAGCCTGGGCCGTAGCACCTCGCGCTCTCCAGGACTCTGCTGCGCTGCCTGGGCAGAAGTGCGCCCCGGGGCTGCCCAGCGGGGCGTTTCAGTCACTGGTGCTGCCAGCTTTGTCGTGAGGCTCCCTCCCGCGTCCGCACCTGCTCTTTCTTGGGCTCTGAAGGGTCCTAGATGAAAACCTCTGCAGGCCTCTGGGTCTCTCAGGTCTGTCTCCCGGATCTCCCTCTCCTTTTCACCTCCTTACTTCCGCCCCTACCATGCCTCTCCCCAAGGTGTCCCCGCGCGCCCCGCGCCCTCCGTACCGCGGGCCTCGCTTCCCAGTCTCCCCTGGCTTCCTCACCGCGCCGGCCCCACTCCAGGTGCAGGACCCCTTTTCCTCAGCACGCCCCCTTCGGCCTGGAGCTCCTGGGTGATCGCAGGGGAGGCGAGGCCACTGTCCTCCGCGGTCCGGGCAGCTCTCGCGCTCCAGTGGACACCGCGCCCCGCAGACACCAGGCGGGCAGATGCGGGCGCGCGTCTTCAAGGGGCCGCACCGAGCCCCAGCAGCCGCAGCTGCCCGCCCTACCCAGGTCGCTATTGCCATTTTTTACAGAGGAAAACGGAGGTCTAGAGAGGAAGAGACACTACTAAGGCGACTCTGAGACAGTCGCCCATGTGTTCATTCAGCCCGCCAGGCAACAGACAGGTACCGAGAGCCTCTTCTCCGCTAGGCCCTGTTTTGGGCACTGGAGACACACGGATGCAAAGATATCCCCACCTCTGTGATTTTCTTCTTTCCTCTCTTCTGCCTGCCTTCTCATTGTGCAGCTTCCTTTCGGGAAGTCTCATCCTTGCTGGCGGCTTAACCACAGCCTGCTCCTTAGTCATTATCATCCTCTGCTTTCAACCCAGCCGTGATGCCAGAGTCCCAGATTTCCTTATGTCCAACCTCCCGCAGACTGGACGTATCTCAGTCCAGAAACCTCAACACATCCTGAATCAAGCTCATGAGTCCCTTCCTGTGACCTGCACCCAAGGACACACATTCCTCCAAACCCCTCCTTCAATTGCCTCCCTCATGCCCCCTCTCTTTCTAATTCTCATTCATTTAGCCCTGGGTTTTCCCCTTTCCTCTTTTCACCAGGGCACTCAGCATAATTTGTACCTCTTATATTTATTGGTGTAATTTTTATTTTTTTACTTTTTTTTTAAGTAAAATAAAAATACAAAATACAAATAAAAATAATTAAAAATAATTGACAAATAATTGTCTATATTTATGAAGTACCATGTGATTTTTCAGTGTATGTATAATTGTGGCATGATCAAATCAGGCTAATAAGCATATTCATCACTCAGATATTTATCAAATATTTGTCATTTCTTTGTGGTGACAACATTTAAAATATCTTGTAGCTTTTTAAAAATATATGATACATTATTATGGTGTCATTTCTATTTACTGTCTGTTTTATTCATCACTGCCTATCCAGCTAGCACCTTTCCCAGTGCCTGACCCAGGGTGTGCACTCAAGCCTTTTTCTCTGGGATGAATGAATGAGAGCAAGTAAACATCTTCAGTTTTTTTTTTTTTTTTTTTTTTAATTTTACTTTAAGCTCTGGGATACATGCCCTGAATATGCAGGTTTGTTACATAGGTATACACGTGCCATGGTGGTTTGCTCCACCTATCAATCTGATATCTAGGTTTTAAGCCCCATATGCATTAGGTATTTGTCCTAATGCTCTCCCTCCCCTTGCCCCCTAGCCCCTGACAGGCCTCAGTGTGTGATGTCCCCCTCCCTGTGTCCATGCGCTCTCACTGTTCAACTCCCACTTATGAGCGAGAACATTCAGTGTTTGGTTTTCTGTTCCTGTGTTAGTTTGCTGAGAATGATGACTTCCAGCTTCATCCATGTCCCTGCAAAGGACATGAGCTCATTATTTTTTGTGACTGCATTATATTCCATGGTATATATGTGCCACATTTTCTTTATCCAGTCAATCACGATGGGCATTCGGGTTGGTTTTAAGTCTTTGCTATTGTAAATAGTGCTGCAATAAACATATGTGTACATGTGTCTTTAATAGTAGAATGATTTATAATCCTTTGGGTATATACCCAGTAATGAGATTGCTGGGTCAAATGATATTTCTGATTCCAGATCCTTGAGGAATCACCACACTGTCTTCCACAATGGTTGAACTAATTTACACTCCCACCAACAGTGTAAAAGTACAACTTCAGTTCTTAATACAACTGCTTCTGAGGGGATTCACCACAGCATGGACTCCGAGGCTAGTCTGCCTGGGCTTATATGCTGCCCTAGCTCATCCTGGCTATGTGCCTCAGACAAGTTGCCCTCTCTGAGCTTATCCTGTCATAAATGGAGATAACAGCACCAACTTTGATTTTAAACAGCTGTTTTGGAGATTATATGAGTTCATGCTCAGAGTGCAGATGGGAACTCTCTGTACTATTTTGTAACACCTGGTGAGTCAAACTATTTTAAAATAAAAATCATTTTTAATTTGTGACAAATAAAAAACATACCTCAGACTGATGAATCCAATTCTTTCCAGCTACATTTTATGGCTGATATTGGTAGCTGAGAAAACTGGGATACTAGGCTAGGCACCATAGCTCACATCTATAATCCCATCACTTTGGGAGGCCAAGGTAGGCGTATCACTTGAGTTCAAGAGTTCAAGACTAGCCTGGGCACCATGATGAGACCCCCGTCTCTACCAAAAATACCAAAAAATTAACCGGGTGTTGTGAGAGGGTGGCTTGAGCCCAGTGGGCAGAGGTTGCAGTGAGCCGTGATTGCTCATTGTGATGAGATTATGACATCCAGACAAGCCAAGGAATACAGCAGGTGACTAGGATTTTCTCAGATTTTGGATACTTTCATTTGCATCTTACTTAAGTAAGTAAGTTTATTTGCACTTACTTGGGCTTAAAGAGGTATGTGAGTATTTCTATGGACAGAGCTGCTCCCTTGGTCACTAGAGTAGTCTTATCAGTTTCCCCCCATATTTTAACTTGAGAACACTGTTTTATTTGTAAACAAGCTTTAGTTGCTAAAAAGGCAGGTCCTGGATGTTGTCAACAGAAGAGAGTATTGGTCGGCGTTCCTGGGTTGGACTTACAACCACCATATTTATGGAGGTGCTGCAAGTCAGCTGGGAGTCCACGGTTTGGCAACTCTGCTCCAGGCTGTGGGTAGATGGTGGGTGGTTCCACGGCCTTCTGGTTCTGCACCGTGGATGGACTTCACCCAGACTGAGGAAGCAGAGGCTCTTGGGGACATGTTGTTTTCATGGCAGGAGCCAAGAGTGCTGGTGGGAATTTGCAGTACCTCAAAAAAAGCTTCTGCTCAGGGACAGCGTGCTTCACTGATCTCACCTTCTACTAGCCAATGTAAGTCTCATGGTCAAGTCCAGAATCAAGAGTGGGGGAAATATACTCAGTCTACGGGAAGGGGTGGCAAAGTTGGGGGGAATTAATAACTGTGAACAAATAATACAATGTACCACCTACAGTAAATATTATTGAGTCCGGGGCAAGACACCTGTATCTCTCTCTTAGTAAAGTGTGTGGAAATGGTATCAACTCATGTGAGTTAGTTGAGTTCAGTTCTACGAGTTATATGAATTCGAAGGTGGTTGTCGCAGGGATGATAATTAGCATATATTCAAATTGGAACATGAATCAGACTCTTTTTGGGGGCAGGAATTAAGTCTTATTAGGATGATTAATATGACAGTAAAGTCTAACTTTGCCGATTAGGGTTTATAGAGGATGCTTCCCATAACCAGCTGAGCTAAACTTGTAGCTCCAAGCTTTTGACAAAAGTATATTTGAAACACACGCTACCAGAAAATCATTTACTATTATCTTGGCTAAGATGTGTTGAAATTAACATTTTTATTACCCAAGATCTTTCTGAGTATACCAGGTCTTAAAAGATACCTCTCAAGACGATCACTTGAACTCAGGAGTTCAAGGGTACAGTGAGCTATGATCATGGCACTGCTTTTCAGCCTGGGAGACAGAGCAAGACCCTATCACTAAAAAAAAGAAATGAAAGGAACATAGGCATAAATAAACACCAAATTTAGTTTAGCTTTAAACTGTTTAGGTTAGCTCAGGTTGGAAAATTCAACACAACCTGAATCAGGCTCATGAGTCCTTTAATCACAGGGGGCCTGTGATTAAAGAGTGATACTTCAGCTGTATCTGAAGTGTTTTATTATTTTTAACTGGTTATGTTACAGAGATGTTTATCATATTATCCTTTATTCTTTTAAAAATATTACAAAGAAGGCACAATACACGTTTCTAGCCTTTTTAAAGGAACCCACATGCATTTAATACTAGAAATGTATTCATGAGATTCAAGGCATAAGATTAAGAAAAAAATATTTCAGACAAAATAAAGAGAGCTGATATCCCACTTACTGAAAATGTAGTCTCCTCCAAAACTATCCTTTTTTTCCGGAGGCAAGGATTGTTAAGTTAGAGAGAGAGCCACCCAGGATGAAAAGGCTGCACTGTGTGTTTTTAACTTAGGCAAGTATCTTTTTATCACTGTGTATATAAATGAAGCCTGAAGGAAAATGTGAACTTTGATCTCTTTCCAAATTGATGCTGAGTCCAAAGTTTTGTGTCACCATAGTATTAGTAGCACTGAATCCACAGTTTCCTTTGGACTGAGTGATGTTTCATATTTTCCCCTGCACTCTATTTAGCTCCTTTTTTGTTGAGTGGCATGCAATTCTTAAGCCCTTCCCCCCCACCCCCAGATGCATTAATCAATAGAAAAGATAAAAATATTTGTGTTGGGGGATATCTTTCCATCAGTAAAATGTGTACATTTTTATGACACATGGCATATCATTGTTAAAGATGCCATATAAAGTTTACCCTCTGGATTAAATTAGACGATGGTTTCCTTTTTAAAGAAAGTTGTCAGAATTCCCCAGTAAGACATCTGTGTTGGGAATAGAGAGGATTAGTGTGAGATATTTCATAAAAAGACTCTGTAGGACAAATTTTTCCTCTTTACTGGAAGATTCTCAATAGTGCACACACACATTTGGTAACATCTATCTCAACAAAACCCTGTCTTCCTTAACCGCCCATCCCCTACCAGCTAAAGCCTTGTTTTTCTCATGCCTTAGTGGCAAAACTCCTAGGAAGAGTTGTTTATACTCACTGTCTTCACTTTTTCTCCACCCAGTCTCCATTGAACCCATTCCAATCAGGATTTTGCAACTCTATTCAGACTATCTGTCAAGGTCACAGTCACCTCCAAATCACTGATCTCGTGGCTGGCCACCTTTCAGCCTTTATCTCTCTCTGCCCCTTGGCAGCATCTGTTACTACTGAGCATTCTGAATTACAACACCTTTTCCACTTGCCTCCCAGACACCACACTCCCTGGTTTTCCTCCCACCTTCTCAGCGGCTTCTTCTCAGTCTCTTTTTCGAGTTCTTCTGAAACTCCAAACATTGGCATGTCCCAGCGCTCAGTTCCTTCCTGATTTCTCCCGTTTCATGGCTTTAAACACCATCACATGTAGACAGCTCCCAAAAGTATGTCTCCAGGCCAGCCCCAGCCTCTCTCCTAACTCCACATTTGCATCTCCAACAGCCTACCTGACAATTGTACTTGAATTTCTAACGGGCATCTCACACTTAACATGTCCCAAATAACTCCAGAATACCATTCTCCAGCACAAACTGGTCTTTCCCATCTTAGTAAATTGCAAGTCCATTTTTCCAATTGCTCAGCCCAAGGCACTTGGATTAGGCCAGGTACAGTGGTTCATGCCTGTAATCCCAGCACTTTGGGAGGCCGAAGCGGGTGAATCACTTGAGGTCAGGAGTTCAAGACCAGTCTGGCCAACATGGTGAAATCCCATCTCTACTAAAAATACAAAAATTAGCTGCGCATGGTGGCATGCGCCTGTAGTCTCAACTACTCAGGAGGCTGAGGCAGGAGAATCGCTTGAACCTGAGGCAAAGTTTGCAGTGAGTCAAGATCACACCATTGAACTCCAGACTGGGCGACAAAGCAAGACTCTGTCCCCCACCCCAAATAAAAAAAACAGTTGGATTATTCTTGACTCTCTTTCACACCCAGGCTTCCAACCCAGTCCTCTGGGCTCTAACTTCTAAATATATCTGTCATGCAATTATTCTCATCACCTCCATGGGAACCAACCTGATCTAGCCCCATGCCTAGATGTCTTTCCTTTTCTTTCTTTTTTTTGAGATGGAGTCTCACTCTGTTGACCAGGCTGGAGTGCAGTAGCACGATCTCAGCTCACTGCAACCTCCACCTCCTGGGTTCAAGTGATTCTCCTGCCTCAGCCTCCTGAGTAGCTGGGATTATAGTCATGCACTACACTACCACACCCAGCTAATTTTTTTGTATTTTTAGTAGAGACGGGGTTTCACCACGTTGGCCAGGCTGGTCTCGAATGCCTGACCCCATGATCCGCCAACCTTGGCCTCCCAAAGTGCTGGGATTACAGGTGTGAGCCACCGCGCCCAGCCCCGCATGACTAGATTTCTAACTGATCTCCCTGCCTTCACACTTGCCTCTGTTCAGTCTATTCTCAGAAGAGCCCCCAGAGATAACTTTTTAAATCATAATTCTGATCATGTCATTTCTCTGCTCAAAACCCTTCATTGACTTTCCACCTCGTTCACCATTTGACAATGACTTCCCCAGGGAAAAGATTTACCCTGAAAAAAAAAAAAAAAAAAAAGAAAGGGCTCTGCCAGACCGGGGAGACACCAGCCTTTAGCAAATGGAAGGAGGAAAAGATGCTGATGGAGAGGACAAAAAAGGTGCACCAATGGAAGAAGGAGGAAAACAAAGGCAGAGGAAACCAATGAAAGCCAAGGATTGGAAGGGATTCAGGGAGGAGGGAGGGGCCTACAGTGCTGACTGTTGAGTGCATGACGACTGGGCAAAAAGCTCATTGCAGATAGAGTGGAGTCCAGTAGCAGTGGAGGCAGAAGCCAGATTGAAACAGAGTAGGGAGAGAATGGGAAGCGATGCAAAGCAACACCAGCAAGATTAGACTGCTGCTTCCAGAAGTTTGACTGCGAGGAGAAAAGAAAAGGGAGGTGTACTTGAAACGACTAAAGGGTCAAAGGAGATTTTCCGTTTATTTGCTTTTATAATGGGAGAGACACGCACAAATTTATATCTGGGGGGAGGGGAGGAGAGAAGAGGCTATAGGAAGTAAAGAAAAAGAAAAGAAATAGAATCGGGATGCTATGAAAGAAAGCTATGGAGGGCTGGATAGAACTGCCTTTGATAGGAAGAAGGAGCTTGGTAGGGATGAATGAGAGTGCAGAGGTGCAGATGTCAGGGAAGATAGAGCTATATCAGTAAATAAAGCCCAAAAGAAAGCAGAAAAAGCTGTGCGTGTTACCACAAAGCTAGTGACTAGACACTGGGACCTCTGCTGATGTTAAACTCAGAAAATCCCAAAGCCTCCCAGACTGAGCTGGCCGACAGAAAGAAGCAGGAAGCCCAGACTCCACCTTCCCTTTTTCTTACAAATCTCTTGCAATGCACCTCATTGTCAAAATGAGAATCACATCTGAAGCCTTAAGCCCTAGCTACCAAGGAAACTGCAGTTGGGAAAGTACACAGGAGGAAGATAGAATGGATGCTGAGGCCCAGTTTTCCATATCCAATCACCTATGTGTGTGTGTGTGTTTTTTAGATGGAGTCTTGCTCTGTCGCCCAGGCTGGGTGCAGTGGCGTGATCTTGGCTCACTGCAACCTCTGCCTCCCAAGTTCAAGTGATTCTCCTGCCTCAGCCTACCGATTAGCTGGGATTACAGTCACCTGCCACCATACCTGGCTAATTTTTGTATTTTTAGTACAGACAAGGTTTCACCATGTTGGCCAGGCTGGTCTCAAACTCCTGACATAGTGATCCACCCACCTTAGCCTCCCAAAGTGCTGGGATTACAGGCGTGAGCCCTGGCACCCAGGCTTTTCTTTTTCTTTTCTTAGTTTTTTTATTTTTGAGACAGAGTCTCACTCTGTTGCCCAGGCTGGAATGCAGTGGCAGGATCTCGGCTCACTGCAACCTGAGCCTCTCAGGTTCAAGCGATTCTTTTGTCTCAGGCTCCTGAATAGCTGAGATTACAGGTGTGTACCACCACCCCCAGGTAATTTTATTTATTTATTTATTTATTTAGAGACAGAATCTTGCTCTGTCCCCTAGGCTGAAGTGCAATGGTGCGATCTCGGATCACTATAATCACCTCCCAGGTTTGAGAGATTCTCTTGCCTCAGCCTCCTGAGTGGCTGGAATTACTGTAGCTGCTACCGCATCCGGCTAATGTTTGTATTTTTAGTAGAGATGGGGTTTCTCCATGTTGGCCAGGCTGGTCTCGAATACCTGACCTCAAGTGATCCGCCCACCTTGGCCTCCCAAGAAGCTGGGATTACAGGCGTGAGCCACTGCTCCCGGCTGTCGGCTGTCGGTGTGTCTTGAGGTCCATCCCTAATCCCAGATCGCACGAGTTTTCCCCCTTGCAGGCAGAGAAAGGAGCCTTGGGAAGGAACCCATTTGGCCTCAAAGATCAAGCCTGTCGCTGGGCATGACCAGGTAAGGAAACTCCACCGGTGGAAAGGACATTCCAGGGAGGTGGTGTTGAGATAGGGGAGCAGAAAGAGACAGGTTTGGGGGCCGGTGGCTCTGGAATGAAGCGCTACACTCAAGGCTATGAATGGTTACTGAATGCACATACACACATATCGATTCTGACAGCTCAGGTGCTGCGTCTTAGAGTGTGTGGTGGGGGGGCGCGCACACGCAGGTTTCTAGCTCTGTTTCTGTCTTTCTCTGACTTGTCCTTATCTCTGGTCTCTCCAACTCTCTGTGTGTCTTGCTTTCTCTGTGCCTTTTCATCTCTCGAATGTGTGTGTTTCCATCTGTTTTTTTTTTTTTTTTTTNGCTGGAGTGCAGTGGTGTGATCTTGGATCACTGCAACCTGCATCTCCTGGGTTCAAGCAATTCTCCTGCCTTAGCCTACTGAGTGGCTGGGATTACAGTCACCTGCCACCGTACCTGGCTAATTTTTGTATTTTTAGTAGAGACAGGGTTTCACCATCTTGGTCAGGCTGGTCTTGAACTCCTGACATCGTGATCCACCCGCCTCAGCCTCCCAAAGTACTGGGATTACAGGTGTGAGCCACCACACCCAGCATATGTTGTATGTATGTATATATATATATATATATATATATACACACACATATATATATATACATACATACATATGCAAATATATATTATAATGTGTTTTTACATGAAATATAAAATTATAAAACAATGTATAAATTATGTAAATATAAAATTCTAATAATATAAAATATTTTAAATTTAAATATATAAACAGGTTTTTACATATATAATTATGTATTATATGTTATATATTTTTAAAATATTTTTAATCTATTTTTGAGAGACAAGTGAGCTATAACCACATTACTGTACTCCACTCTGTCACCTGGGCTGGAGTACAGTAATGTGGTCATAGCTGACTGCAGCCTTGAACTCCTGGGCTCAAGCAATCCTCTTGTCTTGGCCTCCCAAAGTGCCGGGATTACAGGCATGAGCCACTGCACCTGGCCTATATTTACTTTTTATATGTAAATGTAATGTATTTAGACATATATCATCTTTATTGAGCTATAATTCACATCTCATACAATTTACCCATTGAAAGAATACCATCAATGGTTTTTAGTGTATTCAGAGTTGTGCAACCATCATCACAGTCAATCTTAGAACATTTTTATCACCCCAGAAAGAAGCCCTGGAGGTGGAGCAAGATGGCCAAACAGAAGCCTCCACAGTCATCCTCCCTCCTGCTGCCTTCTGGACAGCAGGTGACTCCAATTCAACCGCTCAAAAATGATATTGCTTCTGTTATATCATTTTGAATTCTGGCTTCTGCCTCCATGGCTACTGAACTCCACTCCATCTGCAATGACCTTGTCGCTCAGTCCTCATGCACTTGACAGGAGGTGGTGCAAGATGGCCAAATAGAAGCTTCCACCAGTCATCCTCCCAAATTTAACAACTGCCTACGCACAAAAAAGCACCACTGTAAGAACCAAAAATCAGGTCCATGATCACGGTACCTGGTTTTAACTTCATATCACTGAAAGACACACTGAAGAGGGTAGGAAAGACAGTCTGAAGTTGTTGATGCCATCCCTCCCCCACCCCCCGGCAGTGGTCATGTGGTACAAAGAATTTGTGCATTTAGGAGAGGAAGAATACAGTGATCATGGGACTTTGCATTGGAACTTGGTGATGCCTTACCACAGCAGAAAGCCACACTGGGCAGAACTCAGCCAACGCCCACAGAGGGAGCATCTGGACCATCCCTAGCCAAAGGGATCCTCCATCCCAGTGGGTGGAAGCTGAGTTCTGACAAGCCTCGCCGCCGCAGGCTAAAGTGCTCTGGGGTCCCAGATAAACTTGAAAGGCAGTCTAGGCCATAAGGACTGCAACTGCTAGGCAGGTGCTGGTGCTGTGTTGGGCTCAGAGCCAGTGTCTCACTAAGGCGTGAACCTTGTGAGATACCAGCCAGGGTAGCCAAGGGAATGCTCGTGCTACTCTTCCTCTAACCCCAGGCAGTGCAACTCATAACCATAGGAGAGACCCCTTCCTTCTGTTTGAGAAGAGGAGAAGGAAGAGTAAAGAGGGCTTTGTCTTGAATCTTGGATACCAGCTCAGCTACAGTAGGATAGGGCACTGGGCAGAGTCCTGAGGCATGATTCCAGGCCCTAGGTCCTGGATGACATTTCTAGACATACCCTGGGCCAGAAGAGAGCCCACCTTGAAGGGAAGGACCCAATCCTGGAAGAATTCATCATCTGCTGACTAAAGAGCACTTGGGCCCTGAATAATCAACAGTGGTAGTCAGGTAGCACATGCCACGGGCCTTGGATGAGACTCTGAAATGTGCTGGCTTCTGGTGTGATGCAGCACATTCCCAGCTATAGTGGCTATGGGGAGAGATTCCTTCTGCTTCAGAAAAGCAGAGGGAAGAGTGCAATGGACTTTGTCAGCATAGGTACTAGCTCAGCCATGGTGGAGCAGAGCACCAAGCAGGCACTCAGGGTTTCTGATTCCAGGCTGGGCCCTTGGATGGCATTTCTGGACCTGCCCTAGGCCAGAAGGGAGCCCACTTCCCTGAAGGATGAGACCCAGGCCTGGCAGCATTCATCACAAGCAGGCTGAAGAGCCCTTGGGCCTTGAATGAACATTGGTGGTACCCTAGGAATATGCCACCTTTGACCCTCTGGGCCTGTGGTAGTGGTGACCATGGGGAGAGACTCCTCTGCTTGTGTAAAGGGAAGGGAAGAGTATAAAAGCTGTATATAATAGTCCCACAGCTAGTGCCATATTAAATGGGGAAAAACTGAAAGCCTTTCCTCTAAGATCTGAAACATGACAAGGATGCTCACGTTACACCTGTTATTCAACATAGTACTGGAAGTCCTTGCTAAAGCAATCAGACAAGAGAAAGAAATAAAGAACATACAAATCAGGAAGGAAATAGTCAAATTATCCTTGTTTGTAGATAGTGTGATCTTACGTTTGGAAAAACCTAAAGACTCCACCAAAAAAAACTGTCAGAACTGATAAACAAATTCAGTAAGTGCAGCATGAAAAATCAGCATATAAAAATCAGTAGCATTTCACTATATTAATAGTGAACAAGCTGAAAAAGAAATCAAGAAAGTAATTTTCTTTACAGTAGCTGCAAGTAAAATTAAATATCTAGGAATTAACCAAAGAAGTGAAAGATCTCTACAATGAAAACTATAAAGCACTAGTGAAAGAAATGGAAAAGGACACCAAAAAAAAGGAAAGTTATTTCATGTTCAAGGATTGGAAGAATCAATGTTGTTAAACTTTCCATAGTATCCAAAGTGATCTACATATTCAATGAAATCCCTGTCAAATTACCAATGGACATTCTTCTCAGAAATTAAAAAAAAAAATCCTGAAATGTATACAACTCAGAATAGCCAAAGCTAACCTGAGCAAAAAGAACAAAAGTGGAGGAGTCACATTACCTGACTAAATTATACTTACAGAGCTGCAGTTACCTCACCAAAACAGCATAGTAACGGCATAAAAATAGACACAGACTAATGGAACAGAACAGAGAACGCAGAAACAAATATACAAATCTACAGTAAACTCATTTTTGACTAAGGTGACAAAAACATACATGGTGAAAAGACAGCCTCTTCAATAAATGATGCTGAGAAAACTGGTTATCCTAAAATTACAAGATCATCTTAACAGATGAAGAAAAAGCATTTGACAAAATCCAGCATCTTTTTATGATTAAAACCCTCAGCAAAATTGGCATACAAGGGACTTACCTCAATGTAATAAAAGACATCTATGACAAACCCATAGCCAACATAATACTGAATGAGGAAAAGTTGAAAGCATTCTATCCGAGAGCTGGAACAAGACAATGACACTCACTCTCATTGCTTCTATTCAACATAGTACTGGAAGTCCTAGGCAGAACAATCAGATAAGAAAAATTCATATGGAACCAAAAAAGAGCCTGCATAGCCAAAGCAAGACTAAACAAAAAGAACAAATCTGGAAGCATCACATTACCTAAGTTCAAACTATACTCTAAGGCCATAGTCACACAAACAACATGGTACTTGTATAAAAATAGGCACATAGATCAATGGGACAGAATACAGAACCCAGAAACAAACCCAAATACTTACAGCCAACTGATCTTCAACAAAGCAAACAAAAACATAAAGTGGGGAAAGGACACCCTATTCAACCAATGGTGCTGAGATAATTGGCAAGCCACATGTAGGAAATGCAAATCAAAACCGTAATGGGATACCACCCTACTCCTGCAAGAATAGAATAATAAAAAATAAAAATAAATAGATGTTGGTGTGGATGCAGTGAAAAGCGAACACTTATATACTGCTGGTGGGAATGTAAACTAGTACAACCACTATGGAAAACAGTGTGGAGATTCCTTAAAGAACTACAAGTAGAACTACTATTTGATCCAAAGATACTTGCACATGCGTGTTTACAGCAGCACAATTTGCCATTGCAAAAACATGGAACCAGCCCAAATGCCCATCAACCAAAGAGTGGAGAAAGAAACTGTGGTGTATATATACAACAGAATACTACTCTGGCACAAAGAGGAATGAATTACTGGCATTCACAGCAAACTGGATAGCATTGGAGACTATTATTCTAAGTGAAGTAACTTAGGAATGGAAAACCAAATATTGCATGTTCTCACTCATAAGTGGGGGCTAAGCTATGAGGATGCAAAGGCAGAAGAATGATACAATGGGCTTTGGGGGCCTGGGGGAAAAGGTGGGAAGGGAGTGAAGGATAAAAAGTCACACATTGTGGTCAATGTGTACTGCTTGGGTGACGGGTGCACCAAAATCTCACAAATCACCACTAAAGAACTTACATAACCAAATACCACCTGTTCCCCCCAAATCTATGGAAATTTTTTTAAAAAGACAGTTGATTTAAAGTCTGTGTCTAATAATTTCAATGTCTGTGCTTCCTGAGGGAATATGATGGTTAATTTTATGTGTCACTTTGGCTAGGCTATGATGCTTAGGCGTTTGGTGAAACACCAGCCTAGATGTTGATGTAAAAGTGTTTTCTAAATGTGATCAACATTTACATCATTAGACTTTGAGGAAAACAAATTACTCTCCATAATATGGGTTGGCCTTATTCAATCACATGAAGGCTGTAAGAGAGAAGACTGAGGCTCCCTGAGGTAAAAGAAATTCTGTCTCCAGACTGCCTTCAGGTTCAAGACTACATCAATTTCTGCTGGAATTTCTAGCAAGTTTTGGACTTGCCATTTCCCACAATTATATGAGTCAATTCCTCTAAATCTTTTTCTGTCTTTCTTTGCCTCCTTCTTCTCTCCCTCTCTCCTCTCGCTCTCTCTCTCTCCACATATATGATAGCTACATAAATATATTCTGTTTCTCAGAAGAATCATGACTAACGGAGACAGTTTCTGTTAACTTTTTTGCTGTAAATGGACCATATTTTGCTTTTTCTGTAAATGCCTCATAATTTTCGGTTGAAAACTGGACATTTTGAATACCATAATGTGGTAACTCTGGAAATCAGAGTCTTCTCTGTCCTGGGGGCTTGTTAATGTTCCTTGCTGAAGGTGTAATTGTGTTTTTAGTAACTTTTAAAACTATTTTTTGTTGTTTATGGTTTTTGAAGTTTCTGTTACCTTATCTTGTGGTCACCTAGTGGCTTGACAGAGATTTCCTTAAGTACCTGGTGACAAAAATTAAAAAAAAAAAAAAAAGGAAAAATATACCCTTTCAGTCTTCGCCAGTTGGCTCTGTGTTGGGACACTTTCTCAACACATATCCAGGCTGTTTATAACTCCGCCTTAGCCTTTACTTCCTGCTTGCACTGAGCTTAAGGTTTATCTTCAAGTGAAAACTTTAACATCTTCCTAGGTCTTTTCTGAGTTTTCAACCTACCCAGGGTGTGCACATGGCTTTCTAGATTCCTCTAGCCTATGTAGGAACTTTTCAAAGCCCTTGTCTCTCAAAGTGCCTCTCTTTCAGCTTTTCCTCCCAGGTTTCTGCTGTGTCTACTATTTACCCTAATTGTAATACTGCACTAAAAGCAGCAGTGTCTTGTTCACTTGACTTTCAGTGTTTTCAAGGAAATTTAAACTGCTGCGTGCTAAGAGAGTTCTAAGATACTTAGATGCTACAAAGGCAAGGGTCTTGAATCAGTTCTTCAGGGAACCTCTAGATAGGTTCAAATATACAAACAGAAGTCCTTGAGAACAAGGTTCACTCTGCTTCCCCTAGAACCAGGAACGCGTACTGGGAACATGGGTTGCCATGTTCAAGACTGCCACCAAGCTGGAGAGAAGAATGGAGCAAGAGTAAATTAAAATGCCACAGAGCTTTTCTATCATGTTTAAGTCATCTTCTTCTTGATTCAGCATTTGTGTGGTTGCTGTAAACCTTAGGATGTTTTCTGAAGTTCCAATAAAGTTGTTGCTGGTAGTTTTTGCTCAGTTTTTGGGTGTTTATGTGGAGGAGCCCTCGGAGTTCCTTACTTCACTATTTTCACTGACATCATCACTTAAAGTGCATTTTTAAATGTTCAACTATATGGAGATTTTGGTTACCTTTTTATTATTGATTTTTAATTGCACTTTAATCAGAGAACATGATTAATATTGATTTTATATTTCTTGAAACTTATTTTATGACCTCTGTGATCAGTATTTCCTACGTACCCTTTCATTAAGTATGCAATGTTTCAAGGGTCTCAGTTTTACTGGAGGTGGGGACAGGTGTCAGTTTCAATGCCTAGTTCAAGAGAGCCAGAAACTTTATATCCTTTTCCATGTGGCTGTTAAGAGTCAGTCTATTATTTTAAAGAATGGAAAGCCTCTCCTGATCATCACCACCATTAGGATTGCCAGGGAATAAGCTCACTTTCTGAATGCCCTGGTTTTTAGTTCAAGTTTGGTCCCTGAAGATTTCCCTACCTTCTTGGGTGCTCATATATGCATTTAAAAAGTTATTTTTCTGCATTTCTAGGTGCTTCGTAAC
This sequence comes from Cebus imitator, assembly GCF_001604975.1. Taxonomy (NCBI): domain Eukaryota; kingdom Metazoa; phylum Chordata; class Mammalia; order Primates; family Cebidae; genus Cebus; species Cebus imitator. The sequence goes on along the minus strand of NW_016107387.1, from coordinate 7,579,352 downwards.
AGTGGTTTTTCAGATTTGTTTGTAATATGGTCAAAAAGAGAAGTCTTCATTTTCTTTCTATTCTTCATTTTATCTCTAACCTACCTTTATTTACAAAATGAAGTATTAAGTTATACTCCTATGGTAAGTTGTAGAATTTCTGCTGGCCCACTATGAACAAGCAGCTGAGACAGTATGGCCACATTGCCAACACGAGAAAATGCATGTGGGAACTTTTTACTCTTCTCTGTCTTAATAAAGATAAATCCATTTATGTGATCTTTCCTGGTCAGGTTCTTTTGCTGCCAAAATAATTAACTGATATAGACTGGATTAGAAATATAGTACTTAATTGACTAATATTACATAACTGAGACTGGAAAGTAATCTCTATGTGGTTTATAACCTTCAAAGAGAATGTCAAAAGTTTTGAGGATCTTTGGATCTTTTTCAGTGAGAAAATTAAGACACAATCGGCACTCTTTTTTTAAACGGCACATCCAAGTCTTATACAACCAACTACCATGGTAACTGAGGTGCACACTTCTACTGGCTCTCCCCCATCACTCAGTGATGCGGTACTCTGAAAATTCATCACAAATTATCATGCCCACTAAATTATAATGCCCATAATTTGAGATAAATATAAATATATTGTGAGACATCACATGTTTCATCTTTAGGTTTCTTTGGGAATTGGTCATTTTAAGACATTTTAGTAAAGCTATAAATAGGTTCATGAACATTAGAAATGACATATGTAGCCAGGTTTGTCCTATGTACTAAGAGTCGGTTGAGACATGTTGATTCTCTAGCATGCTCCATTAACTTATTGGACAAAACATGAAATACATCTTCTGAGAAATTAGACAGCATAGAACCATGATTTCTGAAAAAAGGAACCTGACAAGGTATGATTCCAGCCTTTCTTCCTGGAGAAACTCTCCAGGGACAGCAAAGCAGCAAAGGGAGATAGAATCTGCGCAGAGCACAGCTGTCTTGCTGAGTTGAAGATACAGAAATCGAGTTTAGGGAGGCTGAGGTAGCTGGAGTTTTTGGAGTGTTCTGAAGCTCCATATATTTATCTATAGGAGTTTTCTTGAGTTTTTTCTGAATATAATGCTACACATAAGTAGGGCGAGACTCCCCAAGACCAGATAAAGAACAACAGATAAAGAGAAACTATCAGAGATTTATAAACTGAAAAATTACCAGAGCTTTCACTGAGTCAGGAGAAATTAAAGTTTCCAACATCAGGAGTAGAGAGACCTAAACGAACAGGACATTTTGTAAAGACCCCGGAAAGTTCATGCCTTAGGAGTAGAGCTAAACTACCCTGATAGTAAAAGCTATTATACCTCTACCTGGGAAAACAATCTTCAAAACAAGCTTTCTGAAGATCAAGCCGATCTGCAAGTAAATAACTGCCCGCCAGAACCAAACTCAACCTTCTTAAAGGAACATAACCAAACGCAAAATGTAGCACTCAAAATGTACAACATCTAATTAAAAATTAGCAGATATGTGAAGTGTGAAAGTAAGACCCACGGCAGAAGAAAAGTCAGTCAAGAATTTACAGAGATGAATTCACAGACAAAAGATTTAAAACAGCTATTATAATCATGATATGGAAACATTAACACAATAAAGAGGAAAAGGAAAACTAGAAAAAAGAAACAAATGGGGCTACAAGAGCTCAAGTGTACAATATCTGAATAAAAATTTACAGATAGACTTACTAGCGTATTAGATATTGCACAAGAAAAGATCAGTGAACTTGAAAACAAACAACTTAAAGTTTAAACTGAAGCAAAGAGAAAAAAAGATAGTTGGAAAATTCACAGGGCTGCAGTAACATGTGAGACAATATTAAGCAGTCTAACATTAAGTGTAATTGGAGTTCCAGACTGGCATAGGAGCATAAAATAAAGAGGCGGGCCTAAGCTCCCTGGATAAACCAAAGACACAGGAAGCTCCCTGGATAAACCAAAGACACAGGAAGCCTACGTAGCAACTGGACTGCGTCCTTGGCAACCCAGCAGCACCTTGACAGGCAGACAGGTGACCTCATCAAGCAGCTCCCTGAGAGCAAAGCTAGATAAATCCACGAAGATGGGAAGAAACCAGTGCAAAAAGGATGAAACCACCAAAGACCAGAATGCTGCTTCTCCTTCAAGAGATCACAACTCCTCACCAGCAAGGGAACAAAACAGGATGGAGAATGAGTTCGACAAATTGACAGAAGCAGGCTTCGGAAGGTGGGTAATAACAAACTTCTCTGAGCTAAAGGAACATGATCTAACCCAATGCAAAGAAACTAAAAACCTTGAAAAAACGGTCAGAAGAAATGCTAACTAGAATAACCAGCTTAGAGGAGAACATAAACAACTTGATGGAGCTGAAAAACACAGCATGAGAACTTCGCGAAGCAAACACAAGTTTCAATAGCCGAATCGATCAAGCAGCAGAAATTGATATACAAAGCAAATGGAGAGGGATGAATGGCAAAATACTATCAACTGACATGGAATTCAAGAAAAAGTATTAAATGGGAGAAAGAGGTATAACATGTAATAAGAAAAAGGGCACATGAAGAAGCCATGTATACGTCATAAGCCTTAGTGCAATGAACATATCATCAGAAAAATATATAAAGTAAAATGATCCTAGACCTATAAAAATTAGATTAATTATTTAAATGATTGGCCAGGTACAGTAGCTTATGCTTGTAATTCCAGTACTTTGGGAGGCCAAGATAGGAAAATCATTTGAATCCATGGGTTTGAGACCAGCCTGGGTGACATAGTGAGACCCTGTATATACAAAACCAATTTTTTTTGTAATGAATCAGTTGTGATGGCATGTGCCTCTAGTCCCAGATACTCAGGAGTCTAAGCTGGGAGGATCACTTGAGCCCAAGAGCTTGAGGCTGCAAATGGTTGCATTATTGAGAATAGGCTACAATACGTTATATTAGCAAATAAACTCCAACATTTCATGATTATTACAATAACGAAAGATTGACCTGGAAAGTAACACGGGATGTTTTTAAAGTCCAGACCTAGAACAGGTTCACAACATTGTTGACCAGATTCTATCATTAATCAGATTACAATCATATACCTCCTCACTACAAGTAAGTCTAGGAAATATAGTTTTCCTCTGGTCACCTAAGAAGAGGAAACAGTGCAGTAAACACTCATTATTTTCTTTACCAAACTAGATTTTGAAAAATCTAATAAAATCAACATGCCCCTGGCAAGAATAATCAAGATAAAATGTGAAAATGTACAAGTAAAGAAAAAGCAAAGACAAAGAATACTGGGAATGAAAAGGATATATAACTGCAGATACAGCAGAGATATGAAAATAGATTACTGTGAACAACTTTGTCACTAAATTTAAAAATACTGACGAGAAGGACAACTCCTAGAACCATGTAACATACTGAAACTCACTCAAAAAGAAATGAAGAACAGAATCAATTCATAACCATTGAAGCAGTTGCTAAAATGTTATCCACAACACTGTGCACCCACCAGGCCCAGAGAGTTCAAAATATGAGTTATAGGAAATATTCAAAGAATAGATAAGCCCATTATTATATACATTGTTTTTGAAAACAGAAAATATACTTCTATTACATGAGGTTGACATAACCTCAACACTAAGGCAGTTCAAAGGAGAGCAGTTCAGAGAAGGAAAAGTGTAAGCCTGGTTCGCAGGTAAATATAGCTACAAATCCCCTAAATAAATTAATACCAACTTCCATTCAGTAAAGCATTTAAGAAGCCTTTATTCTACAACTCTCCTCAATCAACAGTGTGGCTAAATATAGAATCTATGCTGAAATCGCTTTCTCTCAGGTGTTTAAAGGAATTTCTTCATTGCCCTTTAACTTCCAATGTTGCAATTTAAAAGTTCAAATTCAGTCTTACTCTTGACTTTTTAAAAATAAAACTTGCTTTATTTTTTATCTCTGAAAATGTACAGGATTTTCTTTTTTCTTTTTTCCCCATAAAAATTTATAGGATCTTTTCTTGTGTATATCTAATATACTATTAAGCCCATCTGTAAATTTTAATTGAGATATTGTATATATGAGCTCTGCTAGCCCCATTTGTTTCTTTTTTCTAGTTTTCATTTCCTCTTTATTGTGTTAATATTTCCATATCATGATTATAATAGTTATTTTAATTCCAGAGATAAAGGATCAGAGATAAAGTACAGAGATAAAGGAATTTACAGACAAAGGATTTTCAAACTGATAGCCTGGAAGTTTAAATTAAACTATTTATTTCATTATTTATTCCTCTCCATTTTCTCTACTCTCATTCTGTGACTTGTATTATTTATATGTTGGATGCCCTGAACTAGTAGTCTAATTTTCTGTTTCTCTCCTGTATCTCCTTTCTGTTTATATTTTTGCTTTATTTCTAGGAATTTTGCCTACATTTACCTTCCGAGATTTCTATTGAATTTTATTTCATTTCTGCTACTATATTTTAAATTTCCAAGAGTGCCTTTTTGTTCTTTAAATATTCCTTTTTCATAGCATGCTCTTCTTATTTCAGAAAATATTTTATTAAAAACGATTTCTAAGTATATTAATATCAGTTCTTTCAAAGGATTTTCATTATGGGGTTGTTTCTAATGATAAAAAAAGGAAAATCGTAAATCCTAATTCACAGGATAATAAATTAACAGCTTGGGGCATAGTCATACAATTGGACATCTTATAGCAATTAAAATGATTAAACTACAGCTATATATTTGAATGTGCATAAATCTTAAAAACATAAGACTGAAGAAAATAAGTAAGCTGCAGAGAGATATATACATTTCAACTCTATTTACACAAGGTTTAAAATACAAAAACAATCTATATGTTATTTATGGGTCCATACATGTATAGTTAATGCTTAAAAGTTATACAAGAAAATAATGAACTTCAAATTTAGGGGAGTAGTTATACATATGGGAAGGCAGGAAAATCAAACTGAGTACAGAGGAGACTTAAACTGTTATTGCTAATATTTTATTTCTAAAGTTGAGCAATGATGAACAGATTATTCATTATATTTCTTTGGTTTTGCCATTTACAAATATTCATAATAATGTTTTTACTTGGATAACATAATGAGGGGATTAGTTCAAAAACAAAGTTAAAGTTTACAGGAAGATGACATTTTATTTAAAATATAAATAGAAAGGGAACATCTGAAAGTCAGGTCTCTGCTTAGTAAAGTTAGAATAAAAATACAAAAACAACCAAGAAGATATCACCAAAACCCCAGCTGTCATGTACAAGATGTAAGTAAATAAAAATATAATTTGCTTAATTTAAAACAAAAAGGGACAATGACCTATACACAATCAAGAAGGAATTGCAACAGAAGAGAAATTGCACAAGCAGAAGTTAAGATTTTTCTAGCACACTAAAATGACTTCCTCTTTAATACATAAAGTGTGACTGATATGGACCTAACTTGGAAATTGGTATACGCAGTATTTGTCCTCTGCCCTGGGGTATGGCATAGATGGCCCTGGAGGTATGAGAGGAGGAAGGAAAGGAAGCAGAGAGATGACACTTTTGATCATATATGATTTGAATGTTCTCAACCGTATGTCCTAGAATGTCTTGATGACTCTGGACAGCTGATGTTTCTTCCTACCAACAAGGCCACTGTCTAGGTAAAATAGGCCAGTGCGGCCTGATCTGTATTGCCTCACTTGATTTTGCCTTCAGGATCCCTACATGTAAGTGTCCCTGTAATGAAAGATGACAGAGCTCATTCTCCCAGCAGCACCCTCCTTTTTTGTTGTTGCTTTTTCTTTTGAGATGGAGTCTCGCTCTGTCACCCAGGCTGGAGTGCAGTGATGCAATCTGGGCTCACTGCACCTCTGCCTTCTTGGTTCAAGTGATTCTCCTGCCTCAGTCTCCTGAGTAGCTAAGACTACAGGTGTGTGCCACCACACCTGGCTCATTTTTGTATTTTTAGTAGAGATGGGGTTTCACCATATTGGCCTGGCTAGTCTCGAACTCCTGACCTCGAGTGATCTGCCCACCTCAGCCTCCCAAAGTGCTGGGATTACAGGCATGAGCCACTGTGCCCAGCCCCCAGTAGCATTCTCTATCTGGCTGGTAATCGTGGTCATTGTGGTAGCCCTAAACTCCTACTATCCCTGCCGCTTCTACCTCTTGAGAGGGTTGAGATGGGCCCAAGAGAGAACTAAAGAAACATGTATAGCAGTACCAAACAAACAGATTATCCAACAATAGCAAATTAATCTTTCTACCCACCCCACCTCTTCCCACTTGTTCCCCAGAGGCAAATACTTGTAGCAGTACTTCCAGCATTTTTTCCAATATTAACCTCCATATTTCTAAGTAAAATAAACTCCTGCTTATTTTATGATTTCTCAATTTTAATCATCATTTGTTGACTTCATATCATAAAATTGAATATTTGGTTCATTATTTCTCCTTTTTCCCATATCTCCTCAATATAGTCTATAATAATTTTGGTTAAATTGGTATTCAGATGATTAGAACATTGAAATGTTGAACCAAGTACTATAATTAAATTTCATTTCTTTTGTAATTTTTAAATTTTTCTGAGAGGTTGTACTTGTTTTCCATTGCTTAGTTTGTTAAAGTACCTACTACTTAGTCTTAATCTTCCTGCATTCTCAGATAGTCTCCCGACACCATTTTCCACAGAGTCAAAGACCTAAGACATCAATTCCCCTTTCTAATTAAAAATAAACAACTCCCTTCATTCATTCTGCTCTAATCTGAACCAATAACTCTCTAGACTTGTTTGCACAGCTCTCATCTGAGACTTTTCTTTGCTATCCTGAACACTCCCTTTGCATCTCTCCTCTGTTCAATCCCCGTAACTTCTGGAGCCTGTGCCAGATGCCTTCTTGATAGAGTATATCCTGTATCAGCTTCCCAGAAAAAGAGTTTATGAGGTCAGTGTGAGTGGCCTGACTGATAATTCGGGTAGTTATATAATTCTCAGTTGAAAACCATTTTCGCTCAGAATTTTGAAGGCATTATGGTGTGGCTGTTGATACCTTCTGATCTTTATATGTGATCTGATTTTTCTCTCTGGAAATTTTGGAAGCTTTTAAAAAAGTCATTGGTTTTCTGGAATTAGTGCCTTGATATGGGTCTTTGCATATTCTGCAAAGATACGTCCCTTCTGCTGAGAGCTGGGTAGGCCCTTTCAATCTGCAGTTATTTCGGTTTTGAGAAATTTTCTTGATTTATTTCTGCATTTTCCCTCTCCAGTTCATCCTTTTTAAAAACATCTACAGATTAGATCTTGGCCCTCCTGGACTGGTATTATATCTTTCTTCTCTCTCTCATTACCATCTTTTTGACTTTTTGTTTTGAGCAATTTTTTCAACTTTATTTTCTACCTCTGCCACTGAATTTCTTTTTATTTTAGTGATCCTATTTTAATTTCCAAACATTCTTTCTTGTTGTTGTTTCTTTTGTATAACGTCTTGTTTCTTCCACTGAAGCAACACCTTCTTTCTCTGAGCATTACTGTATGTGGTGATTGGGGTTGACATTTATTTTTCCCTGTAAATTTTCTTCTCTATATCTACTTTCTTTTTCTTTTCTTTCTTTCTTTTTTCTTTTTCTTTTTTTTTTTTTTTTGAAGCAGAGTTTCACTCTGGTTGCCCAGGCTGAAATGCAATAGTGCAATCTCAGCTCACCACAATCTCCGCCTCCCAGGTTCAAAATTCTCCTGCCTCAGCCTCTTGAGTAGCTGGGACTACAGACATGTGCCACCTTGCCCAGCTAATTTTGTTTTTTAGTAGAGATGGGGTTTCTCCATGTTGGTTAGGCTGGTCTTGAACTCTTGACCTCAGGCAATCTGCCTGCCTTGGCCTCCCAAACTGCCAGGATTACAGGTGTGAGCCACTGTGTCTGGACTTCTCTGTATCTACTTTCTCCGAAATGCTTTTTGTTTTGGTATTTTTCTGTTTTTGCTTTTTTAAATTTTTCTAGTTCTGATTAAAGACCCTTCTCAAATGTGCAGTGATCCTGGCTGTTACTGGTTTTTTAAGAGCAAGGCACCAAAGAACAATGCCGGGGTGGAATTTATTAAGTTACTCTAGAGGATTGGGTAATTGACTTCCTTCACTCATCTAACTGATTCCCAGATGTCAGTATCTGCTGGTCTAGTCTCTTGGGCCACTCAGAGAAGGATCTTACAAATGCTTGCCTGGCTAATACAAACCTGGGAAATGGATGGGGATGGGGAGCTGCAGACCCTCCTGTTCAATATGTAGATTTTCACTTAACCTCCATGTTTGCATAGAGCCCTGCACAGTACCTGGTGTTCTGAGTCCAGGAACTTTCTGGTTCACTTCAAAAACAAACTTGCCAGTATTGGAATAGAGAACTTGAGGTCTAACTATTCGATTTGCAGATTTTCAACCAGTCATGCAGTTTTCAGCCCTACTCTCACACCTACTGTCCATGGAAATCAGTGCCTCCAGTTCCTAAGCCTTCCAAAGTTTTGTGGGGCAAAATCCTTCCTCTCCAACTGCCAACTTGACATCTCTACTTTGATACTCAATAGACTATCTCATTTAACATATTGGAAGCTTTCTCCTGATATTCCCCAAGTGAGTTCACGGCATCTTTTTTTCCCAATCGCTCAGGCCAAAAACCTTGAAGCCCTTCTTGTGTCTTCTCTCATGTCCCACATCCAGTCTCTCAGCAAACACTGTTGGCTTGCTTTCAAGATATACTCGGAACCTGACCTTATGTCATCTCCATTGTTACCACCTTAGTCAAAGCCACCCTTCTCTCTCACCTCGATTGTTGTGAGATCTTCAAACTCTATCCATGCTTCTGTTCTCACTCATAAGTGGAAGTTGAAAAGTGAGAACAGATGGACACAGGGAGGGGAACATCACACACCAGGGTCTGCGGCGGTGTAGGAGGTAAGGGGAGGGAGAGCATTAGCACAAATAACTAATGTATGCGAGGCTTAAAACCTAGATGACGGGTTGATAGGTATAGCAAACCACCATGGCACATGTAGACCTATGTAACAAACCTGCACATTCTGCACACGTATCCCAGAGCTTAAAGTAAAATTTAAAAACAACAACAGCAACAAGAACAAAACCCTAGCCATGCTTCTTTTCTTGCCCCCTAAAGTCTGTGTTCAGTACAGCAGCCGCAGTGATCTGGTTAAAATGTAAGTCAGAACATGTCAGGTCTCTGCTCAAAATCCTCCATGGGTTTTCCAGCTTACACAGAGTAAAAGCCAAAGTCCTTACTGTAATCTGCAGGGCCCTATATGATCTTCTCTCACCTATTGTCTTTCTCATTCATATCTCATTCCTACCCGCCATGCTGACTCCATTCCAGCCACACTGGTCTCCGTGCTGTTTGAGAAACTAGCCATGCATGCTCTCACTACAGGACCCAGCTGCATTAGCCATTCACTGTCTGGAGGTCTCCACCCAGGAATCCATGTGGACCCAGCTTCTTCACCTCTTTCGGGTCTTTTCTCAAAAGATATCTTCTCAGTAAAGCCTTTTCAAACCAACTAATCTAACGTTTCTGCCCAATTCCATTATATTCTATATTCAGCTTCCATGCTTTATTTTTCCCTCATAATACAATATATTTGATTTGTTTTTATCTGTTTTTCTCAACTAGAATATAGCTCCATAAGGAAAAGCATTTTTGCCTATTTTGTTTACTGCTATATCCCTGGTGAATTATATGCCAACAGTGAACAATCTAAAAAAGAAATAAAGAAAGAAATCCTGTTTACAATAGCTACAAATAAAATTAAATACCTAGGGATTAACCAAAGACGTGAAAGATGTCTACAATGAAAACCATAAAACATTAATGGAGGAAACCAAAGAGGACATCAAAAATGGAAAAATATTTCATGTTCATGAATTGAAAGAATTAATATTGTTAAACTGTCCATACTACCCAAAGTCATCTACTGATTTAATCCTTATCAAAATATCAATGACATTCTTCACAGAATTAGAACAAATAATCTTAAATTTATATATATGGAAGCACAAAATATCCAGAATAGCCAAAGCTATCCTGAGCAGAAAGAATAAAACTGGAAGAATCACATTACCTGACTTCAAATTATACTACAGAACTATAATCACCAAAACAGTATGGTACTGGCATAAAAACAGACACATAGGCCTATGGAACAGAATACGGAACCTAGAAACAAATCCACACATTCACAGTGAACTCATTTTCAACAAAGATGCCAAGAACATACACTGGGGAAAGGGCAGTCTCTTCAATAAATGGTCCTGGGAAAACTGGATATCCACATGCAGAAGAATGAAACCTGATTACTATCTCTTGCCATATATGAAAACCAAATCAAAATGGACTAAAGACTTCAATCTAAGATCTCAAACTATGAAACCACTACAAGAAAACATTGGGGAAACTCTCCAGGACAATGGACTGGGCAAAGATCTCTCGAGTAATACCCCACAAGCACAGACAACCTAAGCAAATATGGACAAATGGGGTCACATCAAGTTAAAAAGCTTCTGCACAGCAAAGGAAACAATCAACAAAGAGACAACCCATGGAAAGAATGGGAGAAAATATTTGAAAATTACGCATCTGACAAGGGATTAATTAACAGATTTAAGCTCAAATAACTCTACAGGAAAAAAATCTAGTAATCCAATTTCAATGTGGGCAAAAGATCTCAGTAGAAATTTCTCAAAAAGAAGATATGCAAATGGAAAACAAGCATATGAAAAGGTGTTCAACATCATTGTTCATCAGAGAAATGCAAATCAAAACTATAAGATATTAACTCACCTCAATTAAAATAGCTTTTATACAAAAGACAGGCAATAACAAATGCTGGCAAGGATGTGTAGAAAAGGGAACTTTTGAACACTGTTGGTGGGAACGTAAATTAGTACAACCACTATTGAACTAATAGTGGAGAACAGTTTGGAGGTTCCTCAGAAAACTAAAAATAGAGCTACCACACAATCCAACAATCCCACTGCTAGGTATATATCCAAAAGAAAGGCAATCGGGGAGGTTGCTCAAGAAGGCTGACTAGAAGCAGGTAGTGTGTGTCACTCTCATGGAGAGAAATAGAAAGGGAGGATAAATTTAGCACCTTCAACTGAGTCATCCAGGTATAGGCATTGCAATTCATCAGGAAAACAACTTATCCCACAGAGAATGGAGAAACGAAAGACAGGACAACTGCCCGCGTGGGAGTGACATGGAGCCCGGGAGCCTCCATGAGTGGGTGAACAATCCCAGACACCCATGGATTTTTGCAACCCTCAGGTCAGGAGATCCCTTCATGAACCCACTCCACCAGGGTCTGCATTCTGACATGCAGAGCTATGCGGAATTTTGGCAGAGCAGCCACTCAGGCATACACAGAGCCCCAGGAGCTTTAGATAATTGAGCAGCTTCCTGGCAAAAGCAGCTTTAACTCTGTCAAAGTGGGAGGTTCTACCCCTAGAAAAGGGACTGAATCCAGGGGGCTGAGCAGTGACCATCTGCAGGCCCTGCTTCCATGGCGCCTTGCAGGATGAGACCCACTGGCTTGGAACTCCAGCCAGCCACTGGTAGCAGCATTACATCTCCCTGAAACAGGGCTCCCAGGGGGAGGGACAGGCCACCATCTTTGCTTTTTCAGAGGCTTAGGCATTATTGCCTTCAGGCTCTAGGGAGTCCGAGGTGACTGGGGACTGGAGTGGTCCCCTGGCATAAGGCAGTGGGTCTATGGAGAAGTAGCCAGACTGCTTTTTCATGCAGGTCCCAGATTCTGTTTCTCTTCACTGGGTGGAATCTCCTGACTGAGGTTCACAACCACCCCAACCAGTGAGGTTGACAACCACCCCCCCAGGTCCACACCTTCCTGAGATGAGCTTCTAGAGGCAGGGGCAGGCTGCTGCCTTTGCTGTTTCACAGCTTTCCTATTGATACCTTCAAGTGCTGGAAAATCTGAAGTGGCTAGGGACTGAAGCAGACCCCTCAGCATACTGTAGCAACTGTAGGAAAAGTGGCCAGACTGTTTGTTGCATAAGTCCCAATCCCATATCTTCTCAGTGGGCAGGTCCTCCTGGCCTGGGTCTCCAGTCACCCTCTGCTAAGGCTATCAAGCCATTAGCAGCTTTGCAACTCTCTGGGACAGAGCTTCCAGTGGGAGACAGGTTGACATCTTTACTGTCTTGCAGCTTTTGCTCTTGCTGTCTCCAGGTTCTGGAGAATCCACAAGGACCAGGGGCTAGTCTGGATCCCAGAGCACAGAGCATCCACCTCAAAGAAAAGTGTCCAAACTGTTCTCCACGTAGATCCCAGTTCTCACTTCTCCTCATTAGGAAGGACCACCTGACCTGGGACTCCAGCACAACCACCCTGCCCCTGCCTGACTACTTCAATCAGAGTTAAAGGAACAGCCACACACAGACATGAGAAAGAACCAATGCAAGAACTCTGGCAACTCAAATGCCCAGAGTGTTTTATGTCCTCCAGATGATCACACTAGTTCTCCAACAAGAGTTCTTAACCAGGCTGAGTTGGCTGAAATGACAGAAATAGAATTCAGAATATGGATAGCAATGATGATCATTGGATTCAGGAAAATGGCAAAACCCAACCTAAGAAAACAAAGAATCGCAATAAGATGATATAGGAGCAAACAGATGAAACAGCCAGTATGAAAAATAACTGATCTAATAAAGCTGAAAAACACACCACAATAATTTCACAATGCAATTGTAAGTATTAACAGCAGGACAGACCAAGCTAAGGAAAGAATCTCAGAACTTAAAGACTGGCCCTCTGAAATAAGACAGTCAGACAAAAATAAAGAAAAAAGAATAAAAAGGAACCCCAAAAACCCTCCAAGAAATGTGGGATTATGTAAAGAGGCCAAATCTACAAAGTATTGGCATCCCTGAAAGGGACAAAGAGAAAGCAAGCAACTTGGAAAACATAAATTCAGGTTATCATCCATGAAAACTTCCCCACCTCACTAGAGAGAGGCCAACAGTCAAATTGGGGGAATAAAGAGAATCCATGCAAGATTTTATACAAGATCATTCCCAAGACACATAATTGTCAGATTTTCTAAGGCTAAAATGAAAGAAAGAATGTTAAAGGCAGCTAGAGAGAAAGGGAAGGTCACCTGCCAAGGGAATCCCATCAGGCTACAAGCAGACCTCTAAGCAGAAACCCTACAGACGAGAAAAGAATATAGGGGGCCTATATTTAATATTCTTTAAGAAATCTTCAACCAAGAATATGATATCCAGCCAAGCTTCCTTAGCAAAGGAGAAATAAGATCCTTTTTAGATAAGCAAATTCGGAGGGAGTTCATTACCACTACACCCACCTTACAAGAGACTTTGAAAAGGAAACTAAACATGGAAAGGAAAGACCATTACCAGCCAATACAAAACACACTTAAGTACACAGACCAGTGACTCTGTAAAGCAACCACACAAACAAGCCGACATAATAACCAGCTAAGAACATATGGCAGGATCAAATCCACACATATCAATACTAACCTTGAACGTAAATAGGCTAAATGCCCTATTTAAAAGGCACAGAGTGGCAAACTGACAAGAAAGCAAGACCCAATGGTATGCTGTCTTCAAGAGACCCAATGACGCCCATAGAATGAAAATAAAGGGATAGAGGAAATGGAATACCAAGCAAATGGATTTTTTTTTGAAAAGCAGGAGTTGCAGTCCTAACTCCAGACAAAATAGACTCTAAACCAACAAGAAGAAAAGACAATGAAGGGCATCACATAATGGTAAAGGGTTCAAGTCAACAAGAAGTTCTGGAAACCATTATTCTCAGCAAACTGACACAAGAGCAGAAAATCAAACACCGCATGTTCTCACTCATAGGCGGGTGTTGAACAGTGAGAACACATGGACTCAGGGAGGGGAGCACTACACACTGGGGTCTGTTGGGGGGAAATAGGGGAGGGACAGCGTGGGGTGGGGAGTTGGGGAGAGATAGCATGGGGAGAAATGCCAGATAAAGGTGATGGGGAGGAAGGCAGCAAATCACACTGCCACGTGTACCTATGCAACAATCTTGCATGTTCTTCACATGTACCCCAAAACCTAAAATGTAATAAAAAAATAATTTCTAATACATAAAAAAAACAACAAGAAGATCTAAGTATCCTAAATACATATACATCCAAAGAAACTTAGACTTCCACACAATAATAGCAGGATTCATCAGTGCTTCACTGACAGTACTAGACAAATAATCAAGGCAGAAAATTAACGAAGATATTCAAGACCTGAACTCAACATTTGACCAAATAGATCTGATAGACTTCTACAGAAATCTCCACTCAAAAACAACAGAATACACATTCTTCCCACTGCCACATGGCACATACAATAAAGTTGACCACACAATAGGACATGTAACAATCCTCAGCAAATGCAAAAGAATCAAAATCAAACCTAACATACTCTTGGACTATAGCACACTAAAAATAAAAATAAAGACTAAAAATGTCACTCAAAACCATGTAATTATGTGGAAATTAAACAACCTGCTCCTGAACGACTTTGGGGTAAATAACAAAATTAAGGCAGAAATCAAGAAGTTCTTTGAAACCAATGAGAGCAAAGGTACAACATATCAGAATCTCTGGGGTGCAGCTAAGGCAGTGTTAAGAGGGAAATCTATAGCACTAAATGTCCATATCAATACATTAGAAAAAAATCTCAAATTAGCCACCTAACGTCATAACTAAAAGAGCTAGAGAAGCAAGGACAAACCAACCCTAAAGCTAGCAGAAGACAAGAAATAAGCAAAGCCAGAACTGAACTGAAAGAGATTGAAACACAGAAAATCACTCAAAAGGTCAACTAATCCAGGAGGTAATTTTATGAAAACATTAATGAGACAGGCCACTAGCTAGATTAATAAAGAAGAAAACAGAGAGGATCCAAATAAACACAATTAGAAATGACAGAGTGTTACTACTGACCCCACAAAAATACAAACCATCAGAGACTATTATGAACACCTCTATACACACGAACTAGACAACCTAGAAGGGATGGATACATTATTGGACAAAAATAACCTCCCAAGACTGAACCAGGAAGAAGCTGATCCCCTGAACATGCCAATAATGAGCTGTAAAATTGAATCAGTACAGATAGCATATCAACTAAAAAAACACCTAGGACCAGATGAATTCATAGTGGAATCCTACTAGAAGTACAAGGAAGAGCTAATACCATTTCTTCTGAAACTATTCCAAAAAATTGAGGAGGAAGAACTCCTCCCCAACTTATTCTATGAAGCCAGCATCATCCTGATACCAAAACCTGGCAGAAACACAACACACACACAAAAATTAAGACCGATGCTCTTGATGAACATTGATGCAAAAAACGTCGATGAAAAAATTGCAAACTAAATCCAACAGCACATCAAGAAGCCGATCCACCGTGACCAAGTATGTTTTTTCCCTGGGATGCAAGGCTGGTTCAACATACACAAATCAATTAATGTGATTCATCACATAAACAGAACCAAAGACAAAAACCGCATGATTATCTCAATATATGCATAAAAGGCTTTCGATAACATTCAACATCCCTTCATGTTAAAAACTTTCAACAAACTAGGTATTGAAGGATATATCTCAAAATAATAAGAGCCATCTATGATAAACCCACAGCTAATATACTGAATGGGCAACAGCTGGAAGCATTCTCCTTGAAAACCAGCACAAGACAAGGATGCTCACTCTCACCACTCCTATTCAACATAGTGTTGGAAGTCTTGGCCAGAGCAATCAGGCAAGAGAGAGAAATAAGGGGCATCTAAGTAGGAAGAGAAGAAGTCAATATATCCCTGTTTGATATATGATTCTCTCTCTAAAAAAACTCATACTCTTGGCCTGAAGGCTCTTGGATCTAATAAACAACTTCAGCCAAGTTTCAGGATACAAAATCAATGTACAAAGATGACTGGCATTTCTATAAACCAACAATAGCCAAGCTGAGAGCCAAATCAGGAAGGCAATCCCATTCACAACTGCCACAAAGAGGATACAATATCTAGGAATACAGCTAACCAGCAAGGTAAAACATCTCTACAATGAGAAATACAACACTCTGCTGAAAGAAATCAGAGATGACACAAATGGAAAGACATTTCATGCTCATGGATAGGAAGAATCAATATCATTAAAATGGCCATACTGCCCAAAGCAATTTACAGAATCAATGCTATTTCTATTGAGCTACCAATGACATTCTTCACAGAAATAGAAAAAAACTATTTTAAAATTTATATGAAACCAAAGAGTCCGAATAGCCAAAACAGTTCTAAGCAAAAAGAACAAAGCAGGAGGTATCCCATTATCTGACTTCAAACTATACTACAGGGCTCCTAGAATAGCATGGTACTGGTACAAAAGCAGACACATAGACCAATGGAACACAATAGAGATCCCGGAAATAAATCTGCACACCTACAACCACCTGATCTTTGACAAAAATAAGCAATGGGGAAAGGACTTCCTACTCAATAAATGGTGCCGAGATAACCAGCTAGCCATACGCAGAAGATTGAAACTCGACCCCTTCCTTATACCACATGCAAAATCAACTCAAGATGGATTAAAGATTTAAATGTAAAACCCAAAACTGAAAATCCTGGCAATATCATTCTGGACATAGGAAATGGCAAAGATTTCATGATGAAGGTGGCGAAAAGCAAAATTTGACAAATGGGATCTAATTAAACTAAAGAGTGTTTGTAACTCAACAGGGTAAACAACCTACAGAATAGGAGAAAATACGTGCAAACTCTGCATCTGACAAACGTCTAGTATCCAGCATCTATAAGGAATTTAAACAAATTTACAAGAAAAAATAGCCCTATTAAAAAGTAGGCAAAGGACATGAACAGATACTTTTCTTTTTTTTTCTTTTTCTTTTTTTCCAAAATGGAGTCTTGCTCTGTCCCCCAGGCTGGAGTGCAGTGACATGATCTTGGATCACTGCAACCTCCGCCTCCCGGATTCTAGTGATTCTCCTGACTCAGCCCCCCATGTAGTTGGGATTACAGGTATGCACCACCACACCCAGCTAATTTTTGTATTTTTAGTGTAGACAGGGCTTCTCCATGTTGGCCAAGCTGGTCTCGAACACCAGACCTCAGGTGATCTGCCCGCCTCAGCCTTCCAAAGTGCTGGGATTGCAGGCAAGAGCCACCACGCCTGGCCAAACAGATACTTTCCGAAAGAAGACATACATGTGTCCAACAAGGCTATGACAAAAAGCTAAATATTATTGATCATTAGAGAAATGCAAATAAAAATCACAATGAGATATGACCTCACACCAGCCAGAATAGCTATTGCTAAAAAGTCAAAAAATAACAGATACTGGTGAGGTTGCAAAAAAAAAAAAAAAAAACGGAATACTTATAAACTGTTGTTGAAAATATAAATTTGTTCAACTATTGTAGAAAGCAGTGTGGTTATTCCTCAAAGAGCTCAAAACAGAATTAACATTTTACCCAGCAATCTAATTACTGAGAATATACCCAAAGGAATATAAGTTGTTCTACCATAAAAATACATGCATATTTATGTGTATTGTAGTGCTATTCACAACAGCAAAGACATAGAATCAACCTAAATGCACATCAGTGGCAGATTGGATAAAACAAATTAGGTACATAAACAACACAGAATACTTTGCAGCCACTAAAAAGATTTGAAAGCAACCTAAGTGTCATCAACAGATGAATGGATAAAGAAAATTTGATTCATATGCACAATGGCATACTATTCAGCCATAAAAAAGAGTAATATCCTGTCATTTGAAACAACATGGATGGAACTGATGGTCATTGTGTTAAGTGAAATAAACCAAGCACAGAAAGACAAGGTTCACATGTTCTCACTTATTTGTGGGAGCTAAAAATGAAAACAATTAAACTTATAATAGAGATAGAAAACAGAAGGATAGTTACCAGAGGCTGGGAAGAGTAGTAGTGGGTGTGGAGAAGTTGGAGATGGTTATTGGCTACAAAAATTAGAAAGAATGAATAATATTTAGTATTTGACAGTACAAAGGATAACAATAGTCAATCATAATTTAGTTGTACATTTAAAAATAACAAAATAATATAATTGGGCTGTTTGTAACAGAAAGGATAAATACTTGAGGTGATAGATATTCAATTTACCCTGGTGTGAATATTATGCCTTGCATGCCTATATAAAAATATCTCACATATTTCATAAATATATATACCTATTACATACCCATAAAATTAAAAATTAAAAAAATTTCTCATCTCCAAGTTACTCCCCAACTAATTGCAATCGTACTGATATTTCCATAAATAACAACTATAAATTCTGGACAAGGTACCAAAATAAACAACCTGAATGCACTGGAGAATTAAAAAAATACAGATTCTGGAGGGTGTCAGCACTTAAGGGAACTGCACTACCCAACACTTGGGAAAAGCCCAACATTAATTGACATGTGGAAGCAGGAAACTGCACTGGGTGAGTTTCTATTTTCACAGCTTCTAGTCTAAGGGCAGAGCACATAGGCTACTCGAAGCCCCAATAGAGAAGTCATTGTCTTTCTGTCCTAAAAGAACTGAGGACAACCACAGGAGCTGGAAAGTGATGGTAAAATATCAGAAAGGAGAGTGCAGAGAGGAGAAGCCTTGAATTCTGCAAATAAACTCTGCCCAAATCCCTGTCTGACCCCTGAATCACATATGCAGGAGAAAAGTTCTAAGCAACCTAGTTAAAAATCTGAACTGAGTTTGAGGTGATAAATTCTCAGTTATACTGATTCAATTATTATACATTGTATATAGGTATCAAAATATTGCATGTACTCCCAAAATATGTATAACTATTATATATTCATTTTTTAAAAGAATACAGAAATCTTAGTCAAGTAAAATAAATTGTATCTTGAGCTTGGAAAGAAACAAAAAGAGCCCAAACTGAGATTTGAGAATCGATCTCGGTTAACTGCCTGCAACAAAGAAACAAAAAAACCTCAATGGTTTTCAGAGGGACATAACAGAAGCCAGCATCTCTACAACATAATATTCACAATTTCTAGAATTCAATCCCAAATTACTTGACAAGCCAAGAATCAGGTAAATGTGGTCCCTTCTCAAGAGAAAATATAATCAAAAGCCCAATCCAAGACGACTTATACGTTGTAGACAAGGATTTTAAAACACCTATTGTAACCATGCTCAATGACACAAAGAAAAATACACATTTGTAATAAATAAACAAATAGAAAATCTTAGCAGATAAATAAAAACCATACAAATAAACTAGGTAGAAGTTCCAAAATTGATTAAAATACCTAAAATTAAAAATTAACACCCGATAGATGACAGAGGAGTCAGTGAATTTTAAGCTAGATCAACAGAAATTACCTAATCTGAAGAAAAAAATTAAAATAGAAAAGATCCTCAATATCAAAATGTCTAAGATACTTTTAAAGAGTCCCAGAAGAAGAGAGAAAGAATAGGGCAGAAAAAAATATTGCAAAACAATGGCTGAAATTTTCCCCAATTTGGTGAAAGACATTAATTTGCCAGCACAAGAAATTCAGCAAACCCCAATCAGGATAAAGATGAAGAAAACTATGCCTAGACAAATCATTATCAAACTACTGAAAACCAAAAATAAAAAGAAAACCTGATACGTGTCAGAGAAAAATGACAGATTACATACAGGGAAATGACAACTCAAATGACCATGTATTTCTTACCAGATACTATGGAGGCCAAATAACATTTGTAATGTACTGAAAGAAAAATAAACAGTTGACCGGCATTCTACTTCCAATGAAAGTAGCCTTCAAGAATTAAGGCAAAATAAAAGCATTTTCAGATAAAAGAAATCTAAAAGAATTCATTGCCAGCCAGGTATGGTGGCTCATGCCTATAATCCCAGCACTTTGGGAGGCTGAGGTGGGTAGATCACCAAGTTTGAGACCAGCCTGGTCAACATCCTGAAACCTTGACTCCACTAAAAATGCAAAAATTAGCCAGGCCTGGTGGCAGGCACCTGTAATCCCAGCTACTCAGGAGGCTGAGGCAGGAGAATCACTTGAACCCAGCGGGTGGAGGTTGCAGTGAGCCAAGATTGTGCCATTGCACTCCAGCCTGGGCAACAAGAGTGAAACTCGTTCTCACAAAAAACAAAACAAAATAAAACAAAAAACCAAAATACACACAAAAAAATCCCACCACCACCACCAAAAAGAATTCATTGCCAAAAGACCTACACTGCAAAACAAAAAGTGCTTTAAGAGAAAGGGAAATTAAAATGTATGGAAAGATCTTCAATAAAAACTCTGCACAGTGAAGCTCAGGTGACCTCCCTGACAGGTGATCATACATCAGTGTACCAGAAAGGTGATGCATCCCCAAGGATAAATTAAAATGGAATTCCAAAAAATATTCAAAGAATCCAAAAGAAGGCAAAAAAGGAGAAACTCAGGAATAGAAAACAAGGGCCATATGGGAAAAACAACAAAAACGTTGCAGACTTAAATTCAACCATATCAATAATTATATTAAATGTTAATGTACAACTAAGCACTCCAATTAAAATATGGAATTGGAATTAGCTCCCCTAACTTACTGCTTGTTGGGGAAAAGGAATAGATCATCCATTCCCATTGCTTCCATACTCACTTGAAACATTTGGTATATGTCTATCCAAAAGCAATATGCTGTTCCACCCCCATGTACTCTGCCTTCATCCTGGAATGTCCTTCCTATCTCACACCACCCTGACCCCCATCATTCGACACACACACACACACACACACACACACACACACTCATACTCCCTCATGTCTTACCTGTCCATGAAGGTGATGTGAACTGACTGCTCCACTTACTCCAATTAAAATAGATCCTATTTATGCATGGGTGAGATTATATCTTGCTATGTGATCTCACTAAGAGCTGGGATTTTATTTTGTTAATGATTGTAGCCCCTGAGCCAGCTGTATATAGGCTATTTAGCTATCAAAAGCATTAATTAGTAATCAAAATTAAGTGGTGAATATGGTAGGCTGTTCCCTATTAATATAATTTATAATAATAAACTTGAATAGGGGAGTAATTCAACCCAGACTACACCCTCTGCTTTATAAAATAATATCCTGCCAACTTGACATGACATTGTATTTTTTTTTCCTGACCAATACTGACATACTCGCTCAAACAAATCAATATTCTTCCTTTGATTCACTTTTTTTGGGAGGAAATAAGTTCATATGGCGATGTAAAAGCTGACCCTTCCAAACTCTCTGCCAAATGAATTTTTATATCTTCATGATAACAAGATAATTAAGGAATAATAAACTTTTCTTTAACTTTTTTT
>NW_016107387.1:7537670-7557887 GCF_001604975.1 Cebus imitator | reverse complement strand
TTACATTCCCCTGAACTTATGCACGGAGCCCTCATTACTGAGTTAGAAAAACAGTGATGTGCTGCTAAATATTTACCAACCAGCCCTTGGGGATGGGGGAATACTCTGATTTGTAGCATTCTCCCATTTCCATGGTGTAAATGCTCTCATTATGGCCAATTTTAAGGTATTGACATGATCTTACAAATGGAATGTTAAGAAGAGATGGACACAATATCTCGGGGCCAGTGTGAACCACTGTGAGAAAGACCACATGATGTCAAGGACAGGGTAGGAAGAAACACAAGTTTCCATTTTTAAAAATTAAAACACTAGTTATTCTCTAAAATGAGAGTCTGAGTGGCTGTTCATTACCACAATTTAACCATGTAAGTTCCCCCCAAATTCTGAGTGACAAGACCCTGAGGCTCTGAAATTTTTCTCTTTCACCGCTCCGCCTCCACCATAAAAAGCAACAATAAAAAAAATTGACATATATGGTCATTTGTCCTGAGTTCCATGAGATTTGTAGCAGCCAAGGTGACCACACTATGATCAAGATATTAAAAAATTGGTTGGATGCAGTGGTGCATTTCTGTAATCCCAGGACTTTGGAAGGCCGAGGTGGGAGAATCGCTTGAGGCCAGGAGTTCAAGACCAGCCTTGGTAACATAGTGGGATCCCGCTTCTACAAATTTTTTTTTTAAGTTAGCTGGGTATGGTAGTGCATGCCTGTCGTCCGAGTGGAAGCAGGAGGATTGCTTGAACCTGGAAGTTCGAGGCTGCAGTGAGCTATGATCACCACTGCACTCCAGCCTGGGTGACAGAGAGAGACTTCATCTCTTCACCATATATAAATGGTAAATATAGATATATCCTTTTCCCAGATTATATATATACAATATATATGTTATATATAATATATATATTATATATATATATAAAACCTGGGAGAGATATATATATATCTCACCTTTTCACATGTTTTTTATATATATTCTTTTATATATAATATATATATAAAATATATAAAAATATATAATATATTTTATATAAGTATATATTATATATTTATATATTACATATTACAAATAAAATACATATATAATATATATAACATACAATATATATGTAATATATATTTATATTATAATATATTATAAATATATATCTATATTATATTTTGACTACTAATTTTATATATATTTATATTGTATAAATATATATTGTATAAATATATTTATATTGTATAAATATATATTGTATATTTATATTATAAATATATATTGTATATTTATATTATATAAATATATATTGTATATTTATATTATATAAATATATATTGTATATTTATATTATATAAATATATATTGTATATTTATATTATATAAATATATATTGTATAAATATATATATAATTAGTAGTCAAAGAGAGGCTTTAGGCAGTCAAAGAGAGACATTGCCGTATCCCTTTACTATTTATATAAACATATATATCTCTCTATATATAATCTGGGAAAATGAGAAGGCTCATAACACTGACCCTTGTAAATGTCAAGGAAGAGTCCTTGGCGTTTGGGTTGTGATTGTTGATTGGATAGGAATGGGTTGGTGGGGGAAGTGGGTGAGGAGATGTTTTAACCAGGAAAAAACAAACAGACAAAAACTATGAATGTGTGAAAAGAGACTTCTCACAGAAAGAAAGGAAGAGAACAGTACTGGTCACTCCCCACGCAGATAGAATGCCATGGAGTTGCTGTTTCTTGCCCATGAGTTTCATGACAATCTTCCTTCCCCTTCACATGCCAACTAAGCAGCAGCCAGCAGGACATTCCCTGACCGTGCTGCCCAGCCAGGCCTGGAGTCTGCCCCAAACGCAATCACAGATATTCCCAGGCTTGAATGCCATCCAGAGACCAGTCATTTGATGTAATTGCATGTGGTCTGACAAACAAACTCCCACCCAAACACGTTGTACTTAGGGAGTCTGAAATCTATATGATCACATCTTCCAGAACTCAGGCCCACTCTGACCACAGGATTCTTCCAAAGACAACACCGACAGAAGTGTGTGCAATTCCACCATATAATTTTTGTCTGGGAAGTGAAATATCTCCATCATTACATCATCTTCCTTAGAGTAGTGATCCCTTAAATGAAAAAGCCTAAATAAGATCCCTTCTCAAAGCCAACTATTAAAACAATCACTTTTAAATATTCTCTCCTCTCTTCCATGCTGTACAAGTACAGTTTTCACACAATTTCTCTTCTGATCCTCAAACAATGCATGGAGGTGTGTATTATTCCTGTGTCTTGGTCCAGCCAGGACTTCCTGCTCCCTTTTCCCCCCATTTCTGCAAAGGTGACATGGCCAGTCCGGCCAATTCACGTCTGAGAGATTGGCTTCCTGTGACAACCTTCACCCCCCTCCCCTGACCCATAGGCCTGACACAAAAGAGACTGCCGGAAACTCCCAACAACAGCCAAGCGGGTAGCCACAGTGTCCTGGAAAGGAATTCTAAGCCCACAACAAAGCGTTTCTCATCTAGTTTTTCCTTTTTTTTTTTTAATGGGATTGGGGTTGGGGAGGGGTTGGCAGCCAGCCAAAGACGGGTGGCAGAATGATGAAATCATGCAAGCCCACAGCACCGAATGATGTTGTAGTGGAAATGGGGACAGGCTTTTGTGCTAACCAGAATGTTCCTGCATATAATCTCTGATTAATAACAGTGGTGGCCCAGGAACAGCCATGGTAGTCAAAGAGAGACATTGCTTTATCTGTAATATTCTATTTTTTAAAGCGTGTATATTCATTTATTAGTTATGTAATATAAGTTGTCTTGAAAAATGAAAAGAAAATGGCCATTGCTGCCACTTTGAGAGCCCTCAGATTCTGGGGTGTTGTGTGTGGGGGGCGGAGATTTCTAACTCCCTGCTTAATTATCTCAAAACACCCCATCCATTCAGGCCAGCCAGCCTTTGACTGCCTGCTACTTGCAAAGCCCAGTACTGCACTGCCTAACAAGCACAAAGCCCATGGGTCCCTCCAGGAAGGCAAGGGGTGTGGATCAGAAAGAGCTGGCTCTCAAATTGCCTGTGCCTGTGATTGGATGAGGAGGAGTTGAAGAAACAAACAGGCAATTCACCGTAACCAGAGACAAAGGAGGTAGGTTCTGTGTCAGTGATGGCATAGGAGTCGGTCCTGAAGAACCGCTGGGATTTTGATGAGGAAGGGAAGGGCTGGTGTGGGTGGGACAGTCTGCAGGAGGAAACATCTTGGAAGAAAATTAGGATGTAGATGAAAAGCAACCTATGGTCACTTCTGATTCCACCCTCACGCCCTGTCCACAGGTTCCAGTCCTCTTAGATGACCGATCTATACACCCATCTCCTGCCACCACCCCCATCCCATCTCAGCAGGAGACAATGCATGAAAAGAAAGCTCTTCGTTTTTCATTCTTGATATTCACAGACTGCCCAGATACAGACAGGAGTGGGCAGTGAAGGTCAGAAGGATGAAGGAGCTTGCCTAGCCGATGAGGAAGGGAACAAGATAAGATGCAAACCTCTGTCTCTGACTCTTGGTCAAGTGCTCCTCCGCCCAACTAGCTGTTAAATGAGGTGGATGGGGTCTTGGTTAGGTACAGAGACAACTGAGTCAGATCAACTTGGTATAAATCCTAGCTCTGATGTTGAGCTATTTACCTAGCCTGTCTCTACCTCCATTGTCTTTTCATTTTTCTTTTCTGAGGCAGAGTCTCACTCTGTCACTGCCTCTGTTTTCCATAGCAAAATAGAGTTAATAATCCTTACATGAGAGCTGTTGCACAGATGAAAACACAGACAACGCCTACATAATGCTTAGTATGTGCCTGGAACATAGAAATGCTGAAGCAGTCATTCCCTCTTCCCGCCTATCTCTGTGGTCATTAGTACCATCGCACACCGCCTCTCATTTAGTGCCCGAATCTTGGAGCCTGCCTGGAGGCTGGAGCCATGCCGGGACATTTCCCTTAATCTTGCTAACCTCCTCAGAGAGGCGGCACCCACCCCATCGGCAGACTCCACGCGCATTCTCTGGGTCTGCTTGTCATCCCTCCAGATGTTGTTTGGAGTCTTTCTATTAGCACAGCTGTTTCTGGGATCTGGAAGAACTCTAAGGGCCCTGGGGAGGATACACACCGGAGTGGGTCTCTCGAGGCGGTGGCAGGGGACTGGGGAAGAACGTAAGCCCCTTCTATGTGCTGTTCTCAAATGACTCCAGCATGCAGACAGGCTTGGAAGCTCCGGTCCTCTCACTGTAGCACCAAGAGCCTCATAAATGGCCTAGCTCCGTGCTAAATGCTTCAAGCAATTATTACACTTTCCCCCTCGCCCCCCCTCCCACAGTGATCCCTTTGGGATTTCTGACATTCTGAGCATCTGTTTGAAGTTCTTCATGCACGAGTGACAAGCTGCCATGTATTTAGCAGCTCCTGTAAAGCTGTAGACAGTGGGCTTGCTGAAGCTGAAGTACAGATGCGTAAAATCACAATCAAAATTCTCCAAATGCATCCTGATATTAGTCTTCATTGTGTTTACAAACAATATTGGTGAACACTGAAGTGAACTAAAAACTGGCTGGATTTTTTTATAAATAACATTTTGGGAAACAAATGTAAATTAAACCCCCTTTTAAAAAAGTCAGCATGAAGCGTGTACTATCCACGTGTTTCTAATGAGGTTATAATTATTCTCAAATGTTTTCAATTCTCACTGAGCTGTTAGATACACTGTTTTATTACTTTTATGTGTCTAACTAATCATACCCTGCTTCTTCCTGTGAAAAAACCATACACAGGAGGACAAACTGGCAAATGCTCTAGATTCACTTGAACATAGAAATGCTGAAGCAGTCATTCCCTCTTCCCGCCTATCACTGTGGTCATTAGTAACACCACACACCGCCTCTCATTTAGTGCCCGAATCTTAGAGCCTGCCTGGAGGCTGGAGCCATGCCGGGACATTTCCCTTAATCTTGCTAACCTCCTCAGAGAGGCGGCACCCATCCCATCGGCAGACTCCACGGGCATTCTCTGGGTCTGCTTGTCATCCCTCCAGATGTTGTTTGGAATCTTTCTATTAGCACAGCTGTTTCTGGGATCTGGAAAAACTCTAAGGGCCCTGGGGAGGATACACACCGAAGTGGGTCTGAGCTAACACCACCCTGCATCCCCACAGCCTCCCTGGACACTGCAAAGTCCTCCTCACTGTCTGGAGGTCCAGGAGCACTTTTTAGCCCTTTTTTGCTTTTAGCAGAAGCAAAGAGCTTGTTCAGATCAAGAAGAGTGAGGCTTTGAGTCCCTCTATGTGCCATCCTATGTGCCAGCGACATGGACATGCGACTCTTCTCGTCCTCTGGCCTTTAGGGCTGTGGCCACCACCTTTCCATTCTCCCGAGCTGCCACAAGCAAGAGCTGGTGGGAATGAAAGGGGTTATTTTTTTCTTTTTCTTTTTTTTTTCTTAAGATGGAGTTTTACTTCTTTTTGCCCAGGCTGAAGTAAAATGATGCAATCTCAGCAGCATTCAAGCTCAACACGGCAAGATCCCTCTTTCCTGCAGAGGGAGGACCAGAAGGGAGCAGAGATGGGGGACAAGGGTGGGAGGTTGATGGTTTGAAAAAGCGATGGAGGCCCAGACAGAGCAAAGCCAGCCAGCTGCGGTAAGGGAGCCAGCTTCTGCCCGGGAGAGGCCTGGCCTCAGGCTCGCACCCTCAGGGGGGTAGACAGCCTGTGACGGCAGCACAGCATGGCCGAGGGAGACAACAGGGGCTGGCCAGGCTGCAGAGGGACTTCCTGGGAGGCTCCAGCCACAGGAATCCTAAGCTGAGATTCTGGAGATCTTCTCCCTTCCTGCAGCTGTGGGCTGGGCCACGGAAACACTTTCAGTTTTGTTTCCTTGTCTGCAAGAAACGAAACTCAGCAGAAAGACTGAGCAGAGAGCAGAACATGGAAGAAGGCTTCTTGGTGTGCAGGAACTGGTAAGAAACACCTTCTCCAGCGGCAGACCCGGGCTGGATAGTGAGAGACGTGGATGAGATAGGGCTGTTGCCAAAGGGAGGAGAAAAATGGTTCCTGCGCTTAGGAGAACAAGCAGCTGGAGACTGTGGGCCCCAAGTGTAGGAGGGTTTAAACTTAGTCATCTCTGGGTGAGGGTGAGCAGCATCACCTCCACTTCACTGCATCTGCTTTCCCCAAATTTTAGGCTTTCGGGGACAATTCTGAAGCCAAATAGCCAGGACAGTTGGTTCCAACTGGGCTACTCTTACTTGTGAGATCTTGGGTTCTAATTTGGGGTTCTGATACTATGACCTTCACACCAATCTGTGACAGAAAGGGCCCCACAGGCCAGGTGCGGTGGCTTACGCCTGCAATCCCAGCACTTTGGGAGGCTGAGACAGTCAGATCATGAGGTCAGGAGTTTGAGACCAGCCTGACCAACACGGTGAAACCTTGTCTCTACTAAAAATACAAAAATTAGCCAGGCATGGTAGAACGTGCCTGTAATCCCAGCTACTCAGGAGGCTGAGGCAGATGAACTGCTTGAACCTGGGAGGCAGAGGTTACAGTGAGCAGAGATCGCCTGGCAACAAAGTCAGACTCTGTCTCAAAAAAAAGAAAGAAAGAAAGGGCCCCACAGAGATTCCCCAAGACTATTCTCACCCTCCTTGGAAAGGGAGCTGTGGGGCAGGGCAGGGAGGACAGAGCAGGGGGCTGGGACCACACCTCTAAGGGCGGGCGGAATCTGTCCCATCAAAAATCCCCATTCTTAAAGTTCCCTACCTGTGACAGGGACCTGAGTGGACCCTCCCCAGAGAGCTTTGCTCCAACCAGACCCTTCAAGTTCTCTGGTTTCTCAGCCAGCCCAGGAGGAGCAGGGGGGCAAGGGACCAGGCTGGGAAGACGAGAACAGAGGAAGGGAAGATGGCACTGCCTGTGTGCCCACTGCCTGGGCAAAGCGGAAGCAAAGAGCTTGTTTGGATCAAGAAGAATGAGGCTTTGACAGTCCCTCTCTGGGCACGTCCCATGTGCCAGGGACATAGACATGCGACTGTTTTCGTCCTCTGGCCTTTAGGGCTGTGGCCACCACCTTTCCATTCTCCCGAGCTGCCACAAGCAAGAGTTGAGGGAAATGAAAGGTGTATTTTTTCTTTCTTTTTCTTTCTTTCTTTCATTCTTTCTTTCTTTCCTTCATTCCCTCCCTCCCTCCCTCCTTCCTTCTTTCCTTCTTTCCTTCCTTCCTTCCTTCCTTCCTTTTTTTTTTACTTGAGATGGAGTTTCACTTCTTTTTGCCCAGGCTGTAGTTCAATGACACAATCTCAGCTCACTGCAACCTCCGCCTCCTGGGTTCAAGTGATTCTCCTGCCTCAGCCTTCCTAGTAGCTGAGATTACAGGTGTGTGCCACTATGCCCGGCTAATTTTGTATTTTTTTTAGTAGAGGTGAGGTTTCATCATGTTGGCTAGGCTGGTCTCGAACTCCTGACCTCAGGTGATCCACCTGCCTCAGCCTCCCAAAGTGCTGGGATCACAAGTGTGAGCCACTGCGCCTGGCCAAAAGGGGGCCTTTCTCAGTGAAGAGGACGGTTAGAGAAAAATGCCCTGCCCAGGAAGTGGGAGGCTCAGAACGCTTCCTTCACTGTGGACTCCAGGAAGAAGCTCAGAGCCTCTGTGGGTTAGCGCAGGTGAACCTGGCGGCAGGAGAGACTTGGGAAGCTCTCGCTTTGGAGATTCTAGCAGTTGGCATGGTCCGGGCAGGAAGCGTGAGCCTTGCAGGGCTGCATTCCTAACACTGTGGACCAAACAGGGGCAGCAATAAACAAGAAAAAACCTTCAAGAGAATTTGGCACTTCTCTCAAATTATTTAAATTGAAAGAATTATTTAAATTATTTACAATGAAATGTTATTTTAAAAACAGCCTTATAGAGGTATAATTGACCTACAATAAACCGCACATTCTATAACAATTGATAAGTTTGGGCCTATGTTATATACATCTGTGAAACACCATCCCCGTAATTGAGATAATGAAGCTCCCCATCACCCCCAAATCTCCCCTGTGCCCCTTTTGTAATTCCTCCCTCCTGCTCCTCCCCAGGCCCCGCCCCAGCAATGTAAGAGCTCTGTGGAACGTCCTTACACTTATTCAATGATGATGTTCTGTTCTAATTTTGACCCAACACAGGGAGTGGGGGCAGGTGGTGTCATCATCATCACATGTTCAGTGCTTAAGGCCTCTGGAGATCTAGTCCCGGGTGGGAAATACAGCTCCATGTTTCATAATAGGAAAATAAGTCTATTTTCCTATCTCGCCTCCTTGACCCTGTAGCAAAAGAAATGTAGCCTCTGCCCACTTTGCCCTCCACGAGGTGCACTGCTTGCGGTTCCTGGTCCTGTGCCCGGAGTGTGAGGAGCCTGTCCCCAGGGAAAAGATGGAGGAACACTGCAAGGATGAGCACCAGCAGGTGAGCAGGTGGCAGGGAGGATGGAGTCCGGGAGTCCGAGGCAAAGATGCCTGCAGGAGAGATGGGGTCGGGAGTTGGGGCAAGGGTCCAGTCCTCCCTGCGGGAGAGATGGGGTCTGGGAGTCAGGGAGTGGGGCCAGCCTTGCCTACAGGAGAGATGGGGTCTGGGAGTCGGGGTGAGGGTCCAGTCCTCCCTGCAGAAGAGATGGGGTCCTGGAGTTGGGGTGAGGGTCCAGTCCTCCCTGCAGAAGAGATGGGGTCCTGGAGTTGGGGCAAGGACTGGGGACTTAAGGCAGGAGTCCAGTCCCCCAGGCAGAGACTCACTTGAGGGCCATGGGAAATCATTTAGCTCCTTCACAGGAAGGCCCATGGGCAGGAAATGTTAATCCTGCCTTTTTCATGCTAATCTGAACCTACCTCCAATTTTCCCATCTCCAGTCCTTTCCCTACAGGCTTATGGGTCTAGCATAGGCAAGAGGATCTGGTTTCAGGAAAGATTGGCTCTTCTCTTGAGACCAGTAAAGAGGGGACGTGAAAAAGAAGGCCCCTGAAGGCAGTCAGGTCGAGCTTTGTTTCCTGCCTTTTCATGTCCCTTCCTCCTGGGCCCCTGATCTGTCTCTCTGGAGATACTCAAGCTCAGGCATCCATTTCAACTCAGACTGGTCTGACAAACACTTCTTGAACGCTGGGCTGGGCGCTAGAGAGAGACTGAGGTAGCCACACTGGATCCCTGCCCTCTAGGAGTTCACAGACTCCAACCTGGAACATTGTAAGCCAAAGTGAATGTGGGACAGGCCCAGGGTGCTGGGTGGAACCCACATCTGGGGTGTGTGTGTGTGTGTGTGTCTAGGTTGGGTGTACGATGTGTCTGAAGAGCATACAGAAGTCCTCACTGGCGTTTCATGAGGTAAGAGCTCCATGTGATTTCTCCTTTACAGCCAAATAGGCCAACCTGAGAAAAGGAGAGGAAGGGGAAAGGGGAGGCCGATAGTAGAGAATTCCACCTGACCACTCTTTACACCCCATCGGGCTTGGAGAGCATGACACACATGAGCCCACTGCATGACACATGACCTCCTGTCCCCCAGATACTGGCCAGAAGGGCTTTCCATGGTCCATGAGTCCAAGAGAGCTCAGATCGCCCTAGGGCAGTCCCTCACTCTGGCCCTTCTCATCTGCTATCTCTTATTGGCTGCAATTCCATAGGGAATTGGGCACACATCCTTGATCTGTCTGCAGTCAAAGAGGCCAGTGATCATGCCCTTCCTGCTGCTTCCCACAGGCCAATGATTGCCAGGAACACACTGCTGAGTGTAAGTTCTGCGAGCTGGACGTGCAGCTCAGCAGGCTGGAGCTCCACAAGTCCCGCTGTGGCAGGCAGACGGAGCTCTGCCGGGGCTGTGGCCAGTTCATCACGCGCCGGGTACTCGCCGAGCACACACGTTTCTGTTGGAGTGAACAGGCCCAGCTCAGGAAAGGTGAGCACACAAACTGGGGTAGAAGAGAGACGTTCTGAGGGCCAGAGCATTTCCTGGATGGGATGTGAGGATTGGAAGCTCTCAGCAGCATGGATAACAAGTGTATTTGCTATGTAGGTCTCAATTCATCCAGCTATTCTCATTCTAAACCATGCATTAGTGTGGCCTTCCTGTGTGTCTGCCATGGTCTTCAAATGACTGGTCCAGGGAGACCAGGGGGCTGAGGCTAGAGCCTGCCAGCCACAAAGTTGAGTAAGGAGGCCACGGGGTGTCCTAGGAAACAGGAGGCTTTCTTTGAATGCCTCCGGCACAGTCCTAGCCTGGCAGAGATCCATTGATTTCTCATCCTTTTACAGATGAGAAATCTACACACAGAATAAAGCAGAGGCTTCCTAGAGGCAGAAATAAGACTAGACTTTCACATTTTCCACCAAATCTAGGGCTTTTTCCATTATCAGCAATGGCCAGAAGGGACCTAGCTATAACTCCTGGCCTTGGAGCCTATGTATTGGCTCTCTGGTACCATTTTATGTTCACTTGACTCACATGCCTCTTTACAAGGGTATATTTAGTGTCACTGTCACATAGTCATCAATGTGACAGATCCTTTGCTGTCTTTGCTGGTTGTTTTGGTAACATGGTAACATAAGAGACAGCCTAAAACTCCCCACACAGTAACTCTCTCCTGATGAACAGTCTACCCAAGGTCAAAATTGGCCAATGAAAAACTGAAAAGTGTGAGATTCATGTACATTTCCTTCATCCAGCATGGCTGGACTTCAACAGAACAAAACACAATCTTCCACACAACTTCAACACAACACAACCCAACACAGCTTCAACACCATCAACAAAGATGTGTTCAACCAACACCTGGTCCGATCACAGAGCCTGGAAACTGGTGATGAAGAGCAGTTAGATTGGAGAGGATTGGCATCAGTGGCTACAGTTCCAGTCATCTCCTTAGAAAGCAGTCCCGCTCCGGGAAGCTGTCTCTCTATCAGGGTTGCTGCTGCCCTAACTGCACATCTGTAGCCATAAAGGAAATGATGTGGGTGACTCTGCCAAGAGCTGCCTGCGTAGTCAAGGATGCCGGCAGTGCAGGAAAGTCAAAGCCAGACAGGCCCGGGGGCAGTTCATGCTCATGAGTACAGGCCATATAGACAGCTGTGGGTGAGCTGGGCTAGCCATTGTCAAGGGCAATCATTTGTGGTGTTGTTTCTGTGTTTATTCAGGGGAAAGAATATCAGCACCTGAAAGGGAAATCCACTGTTATCATTGCAACCAAATGATTCCAGAAAATAAGTATTTCCACCATATGGTGAGTAGCAGTTAGTAATTTTCTAATGCTGCCAGTAATTAGTCCACATTCTGAAAAGTAGGATAGGAAAGGCAGATTCTGGGCCCAATTTTGCGTAGCATGAATATTAAAGGATCCCATATATATATATATATATATATATATATATATTTTTTTTTTTTTGCTTTGTTCGAAAAGATATTTTAGTGACTAGCTTAGGCTAATCGAGCACACACAATTGGTCTTCCTTTGTGCCCAGCCCTTGAGGGGGCCTCTCTTACCACTCCCAATAGCCGCAATCACCTCTGACCATCTCCAACCTTCATGGCCTGGACATTGCAAATTTGGTCCTCAGTAGGGCCTGTCTTACTGCTTTCTGTCCCATGTGGGAGTCTTCTCTATTAGACTGTGAGCTTCCTGAAAAACTGAATGACTTTTTCCATTTTCCTGATATCAGGGGTTGGTGCAAAAAGAGGACTCTATAGAGATGCAGTCATGTGATTGACCGACAGACTGATTTTGTCTGGGAACACTCAGACTCTTCCCTCCATAGCCCTAAGCGCCTTTTAGTGCACTGCTGTGCCGAGTCGCTCCCTTCTTTTGGACAGAATGGAGCGTTTCTCCTTTGGGAGACTTACCAAGGCTTCTCTCCAAGGAACTCATCTCCTTCTCCTTGGACAGAAAGTTGTTTACTTTCTTAATACTTCCGTTCCTAGAACTACAGAATATCAAAACTAAAGCACCCATAGAGATGATCCAGCTCTTTGCTTTTTTGTTTTGTTTTTACTAGTGTGGGAAACCACATATAATGTAAAACTTGCCACTACTGTAGAGACAGTTGTTACATTCACAATGTTGTGCAATCTAGTTCTAGAATATTTTCATCCTCCCAAAAAGAAATCCTGTACCCATTTGCAGATACTATCCATTCCCCCATCTTCCCAGTTCCTGGCAACCACTAATCTACTTTCTATCTCTATGGATTTGTCTGTTCTGGACATTTCACGCCAATGGAGTCATGTAACATGTGGTCTTATGTAACCATCTTCTTTCACTTAGCATAACATTTTCAAGGTTCACCCGTGTTGTAGTTGTGACAAATATCATATCAGCACTTTATTCCTTTTAATGGACTTTTTTTTTTTTTGAGACAGGGTCTCATTCTGTCGCCCAGGCTGGAGTGTAGTGGCACAATCTTGGCTCACTGCGTTCAAGCTGTTCTCCTGCCTCAGCCTCCTGAGTAGCTGGGACTACAGGTGCCTGACACTGTGCCTGTGTAAATTTTGTATTTTTTTTTAAGTAGAGATGGGGTTTTACTACATTGGCCAGGCAGGTCTCAAACTCCTGACCTCAGGTGATCCGCCCATGTTGGCCTCCCAGAGTTAGTGGCCTTTTTATGGTCATCCTACATTTTGTTTCTCTACTTGTTGATAAACATTTGAATTGTTTCCACCTTTCAGTGTGCTTTTTGAAGTGGAGTCTGTGGACCAGCAGCATCGGCATCACCTGGAATCCTGTTAGAAATGCAGAATCTCAGGCCCTCCCCTTAGAAATGCTAAATCAGAATATGCAGAGTCACATGATTTCACAGGCATTTCAAGTCTGAGAAGCGCTGCCCCAGCCACGTGATTCTCAGCCTCAGATGTACATGGAAATCAACTACTGATTTGTTTTCCTCAGTACTGATATCTGTTAGATTCTATAAGTGGTCCGTGTCTTCTATTTGAATGAGAAGATACTTGGTGAGCACCAAAACAAGAGTGAAGCTGACTACTTCCCTTCAAATGTTCAGCCTGGCAACCAAGGCACCTACACACTTATTGAAAGGCTTCAGGGAGCTGGGGAGCTCTAATACACATGGAAGTGGATTTGTGCTTAGCAACTCTGAATTTTAGTTCTGCCCTGCCCGTTACTGGCTGTGTAACCTCTCTGAGCTTCTTTCTTCTTTTAGGGAAAATGGGGATAATGGTTTATCTCCTTGTTCAGGAAAGAAGACATCCATGACCAGCCAGCACCAGAGCTCTCTCCTTGGCAGCATCCACACTCACTCACTTTGCCTTCCCACCTCTTAACCACAGAGGAGCTTTCTATGCTCCTATCTAAAGCCTATCCCCTCCTACTGGTTGGTGTACTATATCCTTTCTTTTTGCCTACACAAGGTCACACAAGGTTGTTCCTACACTGCTCCAGCAATTCTCCCCTCTCTGTCCGGCAACAGGGAGAGGTTAAAGGAGCTGTACACATAGGCAACAACAAAGTCTCAAAACTCTAGGATGTCCTAACATTTGTGTTATGATAAGTTTTTAAAGGGCTGCTACTATTGAATATTTAGATATCAATGGTGAATCTTTGGCCTTGCACAAAAAGAATCTTTTTGAATTTGAGAATTAAGGATTGAAATCATGTATACTAGGTGGTTTTGTGGTTTTCAGTCTTTAACTTTTTATTAACATGACCCCAAACCAGAAAAACATAAAGTACTTCTGACCCCATTTCCTACAAGCTACCATCTTGTTTCTTTGTAGAAAAACATTTGAACCAGTTGACTCTAGTCATGGCCTCCATCTTTTCTTCTCCCATTCTTATTCCCACTCCAATCTGACTCTTATGCCCACCCCGTCCAATGTTACCAAATCTGCTCTTGTCAAAATCAATTACATCTGCATTCCTAAATCCAGTGCTTAGTTCTCAGTCCTCAGTTTATGGGGAGCATTTACTGCTCATCACTCCCTCTTCCTCAGTGCACTTTCTTAGCCTCCAGGGTACCACACTCTTGTGGTTTTCAATAACCTTGGTGGTCTCTCATTCTCTATCTCTCCAACCTCTTAATTTTGGGGGGAAGCAGGGCTCAGTCTCTGGTCTCTTCTCTACCTATATTCACTGTCTTTATATTTCATCCAACTTCCTGATTTTTATTTTTTTTAATTTTTATTTATTTTTTTTCTTCCTGATTTTTATAAATGCCATATGTAGTCAGACACTTCCAAATTTATATCATAGTCTGAGCTTTTCTCCCCAAACTCTAGATTTGTATGTTACTATTTACTGCATCTTCACTTGAATGCTTGATAGACATCTTAAATGTAATACATCTGAAATGGAATCCTCTGTCCCACAGCTTGGCCCATCTCAGCTGATGGCAACTCTATCCTTCCAGTCGTTTAGGCCAAAATCTCAGGTTCACTCTCAACTTCTCTAGCCCTCCGTGTTGCTACCCTGGTGTGAACCATCATCTTCTCAAGCCCAGATGCTGCAGGAGTCTCCTAAGTGGTCTCCCTACTTGTCACTTTCCCCCTACAGTCTATTCTCATCACAGTGGTCAACGTGATCCCTTAAAAATACAAGTCTTGTGTGGCTCCTCTGTTCAGATCTCTGTACTCACTCTTGCCCCATTTTATGCAAACTCAACACTACAATAGCCTTAGAGATCTATGTCATCTTTGCCTCCCTTCCTACCTCATCACGTCTTTGATCTCATGTACTACTCCTGTTCAGCTCACTGGCCTCCTGGTTTTCTTGAGCATACTCTGCCCTAGGGCCTTTTCTCTGGCTACTGCCTCTGCCTGGGAGCCACCTCCTTACCTTCCCCACCTTATTCCCAGAGCTAACTCTCTCATTTCTCTCAAGTCTTTGCCCGGATGGCACCTTCTTAAGGTGATATACCACAACAATCTGGTTAAAATTGCAACGCCCTCTCCATCACATATTCACCACCCCCTGACCTTCTTCTATTTTTTTTTATAGCCTTTATAAACTTCTAACATATTATCTAATTTACTTACTTATTATGGCCCTTGTGGTTTCCCACCACCCCAGTAAAATTATAAGCCCCACTGCTCCCCTTTATGCTAACTACTCCCTAGACACAAATACTCTACTTTCACTTTTAGCTGTTTCTTCTGGTAATCACCTTCATATGTCTAAAGCACCTGCTTATATATTTTTTCAATTTAGATATTACCTGTTGACTCAAAAGGATTTAGGAATATGGATTTCACTTTTTTTATACCACCCATCCCACACACATACCTCCAAAGTTCTTCATTTCATCCTTCCAATTTATTAATTTCACTCATTCTGGTTAAATATTCAATATTACATTGATCTAACCATGTAAACATTATACATGGTTTTCCACACGAACTGTGATTATGCGTGCTTTCTCCTACAACTTGTTTTCCCTGGACTTAATAATTGTTTTGGCTTTTCATTTGTTCACTAAAAATTAAATTGATTATAAAAAATTTCAAACAAATATGAAACCCTCATGTTAATAAACCCTCATGTATTCACTCCTCAGATACAAGAGTTGTTGTTCTGAGCAGGGTGAATAAAAATAAATCTACCCTTAGATACATTACTGGTAAAAGGCAAAGCTTGATTTCTTTGAACTCAACCAAAGAAGGAGATTACAAGCAAAGGAATGGCAATTTGGCTGAAGCAAATATATCAACAACAATAATAGAAGTGGGTATGCAGTGGAATAATCTTCAAAGTGCTAAGAGAAAATAGCTGCTAATATGTAGAAATCAAAAGTTTTCCATACCTGAACTATTCTTTTCGTTTGTTTTTTTTTAAAGTATGATAAAGCAAATCCATGATATCCTGTTATTTCACCATCATTCTTAAATAGCACAAAAATACAGTCATTTACTTAATCGCAATGCCTTTACCACTCCAATGATATTAACAATAATCTTTCCCCCATTGTTTTGGGGCCCTGCATTTATCATTCTTGTTCATTACTACCGCTGGGGCTGCTGCTGCTTTCTCCTCCCTTGTCTTCTATTGGATTGAGAAAAATGTCTTTATTCTCTTTCTTCTTTTCTACTGATTCAGCAATTTTACTCTCTATTTCTATCATTTCAGTAGCTACCCTTAAGATTTTAATATGAATACTTGACTTAATAAAGTCTAAAGTTAATAATTAGCTCTACTCTTCTTACAAATAGTATTCCGATTTGAGAACACAGTAACGCAGATCCTCTACTCCTATCTTACATGAAAATGCTGCCAGAATTTTGCTTCATTTCGCTTTCAAACTACTTTTCTTTAGTGATTATTGTTGTTATTTATGTAACTCATGCCTATTTGGATATACTCACAAGTTTTTTGTTTTTTCTTTTTTTTGAGACAGAGTCTCACTCTGTTGCCTGGGCTGGAGTGCAGTGGCACAATCTTGGCTCACTGCAGCCTCCGCCTCCTGGATTCAAGCAGTTCTGCCTCAGCCTCTCGAGTAGCTGGTATTGCAGGCATGTGCCGCCATGTCTGACTAATTTTTCGTATTTTTAGTAGAGATAGTGTTTTGCCATGTTGGCCAGGCTGGTCTGGAACTCCTGACCTCACATAATCTGCCCACCTCGGCCTCCCAAAATGCTAGAATTACATGTATGAGCCACTGTGCCGGGCTGGATATACTCGCAAGTTTGCCCTTCCCTTTGCTCACTTCTTTCTTGGATCCTAAGCTTTCCTCTGGGTAAAATTTCTGTCTTCCTGAAATACATCTCAGTAGTTTTTTCACCAATAACCTTGAGTAGTAAATCTTTAGTTGCCTGAAAATATGCTTTTTGTTTTTTGCATTCATAAATGATCATTTCACTGGATATCGAATTCTAGATTAACAGCTATTTTCTCTTACAATTTTGAGTATCCTTCTGTAACAAGATACTACAGACAGGGTAATAATAAAGAGCTGAAATTTATTTCTTTTAAATTGTACTTTAGGTTTTGGGGTACACGTGCAGATCATACAGGATTGTTGCATAGGTACATACATGGCAATGTGGTTTGCTGCCTCCATCCACCTGTCACCTATATCTGGCATTTCTCCCCATGTTATTCCTCCCCAACCTCCCCGCTCCCCGCTATCCCTCTCCTAGTCCTCCCCAACAGACCCCAGTGTGTGATGCTCCCCTCCCTGTGTCCATTTCATTGTTCAACACCTGATTGTGAGTGAGAACATGCGCTGTTTGATTTTCTGTTCTTGTGTCAGTTTGCTGAGAATGATGGTTTCCAGATTCATCCCTGTCCCTATGAAGGACACGAACTCATTGTTTTTTATGGCTGCATAATATTCCATGGTATATCTGTGCCACATTTTCCTTGTCCAGTCTATCATCGATGGGCATTTGGGTTGGTTCCAGGTCTTTGCTATTGTAAATAGTCTGCAGTGAACATATGTGTGCATGTGTCTTTATAATAGAATGATTTATAATCCTTTGGATATATACCCAGTAATGGGATTGCTGAGTCAAATGGAATTTCTGTTTCTAGGTCCCTGAGGAATCACCACGTTGTCTTCCACAATGGTTGAACTAATTTACACTCCCCAAAACAGTGTAAAAGTGTTCCTATTTCTCCATATCCCCTCTAGCATCTGTTGTCTCCAGATTTTTTAATGATCGCCATTCTCACTGGCATGAGACGGTATATCAATGTACTGTTGATTTGCATTTCTCTCAGTGATGGTGAGCATTTTTTCATGTTTGTTGGCCTCATAAATGTCCTCTTTTGAAAAGTGTCTGTTCATGTCCTTCGCCCACTGTTGAGTGGGTTTGTTTGTTTTTTTCTTGTATATCTGTTTTAGTTCTTTGTAGATTCTGGCTGTTAGCCTTTTGTCAGATGGGTAGATTGCAAAAAATTTTTTCCATTCTGTTGGTTGCCAATTCATTCTAATGATTGTTTCTTTTGCTGTGCAGAAGCTCTGGAGTTTAATTAGGTCCCATTTGTTTATTTTTGCTTTTGTTGCCAATGCTTTGGTGTTTTAGTCATGAAGTCCTTGCCTATGCCTATGTCCTGAATGGTTTTGCCTAGGTTTTCTTCTAGAGTTTTTATGGTGTTAGGTCTTATGTTTAAGTCTTTAGTCCATCTGGAGTTGATTTTAGTGTAAGGTGTCAGGAAGGGGTCCAGTTTCTGTTATCTGCACATGGCTAACCAGTTTTCCTAACACCATTTATTAAACAGGGAATCCTTTTCTCATTGCTTGTTTTTGTCAGGTTTGTCAAAGGTCAGATGGTTGTAGATGTGTGGCATTGCCTCCAAGGCCTCTGTTCTGTTATATTGGTCTATATCTCTGTTTTGGTACCAGTACCATGCTGTTTTGATTACTATAGCCTTGTAGGATAGTTTGAAGTCTGGTAGCATGATTCCTCCAGCTTTGTTCATTTTGCTTAAGATTGTCTTGGTTAAGCAGGCTCTCTTTTGGTTCCATATGAAGCTTAAGGTGGTTTTTTCCAGTTCTGTGAAGAAGGTCACTAGTAGCTTGATGTGGATAGCATTGAATCTATAAATTACATTGGCCATTTCCACAATATTTATTCTTCCTAACCATGAGCATGGAATGTTTTTCCATCTGTTTGTGTCCTCTCTTATTTCATTGAGCAGCGGTTTGTAGTTCTCCTTGAAGAGGTGCTTTACATCCTATGTTAGTTGTATTCCTAGGTATTTTATTCTCTTTGTAGCAATTTTGAAGTTCACTCTTGATTTGGCTCTCTGTTAGTCTGTTATCGGTGTATAGGAGTGCTTGTGATTTCTGCACATTGATTTTGTATCCTGAGACTTTGCTGAAGCTGCTTATCAGGTTAAGGAGATTTTGGGCTGAGACTATGGGGTCTTCTAAATATACAATCATGTCGTCTGCAAATAGAGACAATTTGACTTCCTCCTTTCCTAATTGAATATCCTTTATTTCTTTTTCTTGCCTGATTGCTCTGGCTAGAAATTCTACTACTATATTGAATAGGAGTGGCGAAAGAGGGCATCATTGTCTAATGCAAGATTTCAAAGGGAATGCTTCCAGTTTTTGCCCTTTCAGTCTGATATTGGCTGTGGGTTTGTTGTAAATAACTTTTATTATTTTGAGATGCATTCCATTGATACCTAGTTTATTGAGAGGTTTTAGCATAAAGAGCTGTTGAATTTTGTCAAAGGCATTCTCTGCATCTATTGAGATAATCATGTGGTTTTTGTGTTTGGTTTTGTTTATGTGGTGGATTACATTATAGACTTGCATATGTTGAACCAGCCTTGCATCCTCAGGTTGAAGCCTACTTAATCATGATGGTTTTGATGTGCTGTTGCAATATGTTTGCCAGTATTTTATTGAAGATTTATGTTCATCATGGATATTGGCCTGAAGTTTTCTTTTTTTGCTGAGTCTCTGCTGGGTTTTGGTATCAGGATGATGTTGGTCTCATAAAATGATTTGGGAAGGATTCCCTCTTTTTGGATTGTTTGGAATAGTTTCAGAAGAAGTGGTACCAGCTCCTCTTTGTACATGTGGTAGAATTCGGCTGTAAACAACAACCTGGGCTTTTTTTGGTTGGTAGGCTATTAATTGCTGCCTCAATTTCAGCCCTTGTTATTTGTCTATTCAGGGTTTCAACTTCTTCCTGGTTTAGGCTTGGGAGGGTGCAAGTGTCCAGGAATTTATCCATTTCTTCCAGGTTTACTGGTTTATGTGCATAGAGTTATTTGTAGTAATCTCTGACGGTAGTTTGAATTTCTGTGGAATGGGTGGTGATATCCCCTTTATCATTTTGTATTGCATCTATTTGATTCTTCTCTCTTTTCTTTTTTATTAATCTGTCTAGTGGCCTGTCTATCTTGTTGATCTTTTAAAAAAAAAACATCTCCTGGATTCATGGATTTTTTGAAGGGTTTTTTGTATCTCTATCTCCTTCAGTTATGCTCTGATCTTAGTTATTTCTTGTCTTCTGCTAGCTTTTGAGTTTTTTGGATCTTGCTCCTCTAGCTCTTTCAATTTTGATGATAGGGTGTCGATTTTAGATCTTTCCTCACTTCTCATGTGGGCATTTATTGCTATAAATTTCCCTCTAGCCGGGCGCAGTGGCTCACGCCTGTAATCCCAGCACTTTGGGAGGCTGAGGCGGGTGGATCACGAGGTCGAGATCGAGACCATCCTGGTCAACATGGTGAAACCCCGTCTCTACTAAAAAT
>NW_016107387.1:7516303-7535704 GCF_001604975.1 Cebus imitator | reverse complement strand
TTAGTCTCATTAGCATTTCATCTAACCTTTTTTCAAGAAACCTAGTTTCTTTGCACTGGGTTAAAATATGTTCTTTTAGCTCAGAGAAGTTTGTTATTACCCACCTTCTGAAGCCTGTTTCTGTCAATTCATCAGACTCATTCTCCATCCATCTTTGATCGCTAGCTTGTGAGGAATTGTGATCCTTTGGAGGAAGAGAGGCATTCTGGTTTTGGGTGTTTTCATCCTTTTTGTTCTGATTTCTTCCCCTCTTAGTGGCTTTATCTACCTGTGGTTTTTGTAGTTGGTGACTTTTGGATGGGGTCTCTGAGTGGACATCCTTTTGGTTAATGTTGAAGCTATTTCTTTCTGTGTTTTAGTTTTCCTTCTAACAGTCAGGCTCCTCTGCTGTAGGACTGCTGGAGGTCCACTACCAACCCTGCTTGCCTGGGGATCACCTGCAAGGGCTGCAGAACAGTAGGGGGTGCTGCTGGTTTCTTCTTCTGTTATTTTCATCCCAGAAGGGTACCTGCCAGATGTCAGCCTAAGCTCTCCTTTATGAGGTGTTTCTGGATATACAGGGGTCAGGGAGCTGCTTAAGGAGACAGTCTGTCCCACATAGGAGGTCAAGTGCTGTGCTGGGAG
Organism: Cebus imitator; assembly: GCF_001604975.1. Lineage (NCBI taxonomy): Eukaryota > Metazoa > Chordata > Mammalia > Primates > Cebidae > Cebus > Cebus imitator. Next base: position 7,535,080 of record NW_016107387.1, on the reverse strand, counting down.
CTCCATTGTTCTGTTCAGAGCTGCTGGGCAGGTATGTTTAAGTCTGCTGCATCAGAACTCATAACCACCTTTTTTTCCCAAGTGCTCTGTCCTGGGATGGTGGGGCTTTATTTATAAGTTTCTGACATGCTGCTGCCTTTTTTCAGAGATGCCCTGCCCAGCAAGGAGGTAGTCTAGTCACAGTCTGCCAGCGGAGGCATTGCTGAGCTGCCATGGGCTCTGCCCAGCTGCTGTGTAAATTTCCTTGCAGTTTTGTTTACAGAGATACAGTTACAACTGCCTCAGTAATGATGGTCTGCCTCAGTAATGGCAGACTGCCTTGGTAATGAGGGACTGCCTTGGTAGTGGTGGACTGCCTCAGTAATGGCGGATGCCCTTCCCCCACAGAGCTGGACAGTCTCTGGTCCAGCTGTGCTTGCTGTGAAACTCTCAATCCAGAGCATTTCAGATTGCTGGTCTTTGTAGGGGTGGGACCTGCCAAGCCGTATCACCTGACTCCCTGTTTTAGCCCCCTCTTTTTCAGTTGAATGGGCAGCTCTGTCTCCCAGGTGTTCCAGGCGCCAGTTGAAATGGATATCCAGATTTGTGTGAGTTTTTGTGTGGAAACCCACAGTGCCCCAGCTGAAACAGCCATGCTGGAAACTTGTGGCACTTTTCGGCCCGAGAATTCCTGGTCTGTGGGCAGTAAAAAATTGTTTGGAAATGTGGTGATCACTAAACCTCTACATTGTTCTCACTGGGAACTGCACTCAAGAGCTCTTTCTATTCAGCCATCTTGGATCTCCCAGAAATTTATTTCTAACAGCTCTGAAGGCTGGAAGTTCAAGAACAAGTCACCAGCACTTGGTGTCTGGTGAGGACCTTCCTGTTGCCTCCTAGCATGGTAGAAGGCAAAAGAGTAGAAGGATGTAGCCAAATGCTTCATGAAGCCTCTTTTATAAGGACCCTAATCCTGTTAACAAGGGAGGCACTCTCATGACCTAATCACCTCCCAGAGGCCCTGCCTCTTAATTCCATCACATTGGCAACACCTGAATTTTGGAGGCGACACATTCAAACCATAGCAACCAGTCAGACCTTCATTCCTGGAATGCAAAATTTTCTTTCTTTCCTACAAAGCCGGGTATTAAATTGAATGTTTTGTCACATTTTATACAGCATATAAAAATGTTTACAGTGGGATGTTTTGTGTTATCTAGTCTACCATATTTTCTGACCATGAAACCTGAAATCATTTTAAAATTTGATATATTATTCACAATTGCAGGGTAAATGTTGTCCAGACTCAGAGATTAAGAAACACTTTCCTGTTGGAAAGCCAAAAATTCTTCCTTCATCTCTTCCAAGTCAAGCTGCTGAAAACCAAACTTCCACAATGGAGAAAGATGTCCGTCCAAAGGCAAAAAGTATAAACAGATTTCCACTTCATTCTGAAAGTTCATCAAAGAAAACACCAAGAGACAAAAGCAAAACCTTGGATCCACTTTGGATGTCAGAGCCCAAGCCCAGGACCACCTCCCCTGTTGGAGATGAAGCAGCCTATGACATTCTGAGGAGATGTTCTCAGTGTGGCATCCTGCTTCCCCTGCCCATCCTAAATCAACATCAGGTACTCAGCCTCTGTTCTTTGCTTACCTGGTTGTGAACCATATGTACAGTATCTTTAAAAAATCTAAGACCTGAAAGATATTCACAAATGTGGCCCTTCTCTATCTCCCACTTCTCTGGGTATCCAAATGCACTCTCTCATAGCACTCACCACCTGGTTTATTTGCATCACCTCCGAGACTGAGTCACCTTTGAAGGTCGAGCCACAGTTTCTCATCTCTGTGTCTCCAGCTCCTAGGCCAGGGACTGACATACAGCAAGTGCCCCAAAACTGTTGAGTAAATGAAAGAAGCAGAGGATACCCAGTCGGTCCCTCCCATGGTGTAGATATGGCACTGAGGCCCAGAGATGAGATGTCTCGGTCAAGATCCTAAGCCAGTTGATGGCTTATCTCCAGCAGATCAAAGTTTGCTTCAAGCAATTCAGGGCTTACAGGCATCTCACTGAATATCCTGATTTTTACATCCTAGGTTATTTTCTAGTAATAATAGCAATTGGCATTCGAGGTTGTTAACCATTATGTGCCAGTTAAAATGCAGAGCTCTTTATAATCTTCATCATAAACAATAGGTATGTATTTTATCCCCATTTTACAGACAAGGTAAAGTAGCTTCCCAAGGACTATACAATTAGAGTGGCAGAATCCAGCCTGAGTCCACATATATACAGCTCCAAAGTTTATGCTGTTCCGCTCCAGACTGGATGCCTGGAGTTCATTTATTTTTCGAAATACAAAAGTACTAGATTTTGTGGAGCTAGTTGACGTAATACCATATAAAGAAGTATAAAAGCAAAGCTAACCCTACTTCCCCAACCCCATACACTGAGATACCAATTTCGACGGCTTTATGGGCATCTTTTCAAAGTTCTACCTTTGTTTTTACGAATCTAAACAAGCATATACTGGGTTTTAATTGTTTCTTTTTCCGCATACATTATCTTACTATACTTACTACTCTGCCACTTGCCTTTTTCACTTGGTGTATGATGCATGCTCCTTACAAAAAAGACTTAGTAGACCGAAACCTTTTTTTCTAACTTCCTTATGCATCCATGTATGCACATAAGCATATCATTTTATAAAAACTGGCTAATTTCATATTTGCTGGGGGTGTTACTAGTGCCATTTTTCCTTGCCTCCCACAATTTGGTATATTTCCTTTCACAATTTTCTCCATCCTTATATAACAAAGTTGCCAGATTTAGCAAATAAAAATACAGGACATTCGGTCAAATTTGAATTTCAGAGAAACAGATTGTTTTTAGTATAAGTATGTTCCATGCAGTGATTGTTTTGCTGAAATTAAAATTTAACTCGGGCACCCTGTATTTTATTTAGCAATTTCTTATATAATCACATACAAACATACACATTTACAGTCCTATTATATACATTTCTCCACATTTTTTTTTTTTTGAGATAGAGTCTTGCTCTGTCACCCAGGCTGGAGTGCAGTGACAGGATCTCAGCTCACTGCAATCTCTGGCTCCCAGGTTCAAGGGATTCTCCTATCTCAGCCTCTTGAGTAGCTGAGATTACAGGTGCCCACCACCATGGCTATCTAATTTTTGTATTTTAGTAGAGACTGGGTTTCACCATGTTGTCCAGGATGGTCTCGAACTCCTGACCTCAGATGATCTGCCCGCTTCGGCCTCCCAAGATGCTGGGATTACAGGCATGAGTCACCGTGCCCAGCCAACATTTCTTTACATCCTAATGTTAGGATTCAGCAATACCCAAGGAAATCCTTACAAGCCAAACAATGTGGCTTGTTCTTATTAATGGCTGCATAAGATTCCATGGTGTAAGTGTTCTCCCATCTGTCCCTCCACCCCGTGATAGCAACAGGCCCCTTTGAAACTTTGTCCCAAGCCTCTTATACTCCTGGCTCAGTGGGCTCCTGACCTTTTCTATGCCATTACACCCCAGACTTTGGGCAGGGCTCATGCTCTGTAATGAGGAACAGCAATATCCAGAGATATTCTAGGAACTAACACTTCCCACTTTAACCATATCAGACGTTTTTATATCCATTTCTTAGGAGAAATGCTGGTGGTTAGCTTCATCGAAAGGAAAACAAGTGAGAAATTTGAGCTAGATTTGGAAAAGAAAAGGTACTACAAATTCAGAAGATTTCACTTTTAACATTGGCTTTCCTGCCTACTTGCTGTGGTGGTCTTGTGAAAAATGATGGGTTTTATTCATTGGGCTTTAAAAGAAAAGGTTTGGCAGAACTCAAAACGAAACCTATATATCATCTCAATAGATACAGAAAAGGCTTTTGATAAAATTTAACATGACTTCATGTTTAAAACCCTCAAGAAACTAGGCATTGAAGGAACATACCTCAAAATAATAAGAGCCATCTATGACAAACCACAGCCAATATCATACTGAATGAGCAAAAGCTGGAAGCATTCCCCTTGAGAACCAGAACAAGGCAAAAATGTCCACTCTCAACACAGTCCTATTCAACATAGTACTGAAAGTCCTTGCCAGAGTAATCAGACAAGAAAAAGAAATAAAAGGCAACCAGATAGGAAGAGAGGAAGCCAAAGTATCTCTGTTTGCAGACGATATGATTCTATATCTAGAAAACCCCATGGTCTTGGCCCAAAAGCTCCTGTATCCGATAAACAGCTTTAGCTAACTTTCAGGAGACAAAATCAATGTACAAAAATCTGTAGCATTTTTATACACCAACAACATCCAAGCTGAGAGCAAATCAAGAATGCAATCTCATTCACAATCGTCACAAAAAGAATAAAATGTCTAGGAATACAACTAACTAGGCAGATGAAAGATCTCTACAACAGGAATTACAAAACACTGCTGAAAGAAATTGGAGATGACACAAATGGAAAAACATTCCATGCCCATGGATAGGAAGAATCAATATTGTTAAAATGGCTATACTGCACAAAGCAATTTACAGATTCAATGGTACTCATATCAAACTACCAATAACATTCTTCACAGAATCAGAAAAAAAAGAACTTTAAAATTTATATGGAACAAAAAAAGCCCAAATAGCCAAAGCAGTCCTAAACAAAAAGAACAAAGTTGGAGACATCACATTACCCAATTTCAAACTATACTACAGGGCTACAGTAACCAAAACCACATGGTACTGGTACAAAAGCAGACACGTACACCAGTGGAACCCAATAGAGAGCCCAGAAATAAAGCTACATACCTACAATCATCTGATCTTAGACAAAAATAAGCAATGGGGAAAGAACTCCCCATTCAATAAATGGTACTGGGATAATCAGCTGACCACATGCAGAAAATTGAAAATGAACCCCTTCCTTACACCATATGCAAAAATCAACTCCAGATGGATTAAAGACTTAAATGTAAAACCTCAAACTGTAAAAACTCGGGAAGATAACCTAGGCAATACCATTCTGGACATAGGAACGGGCAAAGATTTCATGACAAAGATGTTCAAAGCAATTGCAACAAAAGCAAAAATTGATAAATGCGACATAATTAAACTAAAGGACTCTACACAGCACAAGAAACTATCAACAGAGTAAACAGCGCATAAAATGGGAACAAAATATTTGCAAACTCTGCATCTGACAAAGGTCTAATATCCAGAATCTATAAGGAACTTAAATACACCAACAAGCAAAAAACCTAATTAAAAAGTGGAAAAAGGACATGAATAGAGACTTTTCAAAAGATATACATGTGGCTAACAAGTGTATGAAAAAGACGTTCAACATCACTTATCATTAGAGAAATGCAAATCAAAACCACAATGAGATACTCTCACATCAGTCAGAATAGTTATAACTAAAAAGTCATAAAATAACAGATTCTGGTGAGGTTGCAAAGAAAAGGGAACATTTATACACTGCTGGTGGGAATATAAATTAGTTCAGGTATTGTGGAAAGCAGTTTGGCAATATTGCAAATAACTTAGAACTACCATTCAACTCAGCAATCCCATTATTGGGTATATACCCAAAGGAATATAAATCATTCGTCATAAAGACATATATACATGAATGTTCACTGCAGCACTATTCACAATAGCAAAGTCATGGAATCAAACTAAATGTCCATCAGTGGTAGACTGGATAAAGAAAATGTGGCACATATATACCATGGAATACTATGCGGCCATAAAAAAGAATGAGATCACGTCCCGTGCAGCAACATGGATGGAGTTGGAAGCCGTTATCCTAAATGAACTAATGCAGGAACAGAAAACCAAATACCACATATTCTCACTTATAAGTAGAAGCTAAACATTGAGTACACAGAGACACAAAGAAGGGAACCACAGACCCTGGGGCTGGAAGGAGGGTGAGGACTGAAAAACTTCCTATCTGGTATGAGGCTTATTATCTGGATAATGAAATAATCTGTACACCAAATCCTCATGACATGCGATTTACCTATATAACAAACCTGCACATGTACCCCTGAACCTAAAACAAAAGTTAAAAGGTTTGGACTATTTCCCTTCTTTTGAACAAAGGCATTTGTTTGCCCAAGGACTACAAATAAACCAAGGGGAGAAAAGGAAGGTCCTGGTTCTGCCTGAAAATTCTGATTAAGCCTCTGGGCCCTACAGCCTGGACACCTACAGAACCCAGCTTTGTCCCCAAAGAATAAAAATACCTCTCTAAAAGCTGCTTGTCCATCTTTCTTTGGATTCCACATTGGTTTACAGGGCCAGGGATGGGAGCAGCCGGGACCCCAGGATGAGGCAGTGAGCAGGGAAAGGGGAGCAGAAGACGTTCAGGGAGGGAGGGACAATGATGCTGGGACAGTGGGGAAGAGCCCAGTGAAGTGGAGAGGGGCATCTTCGAAGGCTTTGGGCAGGGAGAGTGGCTGGGGGAAGCCTAGCGATGCAACCTACCCAGCATCAAACAGCACACTCCCACCTTTCTGCCTGGGCTTTGAGGGGAGTCCATTAGGGCCCCTGCCTCTGCCAGGGGAGGAAAATAGGTGTGGGTGGGACGTCCTTAGATTTCCCTCCCTGGTTGGCAGCTGTGTGATATGGTGGACCAACCCTGGGTTCGAATCCCACCTCCCCACTTACTACATGTTCTCACTGGGAAACATCTTTAGAGAAATGCAAATCAAAACCACCATGAGATACTATCTCACATCAGTCAGAATTGCTGTTATTAAAAAGTCAAAAAATAACATGCTGGTGAGGTTGCAAAGAAAGGGGAACACTTACACACTGCTGGTGGGAATGTAAATTCGTTCAGCCACTACCAGAATGGTGGTTCTGTTTTAAGTGATTTGAGATCTTGCCAAACTGCTTTGCCATAACACTGTTTCGGGAGTTGTGAAGTGGATGTGTTTGTATTCCTGTCTTCCTTGACCAAAACCGTGGAAGCAGTTCTCAGTTTTGGCTTTGCCCAGGTAAGTCAGGTCCTTAAGGGTTTTTGTCGGGGAGCCTTGTCTAAAAAAAGGAAACTGAACCCTAGGGCTGAGCACGCAGCGGCAGCTTCGAAAGAAACCCAGGGTTGGGTCAGGATGGGAAAGGCAGGAAACTGAACGAGACTTGAGCCCCAAGTTCGGACCCAAACTCTTCCCTGTGTGCAGAAGGAAGGGCAGGGGCCATGCCATCCTCGCCCGGAGCGCCGCCCGAGCCTCCCAGCACCGCCCGTCTCACCCTCTGCACATGGGATCGACTGACCTGGAAACTGCAGGTTTGGAGCTCTGCGAGCTGGGGGCAGGAGCAGAGCCTTGCAGGTGGCTGCGCGTCACAAAGGCGGCCGACGCCTGGCATTTAACCTGGGCCAGAGCAAGACGCAAACCCCCGGCGCCCACGGAGTTGGCGTCGGAGCAGCAGCTGCGTGGGCTGAGCAGGCAGGCGCACTCGCCGTCCCTGCAGCCCAATCCGGGCACAGCCCAAGCAGGGCTCCGCGAACGGGAGCAGGCTGGGGTGGCGGTGGGAGGCCCCGAGGCCCGCGCCGGGGAGGCGGGCTGCTCTCATCACCTCCTCTGGGAAGCATCTGGCTGCAGGAGTTGCCGGGCCAACTGCCCTCCCGCGGTGGGTAGGACGTCTTTAGATTTCCCTCCCTGCTTGGCAGCTGTGTGATAGGGTGGACCAACCCTGGGTTCGAATCCCACCTCCTCACTACACGTTCTCCCTGGGAACCTTTATTCACCTTCAACACCTCCGTCTCTGTATTTGGGGAATGGATGTGTTTGTATTCCTCTCTTCCTAGACCAGATGCTGCAGAAGCACCAACTTACTTATTAATGGCAGCCAGGTCTTGAGTAGCGTTTACTATGTGGCAGGCACTGATTCTGGTGCTTTCCGCTATCAGCTCACTTAATCCCCCCAACACTAGGAGAAAGGCACCACTATGACCCCTATTTACCGATGGGGAGAGGGGAAGTGGAATCTCTGGCTTCTAGGACATAATCTTTAACACATGGCTCAGGGCCCCTTGATCCAGCACCTCCCGCTGCTCCCATGTGATCCAGCTCCTCCATTTTCAGCCCACTTAACAAGTGCCAGATGACCAAACAATTTTTAGTTCCCTGAATGTGAGCACATCACATGCATTCACAGTTCTGCGGCTTTGCACATATTGTTCCCTCCACCCAGAATGCATCAGTTCCTCCACCACTACCACTAGGCCCACCTGGTCTGCCTTGCAAATCCTACTCACCTTTCAAAACCCAGCTCAGACGTCACCTCCTCTGAGCAGCCCTCTCTTCTTCCTCCTTAGCCGAACAGAATAAGTCACCCTCCGTGTGTGCTACCCCGCACTATGAGTCTGCCTGAACCTTCCCACTCTCTCACTGGGTTATAACTGAACTGGTCTGTGTCCCTGGTTAGACTGTGAAATCCTTGCAGGTGTGGACTGTACCATGCCTTTATCCTAGAACCACCCACACCTGGCACGGTGCCTAATACACTTGGGACCGCAGGGAAAGCTGCTTCATTTGAGTTTAATTTGTTTGACAAGTAATGGCGCTTCCTTTTTACTCTCCACAGAAAGCAAGTGATTGCTTTTCTTTCCTCGTTTGTGGAAGCCCTGCCTAACACACAGCCGCACCGTTCCTCCCAGTTCCTGGATGGATGAAGAAAGTGAACTGATACAGCCTGAAGACCAGAGCTGCTGGGCCAGTCTGCCTGATGTGTGCCTGCGCCGTGTTTTCTGGTGGCTAGGAGACAGGGACAGGTCCAGGGCTGCTCTTGTCTGCAGAAAATGGAACCAGATGATGTATTCAGCTGACCTCTGGCGGTACAGGACCATCACCTTCAGCGGGAGACCTTCGAGGTTACATGCATCTGAATTTCAGTCTGCTCTTTGGTACGTTAAGAAGTTTGGTCGTTATCTGGAGCGCCTGGAGGTCAAATTCCTGAATCCTTACAATGCTGTCTTGACCAAGAAGTTCCAGGTCACCATGCGGGGCCTTCTGTCTTGTCTGGGCAAAAGCAACAACCGTCTGAAATCTCTTTCCATCCAACACCTGGAGCTGGACCGCCTGGTGTGGAGGAACAGCATCAGGAGCTCGTTCATCAGGAGCTTGAGCTTCTTCTTGAAGAAGATGGGCAAACACCTGGATTATCTCAACCTAAAAGGAGCCAGGCTGACGGTGGAGCAAGGCTGCCATGTTCTCAACTCCCTCAGCTACATGAGGAATGAGAATGTGATCTCGGAGCTCAACATCGAAGACTACTTCAGCCATCACCTCGCTGTCTACAGCAGCCCCCAATTCAAAAAGACCATGTCCACGTTCCACAGTCTTGTGTCCCTGACCCTCAACTACAACTGTATCTCCGATGAGCTGCTTGAGAACTTGGGAGAGAACAATGCCAGTACCCTCTGGACCATAAACATCAAATGCCACATTCATGACCCCCATGGACAGGTCATCTGGGGTATGTCCTGGGCCAAGTTAGCCAGGCAGGCCACCAATCTGAAGGTGAACTTCTTCTTTGAACGGATCATGAAGTACGAGCGCTTGGCCCGGATCCTCTTGCGGGAGATCCCGGTCAGGAGTCTCAGTTTGAGAAGCTGCTATTTCAGTGACCCAGACTGGTCCATGAGACCCACTCTGACGGATCTCCTGCCCACCTTCCGGCATACTCTGCAGGTAGGTAGGACTTGTGAGGAGTGACTGCTACTTGGGTGACTGGCTTCCCCAGAGGAAAGCCCACTGCTGCCCACTCTTGGATGGGATCCCAAATGTCACTCAATCTCAAGTTGAAGTTCTAGGAAATATCACCAACCAAGCCGCCTCTCCTCCTCCCAAGATGACGGTAGGCAACAAGAGCTGCTGCTCACTTCCTCCATGTGGCACAGACACAAGGAATTTTCTGGTTAGCTGTCAGCCAAGGAAAGCCCCTAAATCCCCACTCAGAGCTATGAAGCCTGAGCCTGGAGGTGCCTTGCTGGTGAATAGCGGTTGTGCTGCTTCTTCCTACCTTTCTACCAGGTCACGGCAGCATGTAGGAGACCCTGTGGCTCCTATGGCCAGATCTCAGCAGGGGATCTGCCTGGTTATAGCAGTGCCAGTGCCTGGTCATTGGGAAGATAGAATGGGAGGTACAGGACAAACAAAAACCCAATTTGATTTAGACAACTGAAGAGCTGAGTTTCTGAGCTGCTCCCTGATCTAGCAGTTTCTCAGCTGTAAGATCAGTATCATTTTGTCTTTCCAAGGACCTCACAGTGGTCGTGACTGTAAGATTGACCTAAAGGATGGAGAGGCAGACGCAGGCTCAGGTTTTGCAAGTTTATTTCAACCTGCCAGGCTGGCTGCCTCACCACAGGCAGTGAAGGCAGCAACCTGGCTTACCAAATATGGGGGTTATGTAGGGGGTTTGCAGGTAGCCTGGTGCTATTCTAATAAAAACTTCATCTTGGTTCTCAGGGGCTGACATTCTGCTTAATTGGGTTAATGTCCTGGGTTCGAGAGCCAGGTGTGACCACATCCTGGAACCCAGGTGGCCTGTTTACAAGGCTTGAGGCTGTTTTTGTTATGAGCTCGGCTTAGCAGGGGAGAATAAGGAGGGGGTCTACGGGCTTGCCTTGCTGTGACCCTAACAGTGACCACTGATATTAACAGGTTTGTGTATCTCTACAAACATGGATGGACTGCAAGGTGCCAATACCTCATTAGGTACCCAAATAACCCTAAGGCGGGGTAGGGCAGACATCATGATGATCCTTATGTGCTACAGAAGAACTTGAGGTTCAGTGACCAGCCCATAGTCACCCAGCCAGTCCTGCAGGGCTGGGATGAGCACCTTGCATACTCCAAGTATACTGCTCCAAATTTCAAGTTTGCAACCTTGGATGAAATCACCATTATTCTCAAATCTCTTCCTCTAAGAATTACATGTCCAATGTCCCTTATCTAAAAAGCCCCCAAATTCCATTAACACCAGACCTGTCCTACAAGAAATGCTAAAGGGAGTTCTTCAATCTGAAAGAAAAAGGGCATTAATGAGCAATAAGAAATCATCTGAAGGTACAAGATGTTTACTTACTGTTACTTACTAGTAATAGTAAGTATGCAGAAAAACACAGAATATTGTAACATTGGAATTACAGTGAGTAAACTATTCATATCTTAAGTAGAAAGACAAAAATATAAGCCTATCAAAAATAATCACAACAACAACTTTTCAAGACATAGACAGTACAATAAGATACAAATAAAAACAGCAAAAAGTTAAACAGTAGGGAGACAAAGTTAAAGTAAAATGGTTTTATTAATTTTATTTTTGTTTATTAGTTTGTTTATACAATTAGTGTTAAGTTGTCATCAGTTTAAAATAATGAGTTATAAGATATTAATTGCAAGCCTCATGGTAACCTCAAATCTAAAAATATACAACAGACAAAATAAAAACCAAGATGTTAAACATACCTCCAGAGGAAATCACCTTCCCTAAAAGGAACACAGGAAGGAAGAAAAGAAGGAAGAGAAGACCACAAAACAACCAGAAAACAAATAACCAAATGGCCAGAGTAAGTCCTTACTTGTCAGTGTTGACATTAAATACAAATGGACTAAACTCTCCAATTAAAAGACATAGGTGGCTGAACAGATTTTTTTTTAAAAGACTCAATTATCTGTTGCCTACAAGTAACACATTTTACCCATAAAGACACACATAGACTGAAAACAGAGATGGAAAATCATATTTAATGCCAGTGGAATCCAAAGAAAGCAGGAGTAGCTATACTTAGAATAGATTTCAGGACAAAATCTATAAAAAGAGACAAAGAAAGTCATTATATAATGCTAAAAAGGTCAATTATGCAAGAGAATATAACAATTGTAAATATATATGCAGTCAACACTGGAGGACCCAGACATATAAAGCAAATATTATTAGAGCTAAAGATAGCGATAGACCCTGATATAATAATAGGTGGAGATTTCAACACCCCACTTTCAATGTTGGGTAGCTCTTCCAGACAGAAAATCAACAAAGAAATAGCAGACTTAATCTGCATTACAGACCAAAAGGACCTAAAGTATATTTACAGAAATTTTCATCCAATGGTTGAAGAATACACATTCTTTTTCTTAGCACGTGGTTAATTCACAAGGATGGGTCATATATTAGGTCACAAAAAGGTCTTAAAGCATTCAAAAAGTTGAAATTATAGCAAGCATCTTCTCTGACCACAACAGAATAAAACTGGAAATTAATAACAAGGGAAATTTTGGAAATTATATGAACATATGGAAATTAAACAATATGCTCCTGAATGATCAGTGGGTCATGAAGAGATTAAGAAGGAAACTGAAATATTTTTTGAAACAAATGATAATGGAGATACAACATCCCAAAACCTGTGGAATACAGTGACCAATACTAAGAGGGAAGTTTGTAGCTATAAGCATCTACATCAGAAAAGAAGAAAAACGCCAAATAAACATTGTAATGATACACTTTAAAGAACCAAGAAAACCAAGAACAAACCAATCTCGAAATTAGTAGAAGAGAAAAAATAATAAAGACTAGAGCAGGAATGAATGAAAGTGAACAAATAATGCAAAAGATCATCAAATGAAAAGGTTTTTCTTCTGAAAAGATAAAATTGACAAACCATTAGCCAAAATGAGAAAAAATGAGAGGAGACCCAAATAAATCAGAGGTGAAAAAAGGAGACATTAGAACCAATATCTGAGAAATCCAAAGGATCATTAGAGGCTATAACGAACAACTATATCCCAATAAATTGGAAAACCTAGAAGTTATGGATAAGTTCCTAGGCACATACAACCTACCCAGATTGAATCATGAAGAAATCCAAAACCTGAACAGACCATTGATAAGTAACAAGATAGAAGCTGTAATAAAAAGTCCCCAAGCAAAGAGAAGCCCTTGACCTGATGGTAGTGCTGCTAAATTTCATCAAACATTTAAAGAAGAACTAATACCCATCCTACTCAAACTATTCCAAAAAAAAAAAATAGAGGCAGAGGGAATACTTCTAATCTCATTCTACAAGGCTGTTGTTACCCTGATACCAAAGCCAGATAAAGACACATCAAAAACAAGAAAACTACAGGTGAATATTCCTGGTAAACAATCATGGAAAATTCCTCAACAAATTACTAGCAAACCAAATTCAACAACACATTACAAAGATCATTCATTCTGACCAAGTGGGATTTATCTCAGGGATGCAAGAATGGTTCAAAATATGCAAATAAATCAATGTGATACCTCATAACAAAATGCGGGGCAAAAAAATGATCATTTTAATTGATGCTGAAAAAGCATTTGATAAAATGCAATATCCCTTCATAATTAAAACTCTCAAAAAACTGAGAATAGAAGAAACATACCTCAATACAATAAAAGCCATATATGATAGGCCACAGCTAGTATCATACTGAATGAGGAAAAACTGAAAACCTTTTCTTTAAGATCTGGACCATAACAAGGATGGCACCTGTCACCACTGCCATTCAACATAGAACTGGAAGTCCTAGCTAGAGCAATCAGATGAGAGAAATAAAGGGCATCCAAATAGAAAATGAAGTCAAATAATTCTTGTCTGAAGATGATGTGATCTTATATTTGCAAAAACCTAAAGATTCTACCAAAAAAAACTATCAGATACACAAATTCAGTAAAGTTGCAGGATACAAAATCAACATACAAAAATCAATAGCATATCTATATGCCAACAGTGAATAATCTGAAAAAGAAATCAAGAAAGTAATCCTGTGTACAATAGCTACAAATAAAATTAAATATCTAGGACCTAACCAAAGAAATGAAAGATCTCTACAATGAAAACTACAAAACATTGATGCAAGAAATTGAAGAGGACACAATAAATGGAAAGATATTCTACGTTCATGAGTTGGAAGAATCAATATTGTCAAAATGTTTATACTACCCAAAGCCATCTACAGATTCAATACAGTCCTATCAAAATACCGATGACATTCCTCACAGAAATAGAATAAGGAATCTTAAATTTATATATATATATATATATATATATATATATATGGAACCACAAAAGATGCAGAATAGCAAAGCTATCCTGCCCAAAAAGAACAAAACTGTAGAAACCACATTACCTAACTTCAAATTATACTACAGAGCTACACTCACTAAAACAGCATGAAACTGGCATAAAAACAGACTTTGAGCTCCTTATATATTCTGGTTATTTTTTAATCCCATAAAGACCAACAGAACAGAATACAGAACCCAGAAACAAATCCATTCATCTATAGTGAACTCATGTCTGACAAAGGTGCCAAAAACATACATTGGGAAAAAGACAGTCTCTTTAGTAAATGGTGCTAGGAAAACTGGATATCCATGCAGAAAAATCAAACTAAACAGCTATCTCTTTCCATATATGAAAATCAAAATGAACTAAAGACTTAAATCTAAGACCTCAAACTATGAAACTACTACACGAAAACGTTGAGGAAATTCTCCAGGATGTTGGACTGGGTAAAGATCTCTTGAGTAATACCCCACAAGCACAGGCAACCTAAGCAAACATGAACAAATGGGATCACATCAAGTTAAAAAGCTTCTGCACAGCAAAGGAAACAATCAACAAAGTGAAGAGATAACCCACAGGAAGAATGGGGGAAAATATTTGCAAACTACCCATCTGACAAGGGATTAATAAGTAACCAGAATATATAGAGCTCAAACAACTCTATAGGAAAAAATGTAACAATCTAATTTTAAAATGGGCAAAAGATCTGAACAGATATTTCTCAAAAGAAGACATATAAATGGCAAAATAGATATGTTAAAAGGTGCTCAACATCACTGATCGTCAGAGAAATGCAAATCAAAATTACAATGAGATATTATCTCACCCCAGTTAAAATGTTTTTTATTACAAAGACAGGCAATAGCAAATGCTGGAAAGGATGTAGAGAAAAGGAAAGCCTCACACACAGTTGGTGGAAATTTAAAGTAGTACAACCTTTGTAGGGAACAGTTTGGAGGTTCCTCATAAAACTAAAAATAGAGCTTACATATGATCCAGCAATCCCACTGCTAGGTATATGCCCCAAAGAAAGAAAGTTAGTATATCAAAGAGATGTCTGTACTCTCATGTTTATTGCAGCACTGTTCATATAGCCAATATTTGGAAGCAACCTAAGTGTCCATCAATGGATAAAGAAAATGTGGTACATCCATATAGTAGAGTACTATTCAGGTATAAAAAAGAATAAGATTCTGTCATTTGCAATAACATAGATGCAACTGAGGTCATTATGTTAGGTGAAATATGCCAGGCACAGAAAGACAAACTTTGTATGTTCTCACTAATTTGTGGGAGCTAAAAATTAAAACAATTTAACTCATGGAGATAGAGAGTAGAAAGATGGTTACCAGAGGCTGGGAAGGGTAGTAAGGGGTGGAGAGGGAAGTGGGGATGGTTAATGGGTACAAAAAATGTTAGAAAGAATGAACCAGATTTAGTATTCGATAGCACTGACAGGGTGTCATAGTCAATAATCATTTAATTGTACGTTTTAAAATAACTAAAAGAGTGTAATTGGATTGTTTGTAACACAAAGGATAGATGCTTGAAGTCATGGATACTCTATTCCAATGTGATTATTACACATTGTATGCCTACATCATATGTACCCTGTACAAAACCATAATAACCACATTACCTGACTTCAAATTATATGACAGAGCTATAATCACTAAAACAGGATGAGACTGGCATAAAAACAGACTTTGAGCACCTTATATATTCTGGTTATATATGATATATACCATCATATATATCCCATATATATATATGTCCCAGAAAAATTAAAATTAAAAGCCCCCAAACCATCATGGCTATCAGGCCCAGAGCCAGGTCCTGGAAATGACCCAGCCAGTCCCAGCATCTCTGCCCACACACATCTTCCCTTTTGGTGCTCTTCCAGAAATTAACTTTTGAATTCAACAACAACCATGAGTCACTCGACGAGGAGCTGCACGTCCTCATCTTATCCTGCAGGAAGTTGTTTTACTTCAAAATCTGGGCTTTCCTTGATGTTAGGTTTGTGGAGCAGATCTTGAAGAGTCAGGAAGAAGGGCAGTGTGCCCTGCGCACACTCAAGGTAAGAGGCCCCCAGGCTGGGTCCACGGGGTAGAGTGGGAACATCCAGGAATGAGTGAGGCAGTGGGGAATGATCATCTGTTCGTTGGAAATCAGCAATTTCACAGAAGGGAATTTGGAGCTCTCTTCTCTAGTAGTCGAGTTTGGTCTTTTCCTGATTTTGTCAACATATGTTCCGATTCAACAACTGTATGTGTAGGTTATTTAAATTGTTGTCAAGCCTGAAAACTGTAGTCACAAGGGGTGTGTGTATGTATGTGTGTGAACGCTCATATGTGCATTGCATGTATTTCTTTGTTGACACAGGTGAGAATTTATACAAACAGATATGAGACGAATGAAGAGGACAGGACCCTGCGGGAAATTTACAGGAAGTACAGAAAGCTGATCGATTCAGAGCTTAGCTATTTTGTCATCGCTTACCCTATGATGTAATAAGCACTCTACAGATCAAAAAAGCTAGGAGCACTTTGAACTTGAAAATCATTTCTCTTAGAACTACATTTGGGCATTGCCTGCCCTTTTGCTCCTCTCTCTCCCCTTTTTTTGTCAGTTCCACCCAATATGAGCAGCCCTGCAAAGGCTGAAACTGCTGATGACCTGAAGGCTCCAGGTGGCTTTAAAGCACTATGTTTACCAACTATCCAGGTGTAAATTCTCTTTTTGACACCCTCACTCATCCACAGAGCTAAAAACCCAAAGCCACTCAGAGTAGCTTCCTTTTTTTTTTTTTTTTGAGACGTGTTGACAAAAAGAATCAGACTCAAAGTATTGTTAGAGATTTATTCTAGCCAAATATTTTTACAGATTTATTCTCAGCCAAATATGAGTAACCATGGCCTGTGACACAGCCCTCAGGAGGTCCTGAGAACATATGCCCAAGGTGGTCGGGGTACAGCTTGGTTTTATGTATTTTGGGAAGGCATGAGATATCAATCAAATACATTTAAGAAATATATTGCCTTAGTTCAGAAAGGCAGGAAAACTCACAGCAGGGGCTTCCAAGCTATAGATAAATTTAAACATTTTCTGGCTGACAATTGGTTGAGTTTATCTGAAGACCTGGGATCAACAGAAAAGAAATGTTCAGGTGAAGATGAAGGATTGTGCAGACCAAGTTGTATTGTGCAAAGGAAGCTTTCGGATAGCAGACTTCAGAGAGAGCAGGTTGTAAAATGTTTCTTACTGAGTCTTAAAACGGTCCCTGGCTTAGTTGATTATCCCCTAGATCTGGAAAGGAAGGAAGGAAGGAAAATAAAGGGGAAAGGAGATTATCTATAGAATGTGGATGTTTCCCACAAGAGACTTTGCAGGGCAATTTCAAGGTATGGAAAGGAAATATATTTTGGGGTAAAACATTTTGAGTGTCTTCCTTGTTATCCCAGAGCCAGATTGGAAAGTAATCACTATATACAGGGTTAAATAAAACTCATCTGATAAGACTTTATGGCTTATAGGGCGTGAATCCCCAGATCCCTTAGATAGGAATTTGGGCAAGATTTAAAAAAAAAAATCTGAGCTTAATCCTCAGATGGAGTCTGGCACTGCCATTCAGGCTGGAGTGCAGTGGTGTTATCTCGGCTCACTGCAACTTCCACCTCTCAGGTTCAAGCAATTCTCCTGCCTCAGCCTCCAAGTAGCTGATATTACAGGCATGCACCACCATGCCCAGATAATCTCTGTATTTTCAGTAGAGATGGGGCCTTGCCACGTTGGCCAGGTTGGTCTCCAACTCCTGGCCTCAAATGATCCACCTGCCTCAGCCTCCCAAAGTGCTGGAATTATAGACGTAAGCCACCATACCCAGCCCCAGAGTAGGTTTTTACAAGAGGACCCTGATTCCTGCTAACCTGTGTATCTGAAAAGGTGTGTGTAACCATTGAGCAAATGGAATCATGTTTTCTACTCATTGACATGAGTTTAGAAATCCTTTGTATCCAGGCTGGCCTTCATGTCAGAGCCTCCCGACATTGACATTGTCTGGGCCTGATCTCAGATGCATAGAAATCTCCAGCCTGACTTTGGATGAAGCAGGAAAAGCCCCACTTGAGGAGGGGCCTGCTCAGAGCTGGAACTCCCTCCTGCAGAAGGAACTTAGCCCCTGACTTCCTGGCATCGTGGACTCGAGTCTCCTGCCTCTGTTTTTCCTGTGTCTCCTTTATTTTTCCCTCCAGGCAACATACATGACCACTCCGTCCTCAGGTTTGGGACTGAACTGAAAGTGGTCTTTAAGCTCATATTTATGAAGAATTTGTAATGTCATGGGGAAATGTTCCTAACGTAATGTTAAGTTTAAAGAGCAGGACAAGGACGGGCACGGTGGCTCACGCCTATAATCCCAGCACTTTGGGACACCAAGGCAGGCAGATCATGAGGTCAAGAGATCGAGACCATCCTGGCCAACATGGCAAAACCCCGTCTCTACTAAAAATACGAAAATTAGCTGAGTGTGGTGGTGCACCCATATAGTCCCAGCTACTTGGGAGACTGGGGAAGGGAGAATTGCTTGAGCCCTGGAGGCAGAGGTTGCAGTGAGCCAAGATTGCACCACTGCACTCCAGCCTGGGCAACAGAGCAAAACTCTGTCTCAAA
>NW_016107387.1:7511105-7516280 GCF_001604975.1 Cebus imitator | reverse complement strand
AAAAAAAAAGGAAAAAAAGAAAAAGAAAAAAAAAAAAAAAGGAAAAAAAGAAAAAGAAAGAAAAGAAAAAAATCAGGACAAAAAAAAACTAGAAATCATGAAAAAGGCATATAAGCGTTTTTGCTAAAGTATAAAAGAGATATACCAAAAATATGAACGGTATCTCCAGGGGATGGAATTATGGGGGGCTCTTAGTGTCCTTTTTATGATTTTTCCAGATTTCTCATTTTCTGCAATTATCATGTGTTATTTTTACTATTAGGGAAAAAATCTAGTGTGTTTTAAATAAGGAGTAATAATAAATTCCTGAGCCCGTGCCATAGACATGTATTACTTCTGGTCCTTTCAGATTTTTGTACACACGGTGGCATAGAGTTGTTTTTTTCCGCGCCCCCCACCCCCGCCAGTGGATATAAATTAATAAAATCCCAGAACACTTTTAACAAGAGACATTTAAATTTTGTTTGTCTTGGCTCTTGTATGCTGTGCCCATATTTATGCTTAGCTGTTTAGCCCTTTGTTACAGTTCGTATCGATCTAGTCCTTTTCCATTTTCAAAGCACTGTCACATTCACGATCTTGTTGGAATCTCCCTACAATGCTGCAGAATAGACCATGGTTCCCGTGTCACTAACGTTCAGAAAAGATGGGGCTGGTGAGGGGAAGAGGGTCTTCACCTGCAGGGAGCACCCAAGTTTGATGGGGGAAGATACCTTAAAGTGTCAAAATGTGCTGAATCTGGAAGGGCCCTTGGGACAATCCAGTGCTGTGCGGACCAGAGAGAAGGTGACTTGCTTGGGGTGGGAGGGGAGCCTCAGCTGGAATCCACACCATCTGGCAAGCTGATTGATTGGTATGATGGTTTTTTCTGTAGTGTGGGCCAGCTCCTTTCACCCCTAAACGTGGAATCTAAGTGTGGATGACTCTTTCATGAAGATATGTTAACATAAATAACATTTTCATGAAAGTGTTTTCTATAAGAGTGAATACATCCTACAGTTTTGCAAATCTCTGTCATGTCTGGCTTAAGAGTAGATGACTGGATTCTCATCCCTGCTTCTGCATTCTGTCTGTTGCAATATCAAATGCCATGTAGCCTCTGGAAAACTTCAGAGAGAATCAACATGAAAAGGGCACATGATGTCTTGGTGTTATTGCTGAAATGGTTTTGACCTCATGGATCCCTTGAAAAGGGAGTCTCAGGGATTCTCGGAGGTACCCTGACCACCTCTAGAACTACTGCAAAGACATTCCAGTTCCCCTGAGGAACTGAAACAGGTTCGTGGTCAGGATGGTCCTAGTGGGAAAAAGGAGAGGACAAGAAGTTTTCAAAGCTACTTATTTTTTTAAAAAATCATCCATTTTCTAAATTACCACATCCAGAGGCCCACTGGGTAGATGGAGACAGCCAACAGACTTGTTTCCTCTCTGTTCCTCTCTGAGCACCAGCTTTTTATGCATGCCTGTCCTTCTCCAGTGCAGAGCAAGAGGGTAGGGGAGCTGGCTCCCACAGCCTCACTGGGCTGAGGGTCTGAAAAGAGTACCTGGCTCATTGGAGAAACATCTAGAAGGCCTCCAGTGTGTGCCTGTTTTGTATTTATGAGCAGAAGACACATCCTGACTTCCTGGATCCTCCTCTCAACTGCTGGCTGGAGCTGATGAAGTGCCAGCAACACAGAGGCTAAGCACCCTGAATGTCCAAGTTACAATGGACTGAATGTGTGTCTCCCACCAAAATTTATATATTAAAATCTGGCGGGGCGTGGTGGCTCGCGTCTGTAATCCCAGCACTTTGGGAGGCCAAGGTGGGTGGATCACAAGGTCAGGAGTTGGAGGCCAGCCTGGCCAATATAGTGAAACCCCGTCTCTACTACAAATACAAAAATTAGCCAGGCATGGTGGCAGGTGACTAGTCCCAGCTACACGGGAGGCTGAGGCGAGAGAATTGAACCCAGGAGGTGGAGGTTGTAGTGAGCAGAGATGACGCCACCACACTCCATCCTGGGTGACAGAGCAAGACTGTTTCTCAAAAAAAAAAAAAAAAAGAATCCACGACGTGATGGTATTTGGAACCGGGGCCTTTGGGAGGCAAACAGGTAAAGAGGGTAGGGCCCTCATGAATGGGATTAGCATCCTTATAAAAGAGACTCCCCTTCCCCCTCACAGCTCTCTCACCTTCTTTCAGCCATGTGGGGATACAAGAAATTGGCAGTCTGCAACCTGGAAGAGGGCCCTCACCACAAACCAACCATGCTGGCACCCTGACCTCAAATGTTCAGCCTCTAGAACTGGGAGGAATAGATGTCTACTGTTTATAAACCAACCAGTCTATGGTGTTTGTTACAGAGGCTCAAATGGACTAAAACACAAGCATATAAGGAAAGTGGAGCTGTGACCAAACCCAAGTGTAAACCGTTTACCCGCAGGCCAATTGGCAATGCCAGGGCAGGGATGGGCCTTTGACTCTCTGGGCTGGAAGGGTCCTGGGCTGGAAGGGTTCATGGTCCACTGAGGCCACTATCTTGGGTGACCCTGAGTAAGTTCCTTACCCTGCCTAGGCCTAAGTTTTTGCTATTAGTAAAATGGGAGGAGCTGAGCAGCCCCATATCATGAATTTCCCTGACACAAATATGCTGGGACTGGGTCTGTGATGTTGAACATAGATGTGAATAGCTAAGTTTGATGGCCCCAAACCTTGTGGACCATCAGGCACAACACAAAACTTGTCTTGTGCCTTGGGGCAAGAATTTAACCTCCCTGAGTGTCAGTTTCTCTGTGTATAAATGAAGAAAAAAATTAATTACATGCACTGCAACACATATACCTGACCCCTGTTGGCTTTTATCTTGTTTGATAAATGAAGGAACAGACTCAAAGGAAGTTAACTTATCCCGAGTCATACAGCCAGTCTGTGGCAGAACCAGTACCAAAGTCTCCAGATTTAGAACCCAAGACTCACTCTTCCACCCAAACAACAAAATGAGAAGAACTCATTCCCTCTCCCTTCCTCCACCCAGCTTATCTCAGACAGATGTGAAAGTGATCGCTGGTTGAGTATTTACATGGTAGATATAAATTCACTTAGTTTTGTTTAATCCTCACACAGCTCTAGAAGGTAGAGACTACTGTTATCCCTCTTTTAGAGGGATCCTTGGAGAGTTGGCAAGACTAACCTGCCCTGGTCACACATTTACGAAGTGCTGGAAAGTGAGTGTCAAACCCAACCCAATCCCTTGAGCCCAGGGATTTGAGACTAGTGTGGGCAACATGGCAAGACCCCATCTCTACAGAAAATACAAAAACTGAGGTGGGAGGATCACCTGAGCCTGGGGAAGTCAAGGCTGCAGTGAGCTGTGATTGTGCCACTGTACTCCAGCCTGAGCAACAGAGTGAGACCCCCCTCTCAAAAAAACAAACAAACCATGAGCAAGATACACACATACATACACAGTCTTAAGTGCTCAAGTGGAATGATAGTTCCTTGAGAACATGGATTTTTGCTTTGCTCATTGTGAATCCCCAGAGCCTAGAATTGTGCCAGGCATAGAGGAGGCCCTATTTGTTGAATGAATGAAAATAAGATCTCATTTGAAGATGGATGATTCTACCATTTATTCATAGTGTTTCAAAGTAATATGTATTTTGTTTTAACCCATATTACTTAGCATTAAGACAAATATGTCTTTTTTTTTTCTTTTTTTTTTTTTGAATCAGTCTCACTCTGCTGCCCAGGCTAGAGTGCAATGGTGCGATCTCAGTTCATTGCAACCTCCGCCTCCTGGGTTCAAGCGATTATCCCTGCCTCAGTCACTCAAGTAGCTGGGATTACAGGCGCCCACCCCCATACCCAGCCAATGTTTTGTATTTTTAGTAGAGACGAGGTTTTGCCGTGTTGGCCAAGCTGGTCTCGAACTCCTCAAACTCCTGACCTCTCAACCTCCTGACCCCGCCGACCTCAGCTTCCCAAAGTGTTGGGATTACAGGTGTGAGTCACCACACCCGGCACAAATGTGTCTTTTTTAAACAGCCTTCAAGAATACAACATTTTGGGGAATGATAGTAAGAGGAGTTAAAAAAAAGAAGAGGAACACAACATATATTACTGATACAACTGTGCAATTAATTTAGCTAACTCTATTGTGTATTTTTGGACCACCAGCTGGTAATATAAGTTTTTTTTCAGCAGGAAGTAACCTCCCAAATCACCTCACCAGTCCCTCTCATCACTGCCTCCATATCATCTCTTTACAGATGAGGAAAAGAAGGCCCAGGGAAGAGGAGGGACTCATCTACCATTCGTCAATCAGTTGCTAGTAAAGCTGACCCCATGGCCTGCAGCCTTTATCAGACAAAGCCATTCCCAGAGACTATCCAAGCCCTTGCTTCCAATCTGTCCCCATCAGAATCTTTCTAGATCACAATGTAACCCTGTCACTCATCTATATAATCCATAGCTTGTCTGTGACTGAAGAATATGTAAGGGTTATTGCCAAGTTTAAAATAAGGAAACTGAGGCCAGTTATTAAGAAAATTAAATGCCAATTTATTTAGCTCCCAAGCGACGTTCCACTGTCCAGGGGAAAGACGCCAGGGAAGTCGCGCTTGATGCCGCTTGGGCGTGGGGTTTTATAGGGAGTGAGGGCGTTTTGATTGGTTGTGGAGAAACAGGACGTGGACAGCACAAGCTGCTATTGGTAGGTAGGCGGGATTTCCAGTGAGTGGCCGCCTAGGGGGAGTGGGACCTGGACGGAGCAAAATGCTATTGGGCAGGTTTTGGCGGGGTTTCTTTTAAACTTTGGCGGGGTTTTCCAAAGGCAGGCTAGGTGCCGGGTGCAGAGTTTAGTGTTGAGTGCAGATTCTGGTGCGGAGTGCAGAAGTGGGCATTGGGGCCGGGCGCGGTGGCTCACGCCTATAATCCTAGCACTTTGGGAGGCCGAGGCGGGTGGATCGCGAGGTCAAGAGATCCAGACCATCCTGGTCAACAAGGTGAAACCTCGTCTCTACTAAAAAAAAATACAAAAATTAGCTGGGCATGATGGTGCGTGCCTGTAGTCCCAGCTACTCGGGAGGCTGAGGTAGGAGAATTGCTTGAACCCAGGAGGCGGAGGTTGCGGTGAGCCGAGATCGTGCCATTGCACTCCAGTCTGGGCAACAACAGCGAAACTCCATCTCAAA
>NW_016107387.1:7503616-7511080 GCF_001604975.1 Cebus imitator | reverse complement strand
GGAGCTAGATGCTGATTGCAGGGCTTGGTGTTGAGGGAGGAGTGGTAACGTAGTTTTCAGGGTGGAGAGGGATGGCGGGCCCGAGCTCCAGGCGAGGCAACCGGCCTTACAGAATAAAGAGGGGTATTTTGTTGTTTGGGTGGAAGAAAGTGTCTTGGGTTCTAAATCTGGAGACTTTGGTACTGGTTCTGCCACAGACTGGCTGTATGATTTGGGGTAAGTTAACTTCCTTTGAGTCTGTTCCTTCATTTATCAAGCAAGATAAAAGCCAACAAGGGCCAGGTGTGTGTGTTGCAGTGCATGTAATTAATTTTTTTTCTTCGTTTACACAGAGAAACTGACACTCAGGGAGGTTAAATTCTTGCCCCAAGGCACAAGGCAAGTTCACGGCAGGCCAGTACTCAACCCCTTAGATAAATACGGATTCAAAATGGAATGACAAAGATTTTTACTAGAGGACTCCTACTGATAGCAGATGTCAGCTTGGGAAGATGTGATGTAAACTCTGGTAATTCGGTGTGATGAAGCAATTTAAAGACTAGCGTGGCTCTTCCTGCCTTGATGTAAACACTCTTCAAGACATACTAAGTGAAAAAAGCAAGTGGAAGAGCAATACATACACACTGATACCATTTATATTTCACAGGGCAGAGATTCTGGGAGGTCTCCCCCCACCCCCGCCCGCCCACGTCATTCAGCATTCACTGACGATTCAGGAGCTCAGGGTGCACAGGTGGCGGATCTGGGCTTAACCCTCAAGCTCCTCCGGCCCCCCCGGGCTTCTGGGGCTCACCCCACTCTCGCTATGGCCTGGTCCCAGCTACTGCGCGCCGCCATGGCCCCACCCAAGCCAAGACCACCACCTGGGCAAGCGATCCTGGTAGTGGGGAGCCAGCTCCGCCCGCCCAGCCTTTTCCTTCCGGCAGCTAGGACAGACCTTTCAACAGCCACCTCCTCCCCTCTGTCCTAGAGCCTCGGGGCGGGACACTGAGAGGCCTGGATTTCCGTTTGCGGTTATCGAGGAACCCAAGAACAACCAATTTCTCTTGAGGAGGTTGGGCTGAGTTGACGGGGAGGAGAGACCCGGACCCGCCCCCTGACACGCCCCTAGCTTCCAATTGTCTTAAGCACAGGCCTCCGGCCAGAGCCCCCGCACTCTGGAGCATTTCAGTGAATGGGCTGGAGGAGCACTCTCCCGCTACCTCCTGGAAGCCCCTCAGGTCGCCCCTGCCCAATTACATGCCTCTTAACAGGAGCTGGTTTGCACTTTCCCGCGGCCTGCCGAGCTTTACACGATCTGATCCCAGCCTCCTTCTCTGATATCAGCTTGTACCACCTCCCCGTTTTCTCCAGTCACAATGGCCTTTTCTGTGTTCGCTAAAAATGAGAGAGTCATGTGAGTATCTGGTTTCGGGATCTGAAAGCCAGATATCCAAGTAAGCATCAGCAATTCATTAGCTTTGTGACCTCTGGCAAGTCAGTTCATGTCTCTGCACCCCCGCGTTCTCGTTTGAGATCCTGTTTACATTAGGAAGTGTAAAGCTCTGTTGTGAGGAGGTGGAAGAGCTCTTGGTAGCAGCTGGAGCCTGCCTTCTGTGGCCAGCTCTGCCCCAGATCACTGGAGGCACGTCTCTGCTGCTTGCCAGGTCTGTTTTCCCATCTGTATCATAGGAGGTTGGATGAGACCATGGGGGTGTGTAAGTGGAGAAGTAGAGTTCGCTGTGTATATTAGGGTGTGGTTCGCAGAGAAGAAATTACAGGGGGCTGGGAAGTTAGCTCAAGCTACAGTGAAAAGGACCCTGAGTTTGGGGCCAGGAGTCCAACTTTGTCTGAAACTCAAGTGAGACCTTCGCAAGTAGCTTATTTCCCTTCATTCCTCTCTGAACGTCTGTGTCTTCATCAGCTCGGGCTGCTATAAGAAAATACAACATACTGGGTGGCTTAAACAACAGATATTTATTTCTCAGCAGATAAATATGCAACAGATATTTTGTTCAGGAGGCTGGAAAGTCCAAGATGCAGGGGCTGGCAGATTTGATGTCTGGCAAGGGCCTGCTTCCTGGTTCATAGACGGTGCCTTCTCACTGTGTCCTCATGAGAGAAGAAATGAGCTCTCAGGTCTCTTAAAAGGACACTAGTCCCATTCTGGAGGGCTCCGGCCTCATGCTGTCATCTAATCCTAATCACCTCCCAAAGGCCGTACCTCCTGATACCATCGAGCTAGGGGGTAGGGTTTTCACCTGTGAATTTTGGCAGCACACAAGTGTTCAGTTTGTGACACTCGGCTTGTTCATCTGTAAAATGGGGGAGTTGGGCTGATGACAAGACTCCTGAGTGGCTCTCACAGTCTCACCATCCTGTCCATCCACACATTCTTTCTCTAGCATCCACCACCCAGTATCTACACCTTGAGGGTTTTCCCAGGAGCTTCTGAGGTCTCCAGAAGTGAGAAGTGTTGGTGGCATTGTCGGTCAAAGGATTTGCAACTGTCAAAGACTCACTGTCCACCACATGGCACTCACAGGTGGCATTTATTCACAAACAGACCTCAAGGACTCCAAAATACTGAGGATTTTCCATGATATCCAGAGATGATTAGGGAACGAGGGTCTATACCAGCTTGAGCGACAGGCACCTTTCAATATGGCTTGTTACTGACACGTTAACCTCCATGGCAACATAAAGCTATTCTTTCCTTAATTTTAACCATCCCAGCCAATTTGAGAAATGCTAACTCCCCCCACTAAAGAGATTTGTGAACCTAATTGAGACTGTCCTTTTAAGTGCCAGTTATGATATATGGCAGGCAACGGGAAGTGTTGTATAAATAACTCGTCTTCTTTAAGAATTTTAAGGAATATATGCCAGGGGCTGACAGCCACAATTCACACAAGGCTCAAGCCAAGCTACCTTGGGCTCCATAATGACTTCATTATGTAATTGTATAAAGGTAAACACAGAAAAAAACAGCTGGCTCAGGCTTTTTAGGTATTAATGAGACTTCAGTGTTTGGAGTACAGCTAGGTCTAGCATTCCGCTGCTCCCATTTCTGGGCTAGACTAGATACTTTGAGAGTCTCCATTCATAGCTTTAAGGTTCATGCCTTCAAGACACACTTATTTTTTAGGGCTATAAGCCAAGTTCAAAGAAACCAACTGGGCATCTTATAATGTTGACTGTAGGCTTGCACGTAGTAAACAGGAAGAATTTTCACTATTTCTTCTCTGTCCTATCAGCTTTTCTCAGACCTTGCGGCAGTGTATGTACCAGCAGACAGCAGAAGTTACTCAATTTCTTTACAAAGTCCAGCCAAAGATCAGCATTGTTCAAAAGCCTCTGTCACACCACTGCACTCCAGCCGGAGCAACAGAGTGAGATCCCATTTCCAATACAAACAGCAGTAAAACAAAAATAAACCTCTACGCTACTTGACGTCTTCCTCCAGTACTCTATTGGAATTGCTTTTGGCAAAGTGTCATTGGTGGCTGATTGCCAAATCTAGAGGATGCTTTTCCTTTCTTAGCTGACTCTCTGGAGCATTCGACCTGCTGACCTAGTGCCTCAAAAAGTGGCATCCGTGACACCCATGCTTTCCTGGCTTCCTCCAGCCCCTGGGATGTTTCCTGAGTGTGCTGGTGTTTCTCAGGGCTCAGGCCCTCCATGGCTTCTGCCACCACCTGTCTGTGGATGTCTCCCAGTCCTCTTGCTATAGCCAGACCTTTCTCCAACCCTGGGCTCCTCATACTCAGAAAGAGAGCTTGCCCCCTTCCCTCTTTCCCCTTTCCCTCTCCCACTCTCCCCCTCATTCTATTTTATTATTATTATTATTATTTGAGACAGTCTCGCTCTGTTGCCCAGGCTGAAGTGCAGTGGCACAATCTCAGCTCACTGCAACCTCTGCCTCCCAGGTTCAAGAGACTCTCCTGCTTCAGCCTCCCCAGTAGCTGGGACTACAGGTATGTGCCATCACACCCAGCTAATTTTTGTATTTTTAATAGAGACAGGGTTTCCCCATGTTGCCCAGGCTGGTCTTGAACTCCTGACCTCAAGTGATCCACCTGCTTCAGGCTCCCAAAGTGCTGGGATTACAGGCATGAGCCACCGCGCCCGGCCTTCACCCTCATTTTAGAAGCCCTCCTCCTCCTACGTTCCATCCCAGCATTCCACTTGCTCTGCTACTCATGCCAGAAACCTGGGAGCCACCCTAGGTCCCTCCCTGTCCCTCGCCCTGTAAAACAAATCAGCCTCCAAGCACTTAGCCTCTAGATATTTGTGGACTCTGTCCCTTCTTCGCTATTTCTTTTTTCTTTCTTTCTTTTTTTCTTTTTAAGAAGGAGTCTCGCTCTGTCACCAGGCTGGAGTGCAGTGATGCGATCTCGGCTCACTGCAACCTCCGCCTCCAGGTTCAAGCGATTCTCCTGCCTCAGCCTCCCGGGTAGCTAGTGCTACAGGCACACACCACCACCCCCAGCTAATTTTTGTATTTCTAGTAGAAACAGGGTTTCACCATCTTGGCCAGGATGGTCTCAATCTCTTGACCTCGTGATCTGCCTACCTCAGCCTCCCAATGTGCTGGAATTACAGTCATGAGCCACTTCACCCGGCCCCTTCTTCACTATTTCTGTATTTATGTTTTAACTCAATCTCTCTTATGTCTACCTGGATTTCTGGGCCTCCTATATTGCCTTCATGCCTCCAGTTCTAATCTCTGCCCAGCCGTCGGCCCCCAGTACCATCTACACTTGCCTAAACTCACCCTGATCTTTCAAGCATCTGTTTCTTCCTTCCCAACTTCCTGGAATGTCCTTCCTACCTTTTTCCTCAACTACTGAATTTCTGCTCATGTTCCATAGCAGGTGCTCACCAATGGTAACGGGTGTTTCAGACAGGCCCAGCATCATCCTTCCTGTCTCAGCTTGGGTAGCTCCTCTTCCAGGAAGCTCCTCCTGATCCCAGAAGGTTGTTCTCACAGCTATCGTGATCATTATCACTTTGCCTGTCTCCCCACTATGCCCATTACATGATAGGTGCTCGATAAATGTAGGTTATATTATTTTGAAATTTGTGCTTTTCTGTAGTCCCAGCTACTCGGGAGGCTGAGGCAGGAGGCTCACCTGAGCCTGAGGAGGTCATAGCTGCAGTGAGCCCTGATCACTACCCTCCAGACTGGGTGACCGAGTAAGACTCTGTCTCAAAAAACAAAAGAAAAGAAAAGAAATTTGTACTTTTTTTTTTTTTTTTTTTTGAGACCATGTCTCACTGTCACCTAGGCTAGAGTATAACGGCGTGATCTCGGTACACTGCAACCTCTGCCTCCTGGGTTCAAGCAATTCTCTTGCTTCCCAAGTAGCTGGGATTACAGGAGCCACCACCGCACCTGCCTAGTTTTCATAATTTTGGTAGAAAAGGGTTTTTACCATGTTGTCCAGGCTGGCCTCAAACTCCTGACCTCAGGTGATCCACCCGCCTCAGCCTCCCAAAGTGCTGGAATTGCAGGCGTGAGCCACCGCACCGGGCCAAATTTGTACTTTTTAAAGCTCTGGTACTACTTTTCAATATTTACCTTTAGTTCACAGATGCTTTTTCTCAAAATTTTGGAAACCAACCCATTAAGAAGATACCATTTAGTGAGAAGCCACCACATCAGGCACTACACATAACATAACTCATTTTATCTTCACAACAGCCTGGCAAGAAGGATATTTTTCATCTGATTTACAGACCAAGAAAATGAAGATCAGAGAAGTTAAGTAACTTCCCTGAAGCCTCACAGCCACTGCGTACCGAGCAGGGATTCGAATTCACACTCTCCTTTAGCTGTCCCACACCCTGCGCTGTGGCAGAGGCAGCATCTGGCAAGACACTGGCTCAGGCTTTTGAGGAAATGGTGATTTGGAACTTGACAGTGACCTTTTTAAAACTTCAGTCTTAAATTAGGCAGTTACCTGATGACCTTATATCTAGAAACCCCTGGCTAGAGAGGCACCCCTGGGATCTACCCAGAAACTTCCCTGACATGCATTGGTCAATTAGAAACCACAAGAATCTCACTAACCTGCTCTATCCCAGAGCCTGGGATGGCAAAGTAATACACCAGAAAAGGGCTATGTGGATCACAAGGACGATGTAGACATCATGAATTTGAGATAACAGAACAGAGGCACAGAGAGGTTAAGTAACTTTCCCAAGGTCACACAGTGAGAGAGTGAGCCAGGATTTGAAACTTGGTCTGTCTGACATATAGGCTGGCATCCCATCTACAAAATAGAGCTAGTAATAATACCGGCCTCTTCAGGTTTTTGTAAAGATTTGATAAGGAAATATCCGATAAGCCACTTTATGAATGTGGATCACAGCTGAGAGTGACAAGTCATCACTATTGTCCATCAGTCAATTATCTGGGATGGCCTAAGGTTGCACCATACCTACATAAGCCACAGAAAAACTGACTGATGAAAGAATCAGGGCTGGGCATGAATGAATGAGAAACTCTGTTTAAATGGAGCCCAGACTGAACGGGAACCAAAGCTGGGTTCTAATACCATCGGATTGATTACCTATGGCAGAAACAGCCCAAGCAAATATGTGACCAAATGCTAACGTCACACCTGAATGTTTAAGTTGTTCCTAATTTGAACATTAATCTGTTTTTTAAGGGATGACCCAGGGGAAAGAATAAATCAAGCCATTCCTGTGGTATTTGGGTGGTGGCGACATCCCATTGACATGGTGAGAACAAGGATGCAGGCTGACTTTTCATGCTCTTAGGAATATCATTGTAGGATCTGGATCCACTTGAGGAATCTTTCCTCTCCACTCCCACTGGCTATTAGGAATCTTAGGAGCCAATAAGCTAGGAATTTGACTGTTTATACTTTCTTCTTCTTTGTTTTGATGGATTAAAGTACCTAATTGTTCTAGAACACCCTACGGTTTCCAACTGCCTTTCATTTGACATTAACATCATTAATGTCACCACGCAAGAATGAACTGTTTACTTGCCTGAGAAATTGCATGTGGGATTCAAAACCTCTTCTAATATTCATTTTTTCAACCGATTATCTCTCAGGACTTTTTTCTGATGGTGTTTGAGACGGTGACTGATATTGGCATTTTCTCCAGGGTCTAGAGGAGCACCAGTTTAAAGCCCAGCTGACTCTGTGTGCCAGACCTTTAAACGAGAAGGACTAGCTGGGGCGGTAGCTCATGCCTGTAATCCCAGCACTTTGGGAGGCGAAGGCGGGTGGATCACAAGGTCAGGAGATTGAGACCATCCTGGCCAACATGGTGAAACCCGTCTCTAATAAAAATACAAAAATTAAACAGGTGCAGTGGTATGCACCTGTAGTCCCAGCTGCTTGGGAGGCTGTGGCAGGAGAATCACTTGAATCCAGGAGGCGGAGGTTGCAGTGAGCCGAGATACTGCACTCCAGTCTGGCAACAGAGTGAAACTTTGTCTCAAAA
>NW_016107387.1:7501407-7503566 GCF_001604975.1 Cebus imitator | reverse complement strand
AAAAAAAAAAAAAAAAGAAGGACCAATGATGTAAGGGGTTCTCCAAGTGTAAAATTAACAACTGGGAGGGTAAAAAAATCACACCACTAATTTTGGCAAATTAGCTGAAAAAATTTTTATGTAGAGAAAAGCAGACTTGGAAAATTGTCTTCTGGATAAAACATATTGATCTTCTTCAGGCATCAGCAAATAGAACAATTGATTGTGACCAAGTCCCTTTCTCATGGACCAAGTTCATTCCCAATATTTTAGCGGTCTCATGAGGTAGACTGTATATGATGATTCTCTTCAATAAGATTATTCTCTTTCTGTGAAATATGGTTTTCATTGATTTATGGATATATCTAGAACTATTATTTTGGCAGGTTTTACAAGGCCTTTGTTTCTACACCTTCTCAGAATCAGTTTGGATGCAGCAACTCTTTGACGTTTATGTGGAAGTTCTCATCATAGCCTGGAAAACGTGCAGCCTCTTTTGCAAGAGTGAAAATTGTTGCCTTTAAGCCAGATCTTAAACACTATTAGTTCATTGTGCAAAACACACATGCCAGTGATTAACAAAGAATGTTTACCTAATTTACTTCAGATCTGGTCTCAGTTAAAGGTTAGCTCATCTTTATCAGGTGGCCACAGAAACTATATCCCAGTAGCAGAGTGACCTTTGGAAGCTAGAATTCCAGTGAATGGTCTTGAAGTGAGATCATGGGGGGCAGTTCACTTCATTAAGCAGAGTTGAAAGACTTTCTTCTTTCCAGCTTTCTATTTTCCTTCCTTTTGCTATTTTCTGTAAGTCAGACCTGGTTTGCCTCAATACTACACACGCTCTGTAAACATAAATTAACTACACGAGACAGTTGGCTGCATGGCTGCCAGCCCTGCCCTGGTGGACAAATGACTCTGGGGAGTGCCCTTTTCAATGCTAGTATCTGAGGTGGAGGCCTCCATTCCTCATGTTTTTCATCCACTCTCCCTTTCCTTCCCCTCCCCCCAGTATAGGACTCTCTGCACAAGAGACCAATGGGTTAACCAGCAGGTATAGGCAGCTGTGAGGATAGGTCTCTCTTTTGCCCAGGGGGAGGGAGATATCAGCTTAACCCATGATCACGGACTTTATTCCCTATATCAGGGAGCTCAGAATCCAGCCTCAGTGTTCCTATTAATTTCTTGTTAGTTTTGCAGCTTTGGGTGCCTGCACTTGCCGACAGTAGGCTGTTAAGAACATTTTTTGGAAACCACAAGAGTCTCACTAACCTCCTCTGTCCCAGAGCCTGGGATGGCAAAGCACTACACCAGAAAAGGGCTATGTGGATCACAAAGACAGTGTAGGCATCATGACTGTGAGATAACAGAACAGAGGCACAGAGAGGCTAAGTCACTTACCCAAGGTTACACAGTAAGAGGAAGAGTGAGCCAGGATTTGAACCCTGGTCTGTCTGACATCAAGGCCAGCATCCTATCTAAAGAATGCAGCTAATAATAATACCAGCCTCTTTAGATTTTTGTAAAGATTCGGTGAGAAAATACACGATAAGCCACTTTATGAACCGTGGGTTACAGCTGAGAGTGATAGGTCTTCACTATTGTCCATCGGTCAATTATCTGGGATGACCTGAGGTTGCGCCATACCTACATAAGCCACAGAAAAATTGACTTGTGAAAGAATCAGGGCTGGGCATAAATGAAGGAGAAACTACGTTTAAATGGAGGCCAGACTGAACAGAAACCAAAGGTGGGTTCTAATACCATCAGTCATCACTGTTACCCAAATATGATCCTGCTCCCCTGGGAGGGTGGCCCTGACCTTGTCATTCCCAACCCTGGCACCCCCAGAACAGGCTAGAGTGGTTGTGAAGGGAGAAGATGACAAGACATGAGCTCTCTGGGTTAAGATTAAGCAGACAACAGAACCCACAGAACAGAGAAGTACCTAGATTGAGTACACTGGGGGAAAAGCAACCTTCCTGAGATTTTCCCCAGCGTGCCAAATTCTGTGCTACTCAAGAGAATTCCCACTCATCACTGCCAAATGAACCACGGAAGAGACAGAAAATTTGATCCTGTGTTTCTTTTAATTATGTGGATTACAGACACTCAACTTTGGTTCTATCTTAAGAAGGTTCAAGTTTAAATAACTCCCATTTTTTTCTTTTTTTTTTTTT
>NW_016107387.1:7474031-7501177 GCF_001604975.1 Cebus imitator | reverse complement strand
GTCTTGAACTCTTGACCTCAGATCATCCACCTGCCTCGGCCTCCCAAAGTGCTGGGATTACAGGTGTGAGCCACCACGCCTGGCCAAATGACTCCCAATTTAAGTGATGATATTTAAAAATAAATTTTATATTATCTAAGAAGAAAGTTTTATCTTGAAAAGATATCTGGTTTGGATGGGTCAGAGGGGTATGAAACAGGATCGCCTTAACAGTAGCTAAAAAGGCTCTTGAAACTGTGGGCTAATGGCAGATGCCTTTCATGAAACACAGGCTAAGATCAGCTCTCATTTGTGAAACACAATGATACCCAATGAGACCCAGGAAGTGCGTGAGCAGATTTACTAACAAAACGTTGTTTCCTTGAAATCTTAGATGTTTCTGCGTTTTGTGTCTACATGTTGAGAAATGACCTCAACCAGAATCGAAATCACATTTCCCTTAAAAACAGCACGTGCCAGACGCTGTGTTGAGAGTCTTCCATGTGTTATCTCACTGACCTAGCCTTTATTAGTCTTATTTACACATTAGGCAACTGAAGCTCAGGGCAATTGAGTAACTTGTCGGGGATCACACCACAGGTAGACGGTGGAACTGATCCACCAGCTGATCTGAATCACATCTCCCAGCAGAGCCTGAAATCTGAATCCACCACTGAGGCTGGCTGGCTCGCAGAGCTGTAGTCACAAGGAGGGATTTTGCCCAACGTCTTCATACCCTGCTGGCCGCATCCTCTGGGACAGACCTCTTAACCCTACTAAGTTAGCACAGCCTCTGAGGTCTGCCCAGTGAGGGGGGAGGCCTATTCAGACTCTTCTGAGCCAGAGCAGAAGAGCACCCAGAGACTTCCCAGCAGAGAGGGGCCTCCCTCCTTGATTGGGGCATGGGAACCGCTGTGTATTTGCTTGGCACTCTGAGATGTTCAGCACCTGCAGCATAAATCAGAATTAAGCCAGTGCTTTTGGCCTTAAAGGGGCTTTCTCCATCCCAAATCCGGAACATCCCTTTCTGATGTCAAAGAGTCTCTGGACCAAGGAAAACTTCGATTGTAAAGCTCCCAGGAATTAGGCCCACACCCAGCATTGTCATTGTGTCCTATGACGCCATACGTGCAGATAGACAGCCAGATTCAGGGAATGGCAAGGATAGGAAGAGCTCCAGGCCATACAATCCATTCCTTACTTTACAGGTGGCCCTAAGGAAAGAGAGAAACTTTCCTGGCTAGTGTTGGAACTAGAAGCTAGGTCTTCTGAGCCTCACACTATCAGGTGTCCATAAGCACCAGGGAACCAAACGTTACTAGAGCGTAGCGGCAGCTTCACACGTGGGAGGGTGGTGAGATGGTAAACCTCATACTTAGAAGGTATTCCTTGAATGTTAGCGGAGTAAGGAACGAATGAATGGCTTTTCACAGCAAAGGTCTTCCTTTGACAGTCACCCAGCAAGATCCCTGAGCTGCTGCAACTCAGCGGAAGGCAGACGCCACCCATAAGCCGAACTCCCTTTGGAAAAGAAACAGTAAGTATATGAAACAGTCTTGCTGAAAACTTTTAAAGAGGTACGTAACCATTAAAATAATTATAAAGACAATTTAGCAACATGAACAATGGCTTGCAATTAACAGTGAAGGAAGAAAACAACTATATGAAATTGAGTCTACGCTATGAGTACAACTGTGCAGAAATTATGCTGGTATAGGGTGGGGCTGCTCACAATGGCTCACATTCATCAAACACTTGCTGCCCCATGATAGAGGCTCAGTATGAACCCCTTTACGGAGGTGCTTTCATTCAGCGCCCCCATAACCCTATGAGTAGGGACCACTGGAGATCCTGTACTACAGACGGCAGACTCCAGAACCTACAGCCTTAACCCTTGACTTGAACCCATGGCATGAATGGAATTTTTTTCTTTTTCTTTATGTTATTTGAGTATTTAAAAGAAAAAAAAAACACTCCCAATGATTGCTAATTGGTCTGGAAACTACCACCTAACTCACATTAGGTACACATTAGTAAGGACGCACGTTACTGGTACCTGGAAAAGCTTGCACTTGGAGCCCGGGAAAGTCTGCCTCCTCTTTCCCAGCCTGGCAATTTTCAGACTGCAGTTCCTGGGGTCTGCACACAGGCTGACCCCATCAGCTGAGCCCCATCAGCTGCCCCTCCCACGCCTGCCCCCCCACAGCTGACATGCGTGTCCACAGGCGCCCTTAGAGCCCTCCTCCAGCCTGTGAGCTGGAGATATCCCCACTCTGTGACCCCATAACCCCAGACAACAGCAACCTGGCTCACCCACTCCTCATTCCTTGCCCCTGGATCAAATTTCACTCCAGAGAAAGACCCAGAGAGGTGCCTGCAGGCTCAAGAGGACTCCTGATGGGGCCTGCTGCTCTTTCACCTAGGTTTTGTAGGACTTGAATAAGCTTCCTGTGGACCATCCAGAGGGGTCTATGTCAGCCATCAGCACATTGTTTTCTAGAGAAAAGAAATTTTGAGATCCAAGAGAAAGCTTAGCATCCCATCTCATGAGCAAGAGGGGCATGGTCTAGACAGTGATCCACCCCAGCTGCTTTACTGAATTGAATCTGAACTGAAATGCCTTGAAACCCTCTCCTGGGGCCCCAAGTCCTGTGGCATTATAAGAGTGGCCTGTGCTAAAACATGGAATTTAATTGTTAGGCGAACACCACACCAGCAGCATAAGAAAAGAAACTTGCCCCCAAATCAGCCCCCTGAGCAGGCTTGGAATGCCAGCCAAGAGGTTGCAGCAGGCTGCTTAGAGGCTCTGCCAGCCTGAAATGAGAGCTCTGTACTACTGTAACTACTGTTTACAATGTGGTTTAATGAGAATTGGAACTAGCCTGCCTATTAGCAGACAGCATCAGGGCGGAGGCCCCCAGCCCAGACCCCGTGGTCTTCCCCGTCCCGAAGTGGGATGGACTTCCTCATGTGCATACACAGCACTTCGTCAATATAGATGGTGTTCTCTTTGACC
The DNA here is from genome assembly GCF_001604975.1 of Cebus imitator. NCBI lineage: Eukaryota > Metazoa > Chordata > Mammalia > Primates > Cebidae > Cebus > Cebus imitator. The sequence goes on along the minus strand of NW_016107387.1, from coordinate 7,498,182 downwards.
TGGATCTCCTCCTGCAGGGCAAGCTGTCTGCGATGCAGCCCTTTCAGCTCTACCTGAGCTTGGGCTAAAGTTTCCTTCAATCTAGGAGAAGAGGAAGAACAGAAGAGAATAATTTCTCTCTATGTATTGCTTTTTCAGGGGAAAGAATGTTCCGCAGTGTTCAGTACAGCAGCCAAATTGATATGTCCTCTTCCCTTCCTCTCTCCTCATTAAGACAAAGATTTCGCTAATTTTAAAATAAAAAGCATAATGAAAAAAGAGATTTCAAATTGGTGGCCACAGGCCAGATTCATGACGTAGATACCTTATGAAATGCTGACGTTTAAAATGGCAGATTTTACCTAAACATCTAGATTTGGACCTCTTTAGAGTCATTCCATATAGGGATCCGTTTTCTGCAAGGCAACAATTTTGGCGGGAGGTGGTGGAGACTGCCCTCTAGGGAGGATTCCTCAAACATTACAGAGCAGATTGGCTTCATTCACCCTGCTGGTCACTACGGAGCCTCTGCTGGAAATCCGGGTTGGGAGTGAGACCCGACGGCCCTCTGCCCCTGGCTGCTAGCCTACCTTGCAATGTTGCAGGTGAGCTCTTGAACCTCCTTCATTAGCCTATACTGCGCAACATCGCGACACAGCTCCACATTCGGCCGGTGTGTCCTGGTCTCCAAGCGCGTATGAGCCACCTTGGCTGGCCCTTCTTGGTCAAGGATGGCTTTTTCAAGAGCTGTCATATTTTTCTCCTGGGAAGCAATCTCTTCCATGACCTTACAAAAAGAATTAGAGTAGGTGAGGCCAAGTTGTGCTCCTCAAAACTCGACAGCTGACAGCAGATCAGTTGTGGTCATGTAAGTTAGGAAATGCTCAGATTTCTTCTTAAGCAGGATGCCAGTCTGATCTCTCTTCCCTAAAGCAGTGATTGCTGGTGGGCAAGGTCACTCACCCAGGCTTAGAACCTTATGGACTGAAGGGACAGGACCGGGCATTGTCACCTCATCTACCCACAGGAGAATGCCCTCAGCAAAGGCTTGGCCAGAGTGGGATCTCACTGCTGCTCAAAGCCGCCTGCTCGCCTTGGTACAGGGTACCTTTGTATCGTGAGCAGAGAGTTGCCTATTTCCTCACCACTCCCCCCGCTAGCACCAGCTCTGTCCTCTGGAAGCCTGGGGAAAGAAGGAGCAGTTCAGTCCGAATTTGATTGGTATTTTTGTGAGTGACTTTATGCACAGAAAAAGACTACTTTTAAGTTACTTGGTTTTAACAAAATTAATATTTAACTGGTTTAAAAATGTATTTCTTCATTAAGAATTTTTTTAAAACTTTACATCTGCTTTTGCAATATACACAAAAGTAGATAGAATAAGGAACTTCGTATACCCATCATCATTTTGAACAATGAGCAATAGATGGCCAATCTTGCTTAATCTATACTCCTGTCCATCAGCTTAGTTATTTTAAAGCAAATCTCAGATATGATTACACTTAAATATTTCAGAGTGTATTTCTAAGCCTAAGGATTCTTTTTTTTTTTCTTTTGAAATAAACACAGTACCCTTTATCACACCAAAAAAGAGACAAAAGATTTATTCTTTAATATTATTATAATATTTAGAGAGTAAATTTCACCAATAGTCCATATATTTTGGTCAGAGTTGGTTTGTCCAAATTACATCCCAATGAGGTCCAGAAATTGTACTTTGCTTTCTTAAGTTTCTTTTAAAACATTTCTTAATCTTTTAATAAGTCCAGTTCACAGATATGCTATTTTTAAATTTAGCAAATACCAACAATTACTTTAAACTGATTTTGACTAACAGTTGCTCCCACTTCAAATTTACTTAAAGTTCTTCAAATATTTATTTAAAGCAGCATTTATCAATTTGATATATAACGTTTTAAGAGATTTGAATTAACAAATAAGACCTTCTGGAGTTCTTAAATAGATTTGTCAATCTAATAAATCAGTAAAAAACGATGATGCTTTGAATTCTCTTAAATATTCTCATGCTATCTTCAAAGTGAAAGTTTCAGCTAAAATCATTGGCTAAAACAATTATTTAATCGCATATTGTAAAGTAATTTGTGAAAAACAGGCCAAATCTCTTAAATTTTACAAATACCTTAACCATCCAAAATACACAGATAACCATACACTTAGAATAAAGCTACTACTGCTATGAGTGAGATCAAGAATCAGCAAACTATGGCCTATGGCCCAAATCCAGTCTGCAACCTGTTTTTGTACAGACTGTGAAATAAGAATTTTTTTAAAGTAATAGACTTTATTTTTTTAGAGCTGTTTTAAGCTTAAAGAAAAATTGAGAAGAAAGTAGATTTCGCATATGCTTTTTCCGCCCCACCTAGGTTTCCCTTATTCTTAGCATCTTGCATTAGTGTAGTACATTTGTTATTCATACAATCGATGTACCAATATTGATATCTTATTATTAACTAAAGTCTATAGTTTACATGAAGGTTCACTCTCTGTGTTGTACATTCTATGGGTGTTTGTTTATCTGTTTGGGATGGAGTCGCTCTGTCACCCAGGCTGGAGAGCAGTAGCACAATCTCGGCTCACTGCAGCTCTGTCTCCTGGATTCAAGAGATTCTCCTGCCTCAGCCCCCCAAATAGTTGGGATTACAGGCATGAGCCACCACAACAGGCTAATTTTTGTCTTTTTAGTAGAGGCAGGGTTTTGCATGTTGGCCAGGCTGGTCTTGAACCTCTGACCTCAGATGATCCACCCACCTCAGCCTCCCAAAGTGCTAGGATTACAGGCAGGAGTCACTGAGCCTGGTAGAGTCTATGGGTTTTGACGGAAGTATAACTACATGTATTCACTTTTACAATATCATACAGAATATGTTTCACTGCCCTAAAGACCCCCTGGGGTGCCCCCATTGATCCTTCCTTCCTTCTTCCACCCACTGGAACCCCTGACAACCAGTGATCTTTTTAGTTTCCATAGGTTTGTCTTTTCCAGAATGTCACATAATTGAAATCATGATTCATATCATACAGTATGAGTTTCAAATTGGCTTCTTTCACTTAGCAATATGCATTTAAAATTCCTCTATGTCTTTTCTTTTTAAAATAATTTCTTTATTATACTTTAAGTTCTGGGGTACATGTGCAGAATGTGCAGGTGTGTTACATAGGTATACATGTGCCATGGTGGTTTGCTGCTTCCATCACTCCGTCGTCTACATTAGATATTTCTCCTAATGCTATCCCTCCCCTATCCCTACACCCCCTGCTATTCCTCCACTAGCCCCCCACCCCCCGACAGGCCCCAGTGTGAGATGTTTCCCTCCTGTGTCTATGTGTTCTTATTGTTCAACATCCACTTACGAATGAGAACATATATTTAGTTTTCTGTTCTTGTGTCAGTTTGCTGAGAATGATGGTTTCCAGCTTCATCCATGTCCCCACAAGGACATGAACTCATCCTTTTTTATGGCTACATAGTATTCCATGTTGTATATGTGCCATATTTTCTTTATCTAGTCTATCATTGATGAGCATTTGGGTTGGTTCCAAGACTTTGCTATTGTGAACAATGCCACAATAAACATATGTGTGTATGTGTCTTTATAATAGAATGGCTTATAATCCATTGGGTAAATGGGATTGTGAGTCAAATGGTATTTCTATTTCTAGGTCCTTGAGGAATCGCCACATTGTCTTCCACAATGGTTGAACTAATTTACACTCCCACCAACAGTGTAAAAATATTCCTATTTCTCCACATCCTCTCCAGCATCTGTTATCTCCTGAGTTTTTAATAATTGCCATTTTAACTGGCATGAGATGGTATCTCAATGTGGTTTTGATTTGCATTTCTCTAATGACCAGTGATGATGATGAGCTTTTTTCATGTTTGTTGGCTCCATATATGTCTTCTTTTGAAAAGTGTCTGTTCATATCCTCCACCCACTTTTCGATGGGGTTGTTTTTTTCTTGTAAATTTGTTTAAGTTCTTTGCAGATTTTAGGTATCAGCCCCTTTTTCAGATGGGTAGATTACAAAAGTTTTTTCCCATTCTGTTGGTTGCTGGTTCACTCTAATGATAGTTTCTCTTGCTTTGCAGAAGCTCTTAAGTTTAATTAGATCCCATTTGTCTATTTTGACTTTTGTTGCCATTGCTTTTGGTGTTTTAGTCATGAAGTCCTTGCCCATGCCTATGTCCTGAATGGTATTGCCTAGGTTTTCTTCTCGGGTTTTTATGGTGTTAGGTCTTACGTTTAAATCTTTAATCTATCTGGAGTTAATTTTTGTATAAGGTGTAAGGAAGGGATTCAGTTATAGATTTCTGCACATGGCTAGCCAGTTTTCCCAAAAGCATTTATTAAATAGGAAATCCTTTCCCCATTGCTTGTTTTTGTCAGGTTAGTCAAAGATCAGATGGTTATAGATGTATGGCATTATTTCTGAAGCCTCTGTTCTGTTCCATTGGTCTATATATCTGTTTTGGTACTGGTACCATGCTGTTTTGATTACTGTAGCCTTGTAGTATAGTTTGAAGTCAGGTAGCCTGATGCCTCCAGCTCTGTTTTTTTTTTGTTTTGTTTTGTTTTGCTTAGGATTGTCTTGGCTATGTGGCCTCTTTTTTGGTTCCATATGAAATTTAAGGTGCTTTTTTCCAATTCTGTGAAAAGAGTCAATGGTAGCTTGATGGGGATAGCGTTGAATCTATAAATTACTTTGGGCAGTATGGCCATTTTCATGATATTGATTCTTCCTATCCATTAGCATGGAATGTTTTTCCATCCGTTTGTGTCCTCTCATTTCCTTGAGCAGTGGTTTATAGTCTTCTATGTCTTTTCATGGCTTGATAACTCATGCCTTTTTAGTGCTGAATAATACCACAATTTATCCATCCATTCACCTATCTTAGGTGCTTTCAAGCTTTGGCAATCAAGAATAAAGCTACTATAGACATTCATATGCCGGGTTTTGTATGAACATAAGTTTTCAATTCATCTGAGCACATACCAAGGAAGGAGATTGCTGAATCCTAAGAGTATGTTTAGCCTTGTAAGAAACTGCCACACTGTCTTCCAAAGGGACTGCACCATTTTGCATTCTCATAAACAATGAATGAGAGTTCCTATTGCTTCACATCATCACCGGCATTTGGGGTTGTCAGTGCTTTGGATTTTCTGTAGGTGTATAGGGGTATCTTGTTGTTTTAACTTGCAGTTCCCTAATGACATATGAAATGAACATCTTTTCTTATGCTTACATGCCCTCTGTATATGTGTATTGGTGAGGAGTCTGTTTAGATCTTTTGTTCTTTTTCAGTTGATCTGTTTTCTTATTGTTGAATTTTAAGAGTTATTTGTATATTTTGGATAACAATCCTTTATCAGATATGTATTTTGCAAATATTTTCTCCTGGTGTATAGTTTTTCTTTTTATTGTCTTATGGGTTTTAAAATTTTTAAATGGTTATGGAGAAAAAAGCAGAATATTATCATGTGAAAATTATATAAAATTAAATTTTTAATGCCCATAAGTGAAGCTATATGGAAACACAGCCATGCTTATTCATTTATTTATTATTGCTTCTGAACTACCATGGCATAGCTAAGTCATGATGACCAACTGAATGTGATGTTCTTATGGCTTTGCACTGTTGTCCAGAGCACTATAAATCACAGTGACATGTTTATAACTTGACAGTTTTCCAACCATGTATCACCATACAGTGACATCTTATTTTATTGTTTTCTTAACAATGTGTCTTTGTCTGTTTCTGCTGCTATAACAAAATACCTGAGACTGAGTAACTTCTAAAGTACAGGAATTTATTTCCCATAGTTGTGGAGGCTGGGAAGTTCAAGATCAAGGCCCTGGCAAGGTGCAGTGTCTGGTTAGGCTACTGTCCACTTCAAGGTGGCACCTTGCTACTGCATCCTCTGGAGGAGACAAACACTGCATTCTCACATGGTAGAAGGCAGGGGGCAAAGGACCTAGCTAGTTTCATCCAGCCCTTTTATAAAGCACTAAGCTCACTCATGAAGGTGGAGCCTTCATGACCTCATTGCCTCCTAAAGACTCCAGCTCTTAATACTGTTGCATTGGGTATTAATTCACAACATGAATTTTGGAGGGGACACAGACATTCAAACCATAGCACAGTGCATACCCATCATGTTAGAACAAGAAAAATGTGCTTTGTGAGTTGCACTTTTAAGTCCTAGTCGAACATAGGTTCTGTTTATCAATTAGCTGTCAGACCACTGTGTTTATTTTGCAAGGACACTATAGGTTTGCTGAAAGAATATAATACACATTGACATTACCAGACTAATTCCCAACTCATAGAAAAGCAATCATCAGGGTCAGGATCCAAGATGGCCAAATTGGAACAGCTCCGGAGTGCAGTTCCCAGCAAGAACAGCAGAGGGTGAGTGCCCACTGCATTTCCAAACAAATTTTGACTGCCCATAGACCAGGATATTCCCAAGCTGAAAATCACCACGAGTTTTCAGCATGGCAGTTTCAGCTGGTGCCAGCTTGGCACACAGAAACTCACACAAATCTGGGCAGCCATTTCAACTGGAGCCTGGAACGCCTGGGAGACAGAGCCGCCCATTCACCTGAAAGGGAGGGGACAGAGACAGGGAGCCAGGCAGTCTGGCTCAGCGGGTACCACCCCCACAAAACAAGCAATCTTAAACACTCTGGATTGAGAGTTTCACAGCAAGGACAGCTGCACCCAGGACAGTCCAGCTTAGGGAGGGGAAGGGCGACCACCACTACCAAGGCAGTTCATAGCAGCTGGGCAGAGCCTGTGGCAGCTCAGCAATGCCTCTGCTGGCAGGCTGTGACTAGACTACTCTTGTGCAGGGCAGGGCATCTATGAAAAAAGCAGCAACACAACAGGAACTTATAAATAAAGCTGACCTTCCCTCAAGCAGCTCCCCAACCCCTGTATACCCAAAGAGACACCTCATAAAGGAAAGCTCAGGCTGACATCTGGCAGGTACCCTTCTGGGATGAAGATAACAGAAGAAACTGGCAGCAACCCTTACTGTTCTACAGCCCCCATGGGTGATCCCCAGGCAAGCAGGGTCTGGAGTGGGCCTCCAGCAATCCTGCAGCAGAGACGCCTGACTGTTAGAAGGAAAACTAAGAAACAGAAAGAGATAACTTTAGCATCAACAAAAAGGACGTCCACTCAGAGACCCCATCCAAAAGTCACCAACTACTTGTGGTAGATAAAGCCACTAAGATGGGAAGAAACCAGTGCAAAAAGGATGAAAACACCCAAAACCAGAATGCCGCTTCTCCTCCAAAGGATCACAACTCCTCACTAGGTAGCAATCAAAGATGGATGGAGAATGAATCTGACGTATTGACAGAAACAGGCTTCAGAAGGTGGGTAATGACAAACTTCTCTGAGCTAAAAGAACATGTGCTAACCCAATGCAAAGAAACTAAGAACCTAGAAAAAAGGTTAGATGAGATGCTGACTAGAATAAACAGCTTAAAGAAGAATATAAATGACTTGATGGAGCTGAAAAACACAGCATGAGAATTTCACAAAGCATACACAAGTTTCAATAGCTGAATCGACCAAGCAGAAGAAAGGATATCAGAGATTGAAGATCAACTCAATGAAATAAAATGAGAAGGAAAGAACAGAGTAAAAAGAAATGAACAAAGCCTCCAAGAAATATGGGATTATGTGAAAAGACCCAATCTACATTTGATAGGTATACCTGAATGTGATGGAGAGAATGAATCCAAGCTGGAAAACACTCTTCAGGACATTATCCAAGAGAACTTCCGCAACCTAGCAAACCAAGCCACCATTCAAGTCCAGGAAATACAGAGAACACCACAAAGATATTCCTCAAGAAAAGCAACCCTACAGCACATAATTGTCAGATTCACCAGGGTTGAAATGAAGGAAAAAATGCTAAGGGCAACCAGAGAAAAAGGTCAGGTTTCCCGCAAAGGGAAGCCCGTCAGACTCACAGCAAATCTCTCAGCAAAAACCCTACAAGCCAGAAGAGAGTGGGGGCCAATATTCAACATCCTTAAAGAAAAGAACTTTTGACGTAGAATTTCCTATCCAGCCAAACTAAGCTTCATAAGCAAAGGAGAAATAAAATCCTTTATGAACAAGCAATTGCTGAGAGATTTCGTCACCACCAGGCCTGCCTTACAAAAGCTCCTGAAAGAAGCACTAAACAAGGAAAGGAACAACCAGTACCAGCCACTCCAAAAATGTACCAAATGGTAGAGAGCATCGACACAATGAAAAAATTGCATCAACTAATGGGCAAAACATCCAGCTAGCAACAAAATGGCAGGATCAAATTCACACATTAACAATATTAACCTTAAATGTAAATGGGCTAAATGCCCTAGTCAAAAGACACAGAGTGGCAAATTGGATAAGAAGTCAAGACCCATCGGTGTGCTGTATTCAAGAAACCCATCTCACATGTAAGGACACACGTAGGCTCAAAATAAAGGGTTGGAGGAAGATTTATCAAGCAAATGGAGAGAAAAAAAAAACAAAACAGGAATTGAAATCCTAGTCTCTGATAAAATGGACTTTAAACCAACAAAGATCAAAAGAGACAAAGAAGGGCATTACATAATGGTAAAAGGATCAATGCATCAAGAAGAGCTAACGATCCTAAATATATACACACTCAATACAGGAGCATCCAGGTACATAAAGCAAGTTTTTAATGACCTACAAAGAGACTTAAACTCCCATACAGAATAGTGGGAGACTTTAACACTCCACTGTCAATATTAGACAGATCAACGAGACAGAAAATTAATAAGGATATCCAGGACTTGAACTCAGATCTGGACCAAGTGGACCTAATAGACATCTACAGAACCCTCCACCCCAAATCCACAGAATATACATTCTTCTCAGCACTGCATTGCACCTACTCTAAAATTGACCACATAATTGGAAGTAAATCACTCCTCAGGAAATGCAAAAGAAAGGAAATCATAACAGTCTCTCAGACCACAGGGCAATCAAATTAGAACTCAGAATTACAAAACTAACTCAGAACTGCACCGCTTCATGGAAACTGAACAACGGCTCCTGAATGTTGACTGGATAAACAATGAAATGAAGGCAGAAATAAAGATGTTCTTGAAACCAAAAAGAACGAAGACACAATGTACCAGAATCTCTGGGACACATGTAAAGCAATGTCTAGCGGGAAATTTATAGCAATAAATACCCACATGAGAAGCAAGGAAAGATCTAAAATCAACACCCTGTCATCAAAATTGAAAGAGTTAGAGGAGCAAAATAAAAAAAACGAAAAAGCTGGCAGAAGACAAGAAATAACTAAGACCAGAGCAGAACTGAAGGAGATAGAGACACAAAAAACCCTTCAAAAAATCAATAAATCCAGGAGCTGGTTTTTTGAAAAGATCAACAAAATAGACAGACCACTACCAGATTAACAAAAAGGAAAAGGGAAAAGAATCAAACTGGTGCAATAAAAAAACAATAAAGGGGATATCACCACTGATTCCATAGAAATTCAAACTACCATCAGAGATTACTACAAATAACTCCATGCACATAAACCAGTAAACCTGGAAGAAATGGATAAATTCCTGGACACTTGCACCCTCCCAAGCCTAAACCAGGAAGAATTTCAAACCTTGAATAGACCAATAACAAGGGCTGAAGTTGAGACAGCAATTAATAGCCTACCAACCAAGAAAAGTCCAGGTCCAGACGGGTTCACAGCCGAATTCTACCAGAGGTACAAAGAGGAGCTGGTACCATTCCTTCTGAAACTATTCCAAACAATCCAAAAAGAGGGAATTCTTCCCAAATCATTTTATGAGACCAACATTATCCTGATACCGAAACCTGGCAGAGACTCAACAAAAAAAGAAAACCTCAGGCCAATATCCATGATGAACATCGATGCAAAAATCCTCAATAAAATACTGGCAAACCGATTGTAACAGCACATCAAAAAGCTTATACATCACGATCAAGTAGGCTTCATCCTGGGGATGCAAGGCTGGTTTAACATACGCAAGTCTGTAAATGTAATTCACCACATAAACAGAATCAAAGGCAAAAACCACATGATTATCTCAATAGTTGCAGAGAAGGCCTTCAACAAAATTCAACAGCCCTTTATGCTAAAAACTCTCAATAAACTAGGTATTGAAGGAACATATCTCAAAACAACAAAAGCTATTTATGACAAACCTACAGCCAATATCATACTGAACGGGCAAAAACTGGAAGCATTCCCGTTGAAATCTGGCACTAGACAAGGATGTCCTCTCTCACCACTCCTATTTGATATAGCATTGGAAGTTCTAGCCAGAGCAATTAGGCAAGAAAAAAAAATAAAATAAAGAGTATTCAATTAGGAAAAGAGGAAGTCAAATTGTCTCTATTTGCAGATGACAAGATTGTACATTTAGAAGACCCTATCATCTCAGCCCAAAATCTCCTTAAACTGACAAGCAATTTCAGCAAAGTCTCAGGATACAAAATCAATGTGCAGAAATCACAAGCGTTCCTATACACCAATAACAGACAAACAGAGAGACAAATCATAAGCAAACACCCATTCACAATTGCTACAAAGAAATAAAATACCTAGGAATACAACCAACAAAGGATGTAAAGGACCTCTTCAAGGAGAAGTACAAACCACAGCTCAAGGAAATAAGAGAGGACACAAACAGATGGAGAAACATTCCATTTTCATGGTTAAGAAGAATCAATATTGTGAAAATGGCCACAATCTCTAAGCCCATTTCACTTACGTGAGGCTTCACCCAGTTGAAGAAAGACCCAATGCTGCACTAACCTAGCAGCCAGTGGCCACATGTGGCTGCTGAGCATGCGAAATGTGTTTTCTCCTAAACAAGAGGCACCGTTAGTGTCAAATCCTACACATCAGATTTCTAAGACTTAAAACATGTAAAATATGTCATTATTTATGTTGATAACAAGTTGATGTGATACTTCATGTGGCAGGTTACATAAAACATAAAAATTAAGTTCACTTGTTTTCTACTTTTTTGTTTTTCTAAAAAGGCTACTAGCAAATGTAAAATGACACATGTGGCTTGCATCATATCCCTCTTAGACCCTGCTGCCCTACAGTCTTTGCTCCTGTCACCTGCAGAGCCTTGGGTCCCTCTTCACCCAGGCTGCCTCCTGCGTGAGCTCTTGAGTCCATCTGGTCCCTCCTACAGTGTGAGGCCAGAAGAGAACGTAGCCTTTGTGTTTCCATCACAACGTGGGGGTGGGGACAGGTGCAAGCTCAGGAGTCAGGCAGACCTAGTTTTGATGCCCAACTCTGCTTCTTACTACTCACAAGACTTTAACAAAGTGATTCGTCTTCTCAGCCTCAGTTTCCACATCTTTCAAATGGTAACATGTGATATTGTGAAATATTTATTTGGTCTTCTTCCCCACTCCTAAAACCCTTGGCATCTCTGGAGTGATGAGTGTCTTTTGTATGCTAGTGAAATGTCTGTTGGCTGGTGTCCCTGAATAGCTTCAGGATGGAGGCTGGTCCCCAGAAAGATTAAGGCAGGATTCAAGAGTTAGGACTTTCAGCCTTATTCTCCAACCTCCAGGAAGGGGAGAAAGGCTGAAGGTTGAGCTGATACTCAATCCAATCATGCCTATGTAATGAAGCTCCCATAAAAACCCAGAAGGTCAGGGTTCAGGGAGCTTCTGGATAGCTGACCATGTGGAAGTTTCTGGAGGGTGGTGCCAGGAGAGAGCATGGAAGCTCCACACCCCTTCCCATGTGCCTTGCCCTATGCATCTCTTTCATCAAGCTGTTCATCTGTATCCTTAGCAATATCCCTTATTATAAATGGGTGGATGTAAGTCAAGTGTTTCCCTGAGTTCTGTGTGCTGCTCTAGCAAATTAACTCAACTCCAAAAGGAGATCATGGGAATGTTGATTTACAGCTGGTTGGTCCAAAAGCACAGGACACAGCCCGAGACTTGTGACTGGCATCTGAAGCAGGGGCAGTCTTGTGGAACTGAGCCCTACTGAGCCCTGGGATCTGATGCTACCTCCAGTCAGACAGTGTGAGAACTCAATTAAATTAGAGGACACCCAGGTGGCGCCTGCTAGAAAATTGTTTGATTGGTGTGAGGAGCAATAAATACATCTGGTGTCAGAAGTGTTGTGTTGAGGGGTGTGTGAAAGTGGGAAAAACGCTTCTCTTCCCTGTCTCTCAGAAGATGATAAGGATATCTACCCATTTCAGTGTTGCCAAGACATAGTAATGTAATGGCACAGGGCACCCAATGCAATGTGACTATCATTCTCATCATCAATGATATTAACCATCCTTAACGTGAGGTCGCCACTTCAGATAAGAGCAGGACCATCAGCTCCGAAGCTCTAGATGCCTCTTCCATCTATTGGTGGTTTGCTCTCAATGTTCTTTCAGCGAAAATACTTTCATTCATGCTGCTGCTAAGACATTCTGTGCTAGTACAATTGATTTTTTTTTTTTTTTTTTTTTTTTTTTTTTTTTTTGTTTTTTTTTTTTTTTTTTTTTTTTTTGAGATGGAGTCTTACTCTGTTGCCCAGACTGGAGTGCAGTGGTGCAATCTCAGCTCAACACAACTTCTGCCTCCTGGGTTCTAGCAATTCTTCTGCCTCAGCCTCCCAAACAACTGGGACTACAGATGCATGCCACCATGCCTGGTTAATGTTTGTATTTTTAGTAGAGACAGGGTTTCACTATGTTGGCCAGGCTGGTCTCAAACTCCTAACCTCAAGTGACTCGCCAGCCTCAGCCTCCCAAAGTGCTGGGATTACAGGCGTGAGCCACTACACCCAGCCAATGCAATTGATTTTTTAGACCTACGTGAAACACTTTATTTTTGCTACTGTTCAATTTCACGTAATTGGTTTTAACTCGTCATTCCAGCCTGTCCAGACCATTCGAAATGCTCGTTTTAGATGTCCCTTCCAAACCTTCAGCCTCATATCTCCCAGCTCCTGCAGGTCCTTTCTCCTTTATCAGGACTGGGCTCCCCACAGGCCCCTGTGAACCAGCTTCTTGCCTCCTTAGCCTCTTCCTCTCTTCTCAGTGCTCTCCCCTCCTTACTCCTCTCCTGTCTTAGATCCATCTTTCAAGGCCTATACTAAGTTCTCACTCCACCAGGAAGTCTCTGGAGTATTCCTTGGCTATCATCATCATCATCAATCAACCGTTTTTTATTAGTTATATGTATAGTATTATATGTTAATTATATATGCAAATTGTGTGTGTGTGTGTGTGTGTGTGTGAAATGCATACGTGCCAGGCATTGTTGTAAATATTTTATACAAGTTGTCTAATTTAACCCTGTCTGGCGAAGACTATTGTTTCTCCCCATTTTATCAAGAAGGAAACTAAGGAACAGGGGGCTTCAATGTCTCCCTAAGGTCACAGCGAGTGTTGACGCCACAATTCAAACTGAATATGTCTGGTTCTGACGTCTACTGGTTTCCACTAGGCTTGTCTACCTCTCTGTTTACTGAATATTGCAGCTTCACCCTCAGTGATACCCTGGTTTGTCCTGCATGTCACAGAAATAAAATCTTGTCCACAATTGGACTCTGAGCTCCGGGAGGGAATGTTAAGAATGTGGCAGCAGGACAGGGATTCAGGGGCTGAGAAGGCCTGGGCTCTACTCTCACCCTCCCACCTTGGGGCCCTTCCCCTCTCTATCTCAGCTTCACCAGCAGTAAAGTGCAGGGCAGGCTCAAAGTGGCCTGCCGAAATGGGTAACTTGAAATCCACCAGTGTGGGAGTGTTCGTACCACAGATAATGGCAAATTCTATAGGAAGGATCCTAATCTGTAGAATTTGCCGACATTTATAGTACAAATACTCCCACACTATATTTACAATACCAATACTAACCCCCTCTGATATGGTTTTGCTCCATGGCCCCACCCAAATCTCATCTTAAATTGTAATCCCCACATGTTGAGGGAAGAACCTGGTGGGAGGTAATTGGATCATGGGGGCAGTTTCCCCCATGCTGTTCTCATGATAGAGTGGGAGTTCTCAAGAGATCAGATGGTTTTAAAAGTGGCGGTTTCCCTTTCACTCTTTCTGTCTCCTTCCACCTGTAAAGAAGGTGCTTGTTTCTCCTTCACCTTCTGCCATGACTGTAAGTTTCCTGAGGCCTCCCCAGCCATGCAGAAGTGTGAGTCAATTAAACCTCTTTCCTTTATAAATTACCCAGCCTTGGGTAGCTCTTTACAGCAGTGTGAAAATGGACTAAATACACCCTCTGAGAGCCAATTTACCAGCACAACCCTGGATAACCAGGAGTAACAACCAGCTAGAGACCTAAAGCTACAACCGGTTTGGAGAAACTGGCTGCATCGACTCCTGTAACTTCAGAGTCCTAAAGGACATGTGAGAGCATGCACCCCATTTCCATATTTTGCATATGGAGGAGTGGTGACTGGAGTGGGAAGACAGCCAGGCACAAAGCTGCAGCCAGCCCCTAAGCCTCCTGTCTCCTGCCTCAAGGCTCTGTCCTCTGTATTTCTGTTTTCTGCAGCAGTGAGTGACGATGGAGGCCCAGAGTGGGGCAAAGTCCCACTCCAGTCCCCGAAAACCCAAGGCCTGCTGCTAAGCTGGAGAGATATAAATGACCCTTACCCATGAGTTAACCCAGTATTACAAGCCCAGAAGTCTAGCGGTCTGGCCCAGGGGTCTTCTTGTTTTCCATGATGAAACCTCCTGAATCTGCTCTTCTTCCATGCTCCCTCAAGGGGCCTCACCTTGGCCAGATGAACAGCCAGCTTGTCCCTGGCATCCTTGGTATCCTTCAGCCCATTCTTGAATGCAGTATCCACCACATCACACTGCTTGCGCAGATCATTGGCTGTCTGGGACAGGATTCGATCCACCAGGGCTTTTAGCATCAGGGAGTTGTTCCGCTGCTTGTCAGCCTTCTCCACGTTGGTGTTGGAGAAGTCCAACCAGTCTTCCAGACTCACAGAGCTGAAACAGACCCCATGCTTTCATTCACAGTATATTTGGGGTAGGGAAGGGGATTGGGGAAAGGGATGAGCCATATCTAACCTCTTACCAGAAGCACCTAGAATGTTTCCCTATCTATAGGCAGAGCACATAGTGGTCTGCCAGTATCAATAGCTGTCACTTTGGGCAACTTCCCTACTCTAGCATTGGGCTGGCAACTTATAGACATAATCTCATTTAATCCTCATGATGGCCAAGTGAGCCAACTAACTTTTATAATCCCCATTTTACAGATGAGGAAATCTGGGCTCAGAAAAATAAAGTAACTTGGGTGAGATAGCACAGCTAGAGATAATTTGAGCATCAAAATAAATACTAATGTAACAGATTATAATACACTGAATAAAATAGAAACCATACATCTATACAGATTTAAATAAACAAGTGAATAAACTACTAGTTTGAAGAGGAACTGTCTCTGTCTTCTGGAATGACACTGATTAACCTCAAAATAATGTTAATTGGAAGAAACCAGACACACACATACACACACACACACACACACACACACACACACACACACACCACTAGTATTTAATGCTATTTAATGAAAAGCCGGAAAAACAACCCTATTAGAAGTCAGGAAAGTTATTACCTTCAGGAGGGAGGGAGGGAGTATTGATTGGAAGAGGACAACATAATAGGGATTGTGATAATGTTTTCTTTCTTGGCCTAGCGGCGGTATGAGGCTTCTTCAGTTTGTGATTAGAGGCAGCCTCTGAGATGTCCCTTAGTGATCACCCCCCTCCTGGTGTTCATGCCTTTGCCCCTTGCCTTGAGTTTGGGATGAATTTATTGACTTGCTTCTCACAAACAGAAGGATGTCACTTCTGGGATAAGGATATAAAAAAAAAACAAACTGGCTTCTGTCATGGGTTTCTCTCCCTCTCTCTCTCCCTCTCTCTCTCTCTCTCTCTCAATCTCTCTCTCTCTCCCCCTCCATCCCTCCCTCTCTCTCTCTGTCTCTCGGATCACTCATTATGGGAGAAACCAGTGCCATGTCATGGGACTTCCCCATGGTGAAATTCACATGGCAAGGAACCAAGGCCCACCATCACCCATAATCAGCTTGGAATTGGACCCCACCCAGCTCGAGCCTTCAGATGGACTGCAACCCTGGCAGCTGGCTTGACTAGAGCCTCAGAAGACATTGAGACTGGGACACCCAGTTAAACAGGGCTTGGCTTCCCAACCCACAGGAACCATGAGATAATAAATGTTTATAGTCTTAAGCTGCAAAGTTTTGGGACAGCTTATTATACAGCAAAAGGTAACTAACACAATGATAATGCCTTGAGCTGTATGTTTATTATTTGTGGACTTTCCTGTATATATATATGCTTTATTTGAAAATGAAGGTTTTAAAAAGTAGAGTGAATTAGGCTGTGATATAATGTTAACTGAAAATGCAAATGATTAGATGTCACAGAAAAGGTACATAGTATAATCTCATTTTTATAAACTAAACAAAGTTTACCATGTGTGAGTGCATATGTACATATGTTTGTATGAACATGCAGCTAACACTGGTTATTTCAGTGGATGTAAAAATGGAAAGAGGAAAATTAATTTGCTCTTCACACATTTTTAGATTCTTTTACTTATTAAAAACATGTATAGATGAAGGAATACATTTTTATTCTTCAAAATTTTTGTGTCAGACTTTCTTAGTTAGTAGGCCTAACCTGGAGGATCAGGAGTCTCTGGGCCCAATGTCAAGGTCATCACCATTTAGCACTGCCTTTGCCCCAAGCCCACCACTTCCAACCTCTCAGCCAGCTGCAAGGATGAGTCACTAGGTCTTGCTTGTCTAAGAAACACTGGGACATCACCATGCCACCAACACATACAGCACGAGGAAGACTGCAAGACACACTCACTTTGGCTCAATCCTCACGGCGTTCTCAGAATATCTGATGTTTGGTGAGTTGTTGTTGAGTGAGAAGCAGATGTCATCTATGGTCAGGGCCACAAACTTGTCCTTCAAATCCTTCTCAAGATTGTACTTGGCAGAGCGGTTCATCCTGAAGAGAGAGAAAGTAAACTGGGTTTCTGCCTCTGGAATGCCCAGGTGGCACCCACAGGTCCTCGGGGAGGTCCTGGAACGTGAAGCTGCAGCGAGGTCTGGTGCAGGATGATGGTACTGCCTCCCCAACTCCCATCACCCCAACACTCACGCATATACCATTTGATGCCTGGTGACAAATCCACGTAACCAAACATGGACTTGGAGATCCTCCCTTCTACACTGACGTTTTCCAGCGTCACCACTGCAGAGCCTACTGTGTGTGAGGGGTCAGCCCAGGCAGTGGGCTCCAGCGCCCTCCAGTTTATAACCAGGGTAAAATCCAGCTCCAGCCCCACCCTTACCGGAGGGCGGCTGCCATGTATGAGGGATGTGGCCAGCTCTTACCTTGAGTGCTGGGAGATCTGGGAGCACAAAGTGGGAGTGGGAGTGTTGAACCCCATTCTTTCTGTGCCATGGAGCTCAGCTTTTGTAGGCACTGCCTCTTCTCAAAATTCCCAGTGGAGATTTGGAAAGCAGCCCAAAACATACCTAATCTGCTCAGAAGCCTCCTCCAAGGTACGGGTCAGCAGAGCCATAACACCCCGGATGATCTCAGCCTCCTTTATCAGCTCATGCTCCACCGTGTCGTGCACCAGGTCAATGCCAACACGCTTCTCCCTGGCAGGGGGAAAGGCAGCCAGTCAGCCAACACGTGCAACACGAGGTGACTCGATGTTGGCTAATGTCTACACTGTCAGAACGACCTGCACAACTGATCCGAGTGTGACCCAATCCATCTGGTGACACAGTGGATGACGGATATTAGTTGGTGTCTATGTGACTTCAAAACATCCAAACACAATGAAGAAAAATTGACTGGTGACTGGTCACTTGGTCTGAAACATGCCAAATGGACCTTTTTCCCCAAGTAGAAGAAAGTTTTAAATAATAATGATACATCCTTGATCCTCATCCAGTGTGTAGACAAACAATTGAATATAGAAAGATGTTTTATAGTAATAATAACTATTCGTAACAACACCAATATTAATATTACCTCCACCACTGAGCACTTACTCTGTGGCAGGCATTGTGCTGAGCTATTTTTTTTAAGATGGAATTTTTCTCTTGTCACCCAGGCTGGAGTGCAATGATGTGACCTCGGCTCACTGCAACCTCTGCCTCCCAGGTTCAAGCAGTTCTCCTGCCTCAGCATCCTGAGTAGCTGGGAATACAGGTGCGCACCACCATGCCCAGCTAATTTTTGTATTTTTAGTAGATACAAGGTTTCACCATGTTGGCCAGGCTGGTCTCAAACTCCTGACCTCCAGGTGATCCACCTGCCTTGGCCGCCCAAAGTGCTGGGATTATAGGCATGAGCCACCGCACCCGGCCATGCTGAGCTTTTTATATATAAATATTCTTTCTTAGCCCTTTCAACTACAGATGGGGAAACTGAGTTTCAGAGAGATTAAGAAGTGACCTACCCAGTGTCAAGGAACTGTGCATCACATGTGCTTTTAGCCATTATGCCATCCTCCTCCCAAACAGACCCTGCTGGATGATGTTTTGCTCTTTTTCAACCTGCACGATGGTGCTTGGCAAGGAGGCTCCCCTACTCATTAGCTGTGTGCCCCTAGCCACTATATAACCTCCCTGTACCTTGGTTTCCTTTTCTGTAAAATAGGGATAATTATTAGTACTTCATAGGATTGCGGCACACTACAAATGAGATATAGAAGCATAAGATACAGTACCTGGCACATAGTACATGCTCAATAAACTTAGCAACCTGTACGTTATAATTATCCTTAGGCTTAGACTTGAGCCAGCTGGGTGTTGAGCTCTTTGATGAGCTGCTATTTCTCTTTGCTTCATAGACTTTCTAAATCTGGCTGGGAAGACTGCTTCCTGGTTGCTGCAAAGGGTCCTGGTTACCCTTATGTAAGGAATAGGCTTTCCAGGAAGACAGAGTCATGGTGCCTTTGAGAAACTGCAAGTAGCTCCACACACCTAAGCGCATCCCACTATTGGGAATGAGATATGGACCTGGAGAGGTCACTGGGGTCCCTATAATGATGAACATTGGTTTGCTAAGCTAAGAAGCTTAAATTTTATCTTGAAGCCATTGGGGTTTGAAGAATTCTAAGCATGGCGGTGACCTGGAAAAATCTACTTTGGGAAAAGTTCACTCAACAGCCAATGTGGAGGGTACACTAGATTACAGGGGATTATGGTAACAGCAAGAAGACATTAGGGCACTCCAGCTAGGGCTGTGGCAGGACCCAGGTCTGGAAACCAGCATCACCCCAGAGTAGAGAGGATCATTCTATTGATCATTCTATTCAATGGATTTATAGGAGGGAAAAAATAATAAAAGGCATGTTAATATAGAGCTGTCTGGATTACAGGGTGCTTCTGTGCAGCTCTGCATTGGAGGGACGTACTATCCCCCAGGAGCTGTAGTGTCTCTTCTCACCTTCTTCCTTGGCAGCAGAACCCTTGATTTTTTAGCTGAGTACCTGGCTGCCCAAAGTAAAGCAAATCATTTCCCAGCTTCTGTTGGTGTGGTCATGTGATTAAGTTCTGGTCAATAGGATACAAATAGAAATGATGAATGCCAGACCTCACTTACTTCTACTTGCTGGAATGTAGACATAATGGCTGGAGCTCCAGCTGCCATCTTAAATCACGAGGTAACATTGGCAGTGAAAGCCATGTGCAGCAGAACAATAAGACAGGCTAATCTTGGACCCTAAAACTGTGGCTCACCATTCCAACCCTGAACGACTATCTCTAGACTCTTTAAATGTGAGAAAGAAAGAAATCATTTTCTTTAAACTCAATGTTATTTTAGAGTTTTCCATTCCCACAGCCAAGCCTAGTCCTAAAGTATATTTGAGTTGAGTTAGTCAAGAGCAGAGTTGAGGCATGAAATAAGTCTAGTGCCCCTTGCACTGCCTGGCACCAGGGGCATGCTGGGATAACTTCAGGCTCTAAAAGAACACCTGCTCAATTGCCGTGTTCTAATTCACTATTCCACACAGCCAGCATAAAAGGTTACTACCCAGCATCTCATTTGTCACAACAGATGAATCATTTGAGGGACCTTCCCTCCTACCTGTATGCCAGGCATGTCTCAGTAATGTGCAAGGGCTCTTTCAAGCTCTCCAGGGCTTTTTCCAATCTGATCTTATATATGAGTAGATCATCAGTTTCATTCACAAGCTGTTCAAGTTTGTCGTCTAACTCCTTCTTCCAGAACCGGACTTCTTCGAGTCTCTGTTCTGAAGCACACAGAGAAGTCACACCAGGGTTAATCTATCCCAAGGTAGCCAACGTTTGAATTAGAAACTTGAGAACTGTTGTAAAACTACCTGTTATATGTTCTTTTCCTCTTAGAGTTGTGCTACTTGGAGCATCTTTTCATCTTTATAAATGGTTATTTGCAGGAAGGAAGGACAATGTATTTTCTTACAGTCCACATCAAATTTATCATTCTATACTCATTAGTTCTTCGGTGCCCACTGTTTTTAATAACTTTTAATTTTATCAAAGCTATAAATGTATGTTGTTTGAAAAATCAAATAGTATCACAAATAATTAAAATTCTCTGAGCTGTCCCTACCCACTCCCACCTTCTGGGGACAGCCACTTTAAGCACGCTTATCACTTCTTCTAGCATTTGCTTATACTGCTATTCATTCATTACCAGTTTTGATGTTATATATTGATTTCCTATGACAAAAGATAATGTTTTGCTCTTAACCAACTCACACAACATACTTTGATCCTTCCATCTCCCAATATAGTTTTATCACCATTTTGTTAAACAATAAATAAACTTATTGTTTATTTACATTTTATAAATATATAAATGTTATTTACACCTGAGCCCTATCATATACTGTGATAAATTTCTTTTCTTATAAAATTTTCTGTTTGGGGGAGGGGTTAAAATGACATTTTTGCTTCACTTTCTTTTTTAAATGATAATTAAAGGCAGATTTATTAAGCATTATAAGCAAAAAAAAAAGGCTGATTTAGTAGTAAAACTATTTTACATATATATTTATAATCGATAATGAGTAGGTCAGCATTTGAATCTTAAAGTTATAATGTACTGGTTGTATTGTAGTGTCAGTTTCCGCCTCTGTAAACTGACTCTGTTTTTTTTTTTTTTAAAGTTATTGTATATATTTGAGGTTTACAATGTGACATTATGTGATAGTAAAATGGGTACCATAGTGATTGCTTCACTTTCTTTATATTACTAATTTTTTCTCAATATATTCCAATCCATCAAGTAAACTATCAAGTTTCTTTCTTCCTTGGAGATGTCTCTCCTAGAGCATCTTCTTCTCCTCCTGCTGCAATCCGGATGGGCTGCTGTCTAGTTTTCTGTGTAGCTATCATCCTATGACTTTGCTTCCAGGAAACCCCTTCACTCTTTTTGTGTTGCTGTCCCATTTCCTGGATTTCATTTCTTCCTCTTCCTTGATTTACTCCTTCAGAGTGCTGAAGCACATCCTTCAGTAACTTCCTAAGAAATGGATGCATGTGAGGTAAAGTTTTTGAGAACCTGTAAGTCTGCAAATGTCTTTATTCTCCCCTCACTGTTTCATTCTATTTGGCTGTACACTGAGTTACAGTTTGTAAATCTTGTATATTTAGAATTGTGATTGTGCCGCTACATTTCCTTCTAATTTCCAGTAAGAAGTCTGATGCCATTCTGATTCCTGATTCTTTATATGTGACCTGTTTTTTCCACTCTGAAAAGTTTTAGTAATCTATTTTTCTAGTGTCCAGAAATTTCACACTGGTGTCAAACTTATATAATTTTTGTACCACATGCCAAGCATACCCTTTGATATGGTTTGGCTCTGTGACCCCACCCAAATCTCATCTCGAACTGTAATCCCCATCTGTTGAGGGAGGAACCTGGTGGGAGGTGATTGGATCATGGAGGCAGTTTCCCCCATGCTGTTCTCCTGATAGTGAATGAGTTCTCTTGAGATCTGTTGTTTTTATAAGGAGCTCTTCCCCCTTCACTTTCTCTTCTATCTCCTGCCACCATGTGAAGAAGGTCCTTGTTTTCTCTTCACCTTCCACCATGATTGTAAGTTTCCTGCGGTCTCCCTGGACATGCGAAACTGTGGGTCAATTAAACTTCTTTTCTTTGTAAATTACCCAGTCTCAGGTATTTTTTTATAACAGTGTGAAAAACGAACTGATACAAAGAATTGGTACTGGAGGTGAGGCACTGCTATAAAGATAACCTGAAAATGTGGTAGTGACTTTGGAACTGGGTAACAGGCAGAGGTTAGAACACTTTGGAGGGCTCAGAAGAAGACAGAAAGTAATGGGAAAGTTTGGAACTTCCTAGAGATTTGTTGAATGGTTTTGATCAAAATGTTTAAGGTTATATGGATAATGAAGTCCAGCTGAGATACTCTCAGATAGCCATGAAGAACTTGTTGGGAGCTGGAGTAAAGGTCACTCTTGTTATGCTTTAGCAAAGAGACTGGGAGCATTTTGCCCCTGCCCTAGAGATCTGTGGAACTTTGAACTTGAGAGAGATGATCTAAAATTGGAACTTATGTTTAAAAGGGAAGCAGAGCATAAAGGTTTGAAAAGTTTGCAGCCTAATCATGCGATAGAAAAGAAAAACCCATTTGGGGTGGGGGTGGGGTGGGGAATTAAAGCCAGCTGAAGAAATTTGCATAAGTAACAAGAAGCCAAATGCTAATTGCCAAAACAGTGGGGAAAATGTCTCCAGGGCATGTCAGAGATCTTCACAGCAGCCCCTTTCATCACAGGCCCAGAGGCCTAGGAGGGAAAAATGGTTTGATGGGCCAGGCCTAGGGCCCCACTTCCTCATCTTCTTTTTAGAGACAGGATCTCATTGTGTCACCCAAGCTGGAGTGCAGTGGCATAATCATAGCTCACTGTAACTTTGAACTCCTGGGTTCAGGAGATCATCCCCACCTCAACCTCCTGGGTAGCTGAGACTACAGGTAGACACCACCACACCCACTTAATTTTCTTATTTTTTGTAGAGGCAGGGGTCACTCTATGTTGCCAAGAATGATCTCAAACTCCTGGTCTCAACTGATCTTCCCATCTTGGCTTCCCAAAGTGCTGAGATTCCAGGTGTGAACCACCACATCTTCTCCATTTGCTTTTTGCTCTTTCTGAAACTCCTATTAGTTATTGAACCTCCCAGATTGATCCTTTAATTTTCTTGTCTTTTCTTCGCTGTTATTTATTTTGTTGTCCCTTTTCCCCACTTTCTGGAGATTCGTAACACTTCTTTTGATTTTTTAAGATTTTTCTGCTCTTATATTCTTAATTTCCAAGAACTCTTGTTCTCCAAATGTTCTCTTTTTAAAGATGCCTCTACTCGTTCCAAGGACACAATTTCTTCTCTAAGTTCTTGGTAGATTTGATAGTGTATTTCTTCTTTTTCTCTATGTACTGTCTGTCTCCTGAGTTTCTGTGTATTTGATTATTTGTTTTAGTGTCTGCCATGTTAGTGGCTTTCCTCAAATATTTGGCTATCATCATCTGATTTAGACCGAGATGCTAAAGTGCTACCTGGAAATTGTCTATAGGGACAGTGCTTGTCAGCCAGAATGCTTTACTGTATAGAGTGATCAGGTGAGACCCTGGCACCTTGCTAGAGAATCCCCACATGTTAATATTTATAGATCTTTCTTTGTGGGACAGTTACTTTCTCACAGAGAACCCCTCCAGTCTCCTGTCTGAGGGCAGAAGCCTGGCTACCAGTGTCCTGGGAACCAGCTAGAAGAATTACTATGTAGACACAGCAATGAATGAATCATTAAGTAGACATTCATTGAACTTTTTAATCTTTAGCTTCTACTGGAGTGAGTGAGAGCCAGAGTGAAGAGGGTGCTCTTTATGAGGACTTTCAACCAATCTTGTTTCTGGTTCTATCCTGACCTTTCAGCTTCAGAAGTATCTGGGTGCATCCAATTTTGAGCATTGCAAGATTTCTGCAGCATAAATCAGCTGAATTCGTATTGTTGTTGTTGTTTTTTTTTTTTTTTTTAGACGGAGTTT
>NW_016107387.1:7462066-7473883 GCF_001604975.1 Cebus imitator | reverse complement strand
TCACCGTGTTGACCAGGATGGTCTCGATCTCTTGACCTTGTGATCCACCCGCCTCGGCCTCCCAAAGTGCTGGGATTACAGGCTTGAGCCACCGCGCCCGGCCTCGTATTGTTCTTTACCCACCCTGACTTTCTGCAATCCCTAGGTCTGTTATCACTTGACCTTTCCTTTCTAAAATCTTGATTTCATCATTTGTCTACTGTTGCTTCCTCCGTGTGTGTGTGTGTGTGTGTGTGTGTGTGTGTGTGTGTGTGAATCTCTCTCAGGCTTGAGGCATAGCTTTATTGTTATTTTGTTAGTTTTACTGTTGTTCATTATTTACTGATATTTTGTTGGAATTCTAAAAGAAAGAGAAGGCAAATGCATGTACTCAATCCACTATGTGGATTGGCGTCTTCCCATTGATACCTTGTAACTGATTTTCACCACCACTGTGTACCCTCCACTATCCTACTGGACACCTCTTAGCTCAAAGGTCACCAATAATCTTCAAGTCACCAGTCCAAATTTATTATGGCTCAACTCTCAGCCTCTTTGAAATTTAGACAACCACTGATACAATAGAAGACTTCCTTGCCTATGGAACCTCATCTTTTGGCTTTCATAACCTTGGTTTCATCTTTTAGTTCTTCCACCTGAACTTCTGTTCCTCAGCTCTTCTCTTGACCCTCTTCATCTCATGTGCCCTTTTCTTCTCTTTCAATATATTCTTTGGGTAATCTAATCTACCCTTATGGCTCCCCTTACCACCTTTATGTGATTACTTCCAGATTTCTAACTTTACCTCTTAAATTCTAACAGGCTACCCACTGAACTGAACCTTCCAAATTCAAGATCTTCCTCAGGCTTGGCCCTACCTCATCTACCTCTCATTTTCATCATGCTGCTTTTCCTCACATACTCTATACAGCAACTTGGACCTCTCTACTCATTCCCCATAAATGTCATATTCATCCTGCCTTTATTATTTTGTCCAAGCTATCTCCTTGGCTTCTGTTATTAAAATTCATTCATAAATCCAACTTACATTTTATCAAGCACCTTTTCTCTCCATCTTTGCTGCCATTGCCTTCATCTAGGCCAGCAACTTACAATAATTTTAGTTACTTGTCTTTTTGCTTGTCTTGTGTCTCTTTTACATAGTAGAATGTATCAGTCTTCTTCAACTTTACACTCCTAAGCATCTAGCACAGGGTGAGACCTATTTGAAGGATGAATGAATGAATGAATGATGAATGAGCTCTGGTCCCATTAACCAGGATAGGGAACTACAGAAGCAGAAGCAAGTTTTGAAGGACAGGGGTGAGTTCATCTTAGGATGTATTTATTTTGAGGTGCCTGAAGGAATATATGTGGCAATATATGACAAGTAGTTCTCGATTTCCCCAAAAAGTTCTCATGAGATTTCTATCTAAATGCAGAAGATTTCTTTCTGCAAACCAATAACACAAAGAAAATAGTGATAAAATTCCTAATGAGATCATCAAGAAATTGCATAGAGGGAAGAGAAGAAAAAGCTAAGAACAAAACACTAAAGAACACCAATAGGAAATGAATGGGAAAAGCATCAACAATAGAGAAGAGGAAGAAATAGTCAGAGAGAAAGGAAATGAATCAGGAAAAATTTGTGCCACAGAATTCCAAAAGCATCCAGTATTGTACAGAAGCCAAGATGGATGAAGACTAAGTGAACATTAGACTGGCAAATTGAGTAGTCATTGGATGTGACCAATCGGAAGTGATTTGCCCTCTCCTCCAATCTGACAGTGCTTTATTTGTGCCACTTATGGAACAAATCACAGCATATCCTGGGTATCCTGTACTAGACTCATCTCTACTTTCAGACTGCAAGCTCCCCAAGGGCAAGCACCAGTCTGGAATATCTATATCATCAGCACCATCACAGGTACTTGCAAGTTATTTTTAAATTTTTATTGAAATATCAAAAACCTATAGAAAAGTACACATATCATAAAACTCAGTGTATTTTCATAGCGAACACACACATATAACAAAGACCCAACTAAAGAAATAGAATATAACTGGCATCCTCGGAGATCTCTCATGACCCCTTCCAGTTCCTATCATTCCACATACCAATGTTGACTTCTAACAGTATAATTTTTCCTTTTTATTTGGCTTGTTTTACTTTACATAAGTAGAATAATGTGGCATGTACTCATTTATGTGTCATTTATTTTGCTCAACATCTTAATACATTTGTAAGATTCATCTGTAGTGCTGTATATAGCTATAGGTCACTCTTTCTCTTTGCTGTAAAGTGTAACATATTTATCCATCCTACTGTTGATGGGCATGTGGGTAGTTTCTAATTTAGAGCCAGTACAAATGGTACTCCTTTAGCCATTGCAGCATATATGTTTAGTAAACATATATATGAATTCCTGTATGATAAAACTCTAAAATTAGAATAACCAGGTGAAAGATATGCATATCTTCAACTATAGTTGATACTGCCAAAGCTTTCCAAAGTGATTATAGCAATTTATATTTCCACCAGCAGCGTATGAGAGTTCCAGTTGCTCCACATCCTCTTCTCTCTCCTTTCTTCTTGTTCTCTTTCTACTTTTTAATTGTAGCCATTCCATGGCTGTATAATGGCATCTCAACTTGATTTTAATTTGTGTGTCCCTGATGACTCACAAAATTAGAGCACCTCTTCATATGTTCATCAGCTGTTTGAATCTCCTCTCTTGAAAGGTGTCTGTCCATTTTTTGTCCATTTGTTTATTGAATTATCTGCCTTTTTCTTTCGTATTTTTAAAAGTTATTTATATATTTTGGATACGAATCATTTGTCAGATACATATATTGTGAATATCTTCTCCTACTCTGTAGATTGATTTTCAGCCTTTTGATATGGGGTGTTTTTGTTAAACAAAAGTTCGTCATTTTAATATAGTCTAATTTATTGTTTTTCTTTTTTATGAATGGTTCTTTTTGGTCCTGCTTAAGAATGTGTCAAATTTTTGCCTTCTCCAAGTCATAAAGATCATAAAGATGTTCTCCCCTAAAAGTGCTATTGTTTCATCTTTGCCATTTAGAGATGGATGGACTCCAGTTAGATTTGTTGATAGATAAATAGGTGGCAGAGGGAGAGAAATATGAGTAGGGGTTGGGATATCATTTTTTTCATATGAATATCCAATTGGCCAATTCATTGAAAAGGCTATCCTTTTCTCTTTACACTGTGGTGTTGCTTTTGTCAAACTCAGATGAACAGATTTGTGTGGGTTTGTTTCTGGACTCTATCATGTTTTATTGGTCAACTGGTCTATCCTCATCTATACTTCGCTGTCTCAATTACCATAGCTTTGTCACAGCTCTTAGTTCTTATGGTAGAAGTCTTCCAACTGTGCTCTTCTTTAAGATAGTTGTGTCTATTCTTGACCCTTTGCAATTCCATATGAATTTTAGAAGTGGTTTACCAATTTCACTGTAAAACCTGCTAAGATTTTCATTGGCATTGCCTTGAATCTATAGATTAATTTTGGAAGGGAATCAACACTTGTAAATACTAGGTTTTCCAATCCAGTAGCTCATAAATATCTGCATTTACTAAGAACTTCTTTAATTTCTTGCAAAAATTGTTTTTCAGTGCAAAACGCTTGCACATCTTTTGCTAGATTTAGTCCTACGTATTTGATGCTTTTAATGGCTAATTTTTTTAATGATTCTCAATGAATCAGTGAAGGTTCACTTTTTTCCCATATCTACCAAAATACAGTATTGTAAAAAATGAATGATGCCTCCTCATTTTTAACACCTACCTATTTGCGTAATTATTTAGCACATGCCTATCTACAAGGTGATATCAATATAAGGATCAACCTATTAGGAGAGCCTATCATTTAACATTTCTGGCCTGAATGAAGGTTTGGGTTATTGGAAGTTAGAAAATTACAGTCCTCAGATCAGATTTGATCCATAAATGTCTTTGTTCAGCTAGCCCAGTATTATAAATAAATCAAATTAATTACCAATGTTTAAAAAGTGAGTAAATTCCAGCTTTCCAGATTTTCTTGAAAAAAATCAGACAATTAGGCAACACTGGGCCCATATTCTTTCTTGGAAGAAATGGGTTGAAATGGAGTAGCAACTTCTACCTTAGGTGGGGCACATGTTCTCCAGGTCCCCGCAGTCCCTACTACACACTAAGGTCTTATATTCAACCCCAATGCTACCTGCTTGGTCCCTATAGATAGCTGAATTGGTGACCTCTGGTTAATCCCTTTTTGGGATTTAGGAGATATCAGTTGTTTCTTTTGTTTTATGTCTTTGTTTTGATTATTTAAGGACATTATCTTTTTTTTTTTTTTTTTAATGTGCTTTCCTGAGATCTTTGCTGAAGAACACTACCTTTTAAATACTGTTTTAGACCCAGTGCAGTGGCTCACGCCTGTAATCCCAGCACTTTTGGAGGCCAAGGCAGGCAGATCACCTGAGATCAGGAGTTCAAGACCAGCCTGGCCAACATGGTGAAACCCTGTCTCTACTAAAAATGCAAAAATTAGCTGGGTATGATAGCACACTCCTGTAATCCCAGCTACTTGGGAGGCTGAGGCAGGAGAAGTGCTTGAACCTCAGAGACAGAGATTGCAGTGAACCAAGATTGTGCCACTGTACTCCAGCCTGGGTGATGGAGCAAGACTCTGTCTCAAGAAATTAAAATAAATAAATATGTAAATAAATACGGTTTTAAGTATGGAATTGTCAAGAGAAAATTACTCTTAAGACTCAAGTAAATGTTCTTCTCTAGGAAAACTTTTCCAACTCTTCATGTCTACTCCACCCCTGTCTTTGTTCCCCCACCCCAGCATCCATCTGGTTATACAAGTGTCCCTTGGTATCCTCGAAGGATTTGTTCCAGAATCCCTGACAGATACCAAAATCCATGGATGCTCAAGTCTCTTACACAAAATGGTGTAGTGTTTGTATGTAACCTATGCACATCCTCCCGTCCACTTTCCTTTTCTCTTTCTTTCTTTTTCTTTTTTTTTTTTTTTAAGAAACAGGGTCTTGCTATATCACCCAGGGTGGTCTCTAACTCCTGGGCTCATGGGATTCTCCTGCCTCAGCCCTGCAAGTCCTGGGACCCCCAGCACATGCTACCACACCCAGCCAATACACTTTTAATCATCTCCAGGATAATTATGATACCAAATACAATGCAAATACTATGTAAATAGTTGTTGAACTGTATTGGTTTTATCTGTATTTTTAATTGTTGTATTGTTATATTTTAATGTAAGCCCAAATATTTTGGACCTACAATTGGCTAAACCCATGGATACAAAGGGATGACTGTTTTCTGATGATTAATTTTTGTATCTTTATTCTCTTCAAGCTAGAAGCCCCTAAAAAGCAGAGAGTCTGATCATTTCCTGTGATATGCCTAGTATGTAGTATATAGATGCCCATAGATGCTTGATAACTGTGTATCAAATCAACGAATAAATAAATGATGGGTGGCTGAAAATCAGACTGGGTTACCTTGTGTCTATCTTAGGGCGGTGAACTTAAACGTAGAACTTGGAGACTACACATGATTTTCTCTAATATTTCAAGAATAATATGTTGCTGCAACTGAACTTGATGCTATAGCTAAATTCAGCAGCCTCATCCTAGTGTGTTCACAAATGTGCCAAGCATGTTGTCTTACCTAGTTTCTTGTTCACATCGCTTTGAGATTTTCTTGTGGTCTTTTCAATTTCATCCACAAGCCTCTGGCTTTCTGCGACCAGGCGTTCCGATCGGGACCTCTGGGCATCTGCTCTGTGATACTGGTTCTTGTTAGCAATGTGCCACTCTGAGGGCAGGAACTTGGGCGGAGGTTGTAATAGTTTAGCCATTTGAGGTTTCCAAAGTCCTGATCAAAAGCAGACTTTTTTAGATTAAATGAAAGCAATTTGTTCTTTCTTATGTCAATTTTTATTAAAGTGTGACATACATATGGAAAATTGCATAAATCATAATCTGTACACAAAATGAACCCATCTGTGTAGCTGGCACCCAAATCAAGAAACAGGCATCACCACCATCTCTAACCTCTTTCCAGTCCCTCCACCTCAAGCCCCTGAGGGTAACCAGTATCCTGACTTTTAACACTACAAATCTATTTTGCTGTTTTTGAATTTAATGTAAAGGGAATCATATGGTGTGTATTATTTTGTATCTGACTTTTTAGCTCAATATTATGTTTGTAAAATTCATCTATATTACTATATAATTGTAGTTGGTTTGTTCTCATTACTGGGTCAGTGCCATTGTATGAATAAAATCTAGCTGTCTTTTCTGCTGCTTATGGATATTTGGGTTGTTTACACTCTAGGGCCATAATGAGAATGCTATTAATATTCTCTAGCATATCTTTTGGTGAACACATGTATACATTTTTATAACTCATTAGAATTGCAGGGTCATGGAGTAATGTTCTGCCAAACAGATGAACACAGACATGTTTTCATTTAAAAAAAAAAAAAAAAAAAAAGCCAGGTGTGGTGGCTCAGGCCTGTAATCCCAGCACTCTGGGAGGATGAGGAAGGTGGATCACAAGGTCAGGAGTTTGAGACCAGCCTGGCCAATACGGTGAAACCCTGTCTTTACTAAAAATACAAAAATTAGCTGGGTATAGGGGTGTGCACTTGTAGTTCCAGCTGCTAGGGAGGCTGAGGCAAGAGGATTGCTTGAACCTGGGAGGCAGAGGTTGCAATGAGCTGAGATCGCACCACTGCACTCCAGCCTGGGTGACAGAGCAAGACTCCATCTCAAAAATAAAAAAAGAACAAATGTGACATGTGTAAACTGACAACTGGGTATTGAACCTGTTCAACACATAAAAGAATCTCAAAACTTCCAGGACAAAGAAAAGGAGAGAACAGGAAGAGGAACACATGAGAAGCCACCTGGCAGAGGCTGGTGGCAGCGGAAACGCTAAAATTACCCACTTCATCTGCATGCAACTCTGAAGGACTGTGAGAACTGCCTTCCTCAGACAGAGCTGAAATCTGCCCCCACTCCCGTCTCTACCCCAGAGTCTGAGCCCTTGCCCTGAGGGGTCTCTGGATCTCTGAAGCCTTCACACATACAAGGATGAAACTAGAGTCAGATATTGACCAGGCTGAGAACCTCAGCCCACTCAGCCCCCTCAGACAACAAGGAGTTTCTCCATTTCTTCGTAGCCTAGTGCCTTTTATGGTCTCTACCAAATTTATCTGAGTGTGGGGCCCACATTTAACCCAAGACTCCTGGATAAGTCTCAATAGCCCTCAGAGAGCTGGGGACTTAAATTAGGGCTCATCCCAACGGCATAAGGATTTGGTTAGAGGGGAGGGTTCCGGGTAGGGGTAGGTGGGGTGGGGTCAAGGTTTACTTACCTCAGCGCCACACGGAACCACTACGCAGCTCGAGATGGGAGCCTCCTTACCCCAATTGGAACTTCCAGCTCTTGCAGAACAGGGAGGTAAACATCGTAGTCTCCATGACAACAATTGACGCGTTGCCGGGGCAAAGAGGGCGGTTCCGCCACTGAGCAGCCTTGCCAAAGGCTTGGCGCAGGCGCAAATTCAGCGGACCCCAGAGCCAGAGACGCAGGAGTGTGGCGCGTGGGAAGGGTAGGGCCAGATGCTCCGGCCATCTCAACCTATCGCGAAGACGCGGGGTACCAAGCAGAAGACAGCAGCCAAAGCTCCAGGCTGGAAGTCAGGAGACCTGCGTCTAGCCCAGGCCCTCCCACGGGCTGGATCATCTCTGGTCGTGCCGTGGGATTTATACCCGGAATTCCCGGGTATAAAGTAGGGTTGAGCTGGGTGATGCCTCCAGGGCCTCGCAGTTGCAGGCCTGGCACCACCAAGCCCGACACCCGGCGCTGCAGGTTGGGGGCGGGGGTGAGATATTCCTGGGGTTGCCGTGGCCGGGAGTCGGTGGTAAGAAGGAGGAGCCTCCAAGTGGCGGGAGAGGCCAGGGACGCAGGCGAGCTTGGAGCTGGCGGAGCCGTGGGAATGGGACGCTCGGGGAGCGCTCTGTAGCCCGGGGCGGTGGCCAAACTCAGAGCTGGGAGTCAGGAGCTGGATTTCAAGTCTTCCCACTGTGGCTCTTACTTTCTCCAACTATAAAATGAGCGGATTGGAACTTTCAAACGAATACAGTGCTCGGAATGTGTTCTTTATGATTGTGTACTGGAAAAACACTAGTACGTGTAAAATAAAGCAATTACACGATGGCGGATGGGAGCGGATTGGAAAAAGCGACCTGGGTCCTCGTCTACACATCCTGAAACACAGAAAATGGGTATTGAAATCTCCCGCCCAAGTGTAAATGGCTTCACGCCCACCAATGGAAGGCAGCATTTTCTCAGAGGGCAACCAATCAGAGGAGGCTTTACCTCGTTCCCGCCCCGTACGCACTGCGAGACGAGGGCGGTGCCCTGCAGAATCACCAGACGTCATGAATATTAAATAGTAAACACGCCGTCCGTCCAATGGGACGCGGGAGTCTTTTGTAGATTCATATTCCCCACCCCTCCCCGAAAAGGCCAGTGGAGGAGCCGGGTTGGCAGTAACCCAGGTTTCTCACCCCGCGAAGACCTGCCCGCATCCCAGCCTGGGCACTGCGTCCCCCGGGCCCTGTGCAGAGGGTTTCTGTCCGCCTGGGCGTGGTGCGGGAAGCAGGCTTCAGGGAGATGCGCGCTGGCGGCTCCTACCTGGGAGTGAGGAAAGTGGCCTTCTGGGTCCATGGAAGCCGCAGTCCTGGAGGAGTGAGCCTACCCCCGGGAGGCCCCAGCCTTGGAGAGCCAGCCCTAGGGTTGCTCCCCAGTATACAGAGATGACATTTCTTGGATCTTTCGGAAACATGATAGAATTAGCAAAAGTGCATGAAGTTATATAAATTATGATCATAGCTCACCGTCGTATTTTACATCGATATGCAAATTTACTTCTCCCTTCAGCCACCACGGCGTGGAGGGGGACAGAAAAACCATGAGACCATCACCTAAGGACTGACACCAAGACTTCGTACTCGAGGAGGCATCCCTCATCTGCTGGTGTTCTGCCCTTTGAAAGACCTGTATTTGGATAGTGTTGGATCTCTTGACAGGCTTTAAAAGAAAAAAAAAAAACTCTCCTCCGAGTATCTAGTTATTTATTCTGGAGTTCCAGCGTAATTGCAACTATTCAAGAACAGGTTTAAAAGAAAAATATTTGCACACACAATACATACAGTCCAGCAAAGGAATAAGTCCAATAGAGGACTGTGGAACAACTTATCAATAATTATTCATTGTATATCTAGCCCCAATATACGGGTAGAAAATAATGGAGTTTAAAGCAGATATCTAGCAGAAGGCTTATAATTTACTAAATAAATGAGCATACAGTCAAAGCTTTTATTCAAAGTAGAAATACTCAAGCTATACTTCAGTTTTAAGCAATTTTGAGATTTTTGTTGGTTGAAATAAAGTTTCCCAAACTTGAGCCATTCTCTACGAACTTCTTGATTTTTTGGCATATCCACATATCACCTGTAAAATTATTTTGAGGTTTTTCTTCAAGTACATTCATTTTTACACAAAAACATTTATTTTAAAAGGAAACTACCATACCATAAATGGAAAAATAATATCACCAGCAGGAGACACAGCAGCCATAAAAATAAAATGAAACAAAACAATATAAAATTTAATGTTGATTTAAAACAATGAGGTAAAGTCATAATAAATCTAACCTATTAAAAACTCGCATCTGAAAGCAAGTTCTTCAGTAAGAAAAATTGACCTGTTTATAATAAATATATATTTGGCTTGATGTCGTTAAAGACAACTTGTTTTCTAGTTTTGTTGTTTATCACTAGTAATCTCAACTGGATAGTAAACATATTTAGAAAATTTAAAAGATATAGCTGCTCCCCAAAGTTAGTGACTTTTGTCCAGGAGGGAAAAGGAAACTATAATCCTCCTGGGGGCCCAGGAAGGAGAGAATCAGATAAGCTGAACTCCAGAAGTCTCTAGTACAAAGCTCTTTCATTATCTAGTCTCACCTCTTGACACTTTCACCCTGAAACTGAGGGTTAAAAATCAGGAAACCAAGTTGATTGTTTATGTAAGCTGCAATGAGTTTCCTCCAGAGTTTGCTTAGGTCCATTACCACCACTGGCTTATTTCTGCGTGGGAAGCCTGATGGGCACTCTGTGAGGGCAGGTGTGAGTAGGAGGCCTTCAGGCAAACACTCCAGCAGTCACTCTGCATTCACTAGGAGATGAAAAATATGGGAGGAAATTAAATCAGAGGGGATAACTCCAGAAGATTCAATATTTTTCAAGTAGGACTTCCAAAAGGAAAGAAAAAAAAGAGAGAGAAAATGGCCAAACAATTATGAAGGTGAGAGAGAGAGAGCTTGAGCTGAAGACTCAAGTCTTTAGAATAACAACCCACCTGAAATTAACACACACACACCCACTCCTTACATATAGTCTTCCCTCAGTATCCATGGGTGATTAGCTCCAGAATCCCCCCAGATACCGAAATCGGCAGATTCTCAAGGGTCTTATATATAAAGTGGTGTAGTATTTGTATATAACCTATGTACATCACTAGGTGTGCATACTTTAAATCATCTCTAGATTGCTACAATACCTAATACAGTGCCTAATACAATACCTAATACAGCGCCTAATACAATTCCTGATACAGTGCCTAATACAATTCCTGATACAGTGCCTAATACAATACCTGATACAGTGCCTAATACAATTCCTGATACAGTGCCTAATACAATTCCTGATACAGTGCCCAATACAATACTTAATACAGTGCCTAATACAATTCCTGATACAGTGCCCAATACAATACCTGATACAGTGCCCCATACAATTCCTGATACAGTGCCCAATACAATTCCTGATACAGTGCCTAATACAATACCTGATACAGTGCCCCATACAATACCTGATACAGTGCCCCATACAATACCTGATACAGTGCCCAATACAATTCCTCATACAGTGCCTAATACAATACCTGATACAGTGCCTAATACAATTCCTGATACTGTGCCTAATATAATATCTAACACAGTGCCCAATACAATACCTGATACAGTGCCCAATGCAATACCTGATACAGTGCCTAATACAATTCCTGATACTGTGCCTAATATAATATCTAACACAGTGCCTAATGCAACACTTAATACCGTGCCTAATGCAACACCTAATACAGTGCCTAACACAATGCCTACTCATCACTCCATTCACATGGATTCAACCTAGCACTCAGAAGGTAACAAATTCAAGCTTTGCTTTTTGGAACTTTGCGGAATTTATTTCCTGAATATTTTTTATTTGTGTTTGATCACATCCAAGGATGTAGAATCCATGGATATAAAGGGCCAACTTTATATCTATAATTATGCTGGTGAAATTTCTTAATTCAAAGAATAAGGAGAAATAGAAAGAATAGTTATAAGTGTTTCATCTCTAACACAGTTTGCTAGAAATGATGCTAGAATAATGCCTTCAAAATTCTACAGAAAATTATTTCAAATCTAGGATTCTACAACCAAAGCATTTCATGCATGAGAGCAAAATGAAGACTTCTTTGGACATACCAGCACTCAAAAAGTTGAGCATACATTCTTTATGGGGGAAAAACAGAGCAAAAGTGAAAAATCCAGAAAGAAGACAATGGATATTTTTTTTTCCCATTTATTTATTTTATTGCATTTTAGGTTTTGGGGTACATGTGAAGAACATGCAAAATTGTTGCATAGGAACACACGTGGCAGTGTGATTTGCTGCCTT
>NW_016107387.1:7419323-7459101 GCF_001604975.1 Cebus imitator | reverse complement strand
TTCAGGCAATTCTCCTGCCTCAGCCTCCTGAGTAGCTGGGATTACAGGCACGCACCACCATGCCCAGCTAATTTTTTGTATTTTTAGTAGAGACGGGGTTTCACCATGTTGACCAGGATGGCCTCGGTCTCTTGACCTCGTGATCCGCCCACCTCGGCCTCCCAAAGTGCTGGGATTACAGGCTTGAGCCACCGCGCCCGGCCACTTTGATATCATTTTCAAAGTAGTATATGGAATACAAGAGATGGTGCCAAAAGTCAGCACCCTATTCATGATCATCCCAGCTGAACTCATTCATTCTCTGAACTCATTCATTGATTTGTTCAACAAACATTTGTTTACCGCTCTCTGAACTTGTTCTCTGAATTCACTCATTCATTAATTTGTCCAAATACCTGTTGAACATCTATGAAGTATCAAGACCTGTGCTAGACACTAAGAATAAATGAAAATAAAACATAATCTCTGCCTTCTATGTAGTTTACAAATACACAGCTGTTTGCATAGCAATTCAATTCCACATCTAGGGTTTTATCCTACTGATATACCTGCACATGTGCAAAATGATGTAACTGTATGATAGAAGTTATTTGTTGCAAAATTTTTCTTAATAGGAAAAATTTTAAATATCCCAAATGTCCACCAAGAGGAGAGTGATTAAATTGTGAAACAGTCATAGAGTATTTTTCACTGTAAAATATATAATTAGAAATCTTTTTTATATCTCTTTGATATGGAGTGACCAACAAGATATATTACATGAAAAAAGCAAAGTTCAGAGGAATTATATATATAATATTTTGCCATTGTGATGATAGAAAATGGTAACATGTAATTGTTTGTGTACTCATAGAATTTCTCCAGACAGATACGTAAGAAACTAGTAACACTGGTTGCCTCTGGAAAGAGATCTGCATGGCTGGGGGTATGGAGGGGAAAGGAGATTTCACTGAATACTCTTCTGCCTTTTGAGAATTGTACAAGATATTATCTTTTAAAAGAATATAAAAATGTAGAAATTCTTTATAATAAATGATTTAAGTAAAGGAATGATACAAACAGGGCAGCCAAGAGAAGAGCAGGAGGTGTGAAAGAGTCGAGACAGAGCTAACTTGTCATTTTGAAACCAAAAGAATTCAAAGAGAAACGAACAGAGGAGGCATGGTCTAGGAGATGACACACTTAGCCAGAGGCCTGAAGACTGGCTTCCAGCCCAGATCCCACCACGGATGAGACTCAGGTGTCACATCCTTTATAAGCCTGTCATGCTCTCCTGAGTATTTTATGGACGCAAACATGCTACCTAAACATCAGATCTTATTAACTTTTTGTTTAACTTTCATAATGTGACCACCATGACCCTTGACCTCCGTTTTGATAGCATTGCCAGTGGTATTGGGATCTGTGTCAACTTCCCCACTGAACTGCACCTGGATGAAAGGAAAAGAAAAAAACTTCCTCCATATAAGGGTATTGGTAAGATATGAATCCATCTTCAGTTTCACTATGGAACAGTGAATTCATTGATAAGAAACCACCAGCCTTTTATTCTCGCTATTCCTTATAAGTATCAATATCACAGGCCATTGTGTGAAGCTGGGCATTCAAGACCCCAGTGTCCTGGGTCTGTCACAGAGACTTAGTCACTGTTGTATGACACTATCCCCAAATTAGCAGTTAACAAACATGAGAACTTAAAAGCTTTTCATTGGAATTTTAGCCTACCAAATAATTGTGGTTGTTTTAAGAGGCCCTTAGGGGAACAAGAAAACATAAAGCATGTGCTTCCCCTTTGAAATAACAGGTTTTCACTGCCAATAAGAAGAGATGTTCTCCACCATCTTTCTTTCAGGTGGTCACAGCAAATCAACAAGGAAGAAAAAAAATGGGAAAGATTCACACTGATCAATTACAGGACTGTATGGCACGCACCAGGATGTCCCAGCACAGTTCACAAGCCAGGCCCCATTCAGGGTCCCCATTTCTCATTTCTACAAGGTGGCTTTTCTCTATAATTGACACCACAGTACAAAATAAATCAAATCCTGTAGCTAGAAACATGATAATCAAGAATATGTGCAGATGTATTTATTTCTACAAGTCTTAACGAAATTTTAAAGTAGCATGCTTGTGGTATAGAATTAAGTTGTGAAATCCTTCCTATTTCTCGAACGATCACCAGCACCAGCATTTATCAAGCATGTATTATGTGTCAGGCACTGTGCTAAATACTTTGGAGATATTATTCCATTTCATCTACACACAACCCTTTAAGGGAGCTATGATTATTGACCCAATTTTTTAGAAGAGAGGAGGCACAAAGAAGTTACTTACAGCTTCTAAATGGTAGAACAGGGATTTTAATTACCTGACCCTAGAGCCTGTAATGTCAACCACTATATCCATTGTCTGAGCACTACACTAACTCACATGCTCCTAAGAAACAGGTTAGTCCTTTTCAAGGTAGTGCAGTGATCTTTTCAACGTGTAATGTTGGAGGCTTGTCTAGACCTGTCCAAGTCTAGTTCCTACTTGCCTTCTGGAGTTTGAGCCAAGTGGATATTTCCTGTCTTTCATCATATGCTGTATGCTTCTCCTTAAAGAAAACCCAGCTATGTGCATGATCCTTTGAGTACCCCATCTGCCTCCACGGGCTCTCCTGTAAGCTAATTCACCCAGCCGACAAGGTCCTGAGCAGGAGCCCGGCTTCCAGGCTGCCCTACATCTGGAAGTCTGGGCTCTTGAATCACAACAGAATCATGACCGTGCTTTGGCGATTAGAATTTGAGGATGATGAGCTGTCCCTCCTCTCCAGGATTGCTGGAGTCACTTTTATGAAACTTCTTTTGTTTAAGGGTCTAAGGTTTTGCCCTGGAGACACTCAGGGGGTATGTTATCTGCTCGATCAGGCTTAGAAGGCTTGCTCTTGGCTGCTTTCTAGGCAACCAAACCAAATGTTGAACATATTCAGGTTTTCACCAAGTACTCCAAAAACAAGATCAAAAGTAAGCAAGAAAGAAATTACGAGATGGCCATAAAATGACACCTACATGCACAAGGTTATTCATTTCAGCATCACTGGTAATAGTAAAAGACTAGAGGCAACTTACATGCTCATCAATAGGTGTCTTGCTAAACAAATTATAGTACATCCTTACCATTGGAAACTATGAAGCTACAAAAGAATGAGGAAAGATCTTTTGTAGCCAAATGAAATGACCTCCAAAGGATAATTTTCAGTGAAAAACAACAATAAAAAATCAATATGATTCTCCTGCCTCTGCCTCCTGTGTAGCTGACGCAGAAGAGTTCGTATTGCCTATTATGTCCTCAAAAATATTTCTGTAAATAAGAGGGGTAGAAGAAAACATATACATATTTGCTTGTAAATGCAAAAATATCTCTGGAAAGATACATAAGAAACTGGTGACATTGGCTGACTCTGAAGCAAACTAGGTGACCAGGGACAGTGGTAGAAAAAGCTTTTCACTGAATACGCTTTTGTGTCTTTTACACTTTGAACCATATACATGTACCACCTTTGCAAAAATAATAATTGAATTTTATTTTATTATTATTAACAGTAGTTCTAGACCACTATTGATAAGTAGGAACAAGATAGGCCATCTCGTAATAAATAAGACAAAGGGCTAGATTATTTCAGTTACAATGATCGGCTAAGAGCTGGTCAGGACTAGCCAGTTAAAAGAAAAGAGTCACTGCATTTGGTCATTTGCTGTGAAGAAAGCTGAAATCAAATTTCTGCTTTGGTGAAGCCATTACCTAACCTACATTTGGATTAATTCCAGTGCCTAACCATTGTTTCTTCTTATAGTGAGACCCCAGAAGTAGTGCAGGCACAATAATGAGCAGAAATTTCATAGTTTTCCTGAACATCTAATAGTAGTTGAGTGCCTATATTTCAGAAAGTGTTTGCATTATTTATCCAGTCATTTAAAAAGCCCCTTTTTAAGCTCTGCCTGCTGCATCGTACAGCGCTAGGTGCTTCAGGGTAGGTAGCATGGGGTCAGTCTCTGGTATCAGACCCAAGTTCAAGTCCAGTTCAGGCTGATACTACTTTCATGATTTATTTCCCTTGTTTTTTGTTTGTTTGTTTGGGGGGGTAGTTTTTTGTTGTTGTTGTTTTTTGTTTTGTTTGTTTG
The DNA here is from genome assembly GCF_001604975.1 of Cebus imitator. Classification (NCBI taxonomy): domain Eukaryota; kingdom Metazoa; phylum Chordata; class Mammalia; order Primates; family Cebidae; genus Cebus; species Cebus imitator. Next base: position 7,454,938 of record NW_016107387.1, on the reverse strand, counting down.
TTTTTTGCCAGGGTCTTGCTCTGCTGTTTTTTGTTTTTTGTCTTGTGGACATGAATTTATTAGAGGGACCAGGACCAGCATCGGTAAAGCTGCAGGCTGGGAGGAAGGGGCAGGGGCGGGAGCACGGCTGATGGTGTGTGGGTCAGTGGGCCAGCAGGCGTGCCATTCTTCACCCTACAGAGCTTCAGTGCCCAGGGCGTGGCAGAAGCTTTGGGAAAATGTGGAGGCAGTAGGTGTCAGGTTCCAGTTGCATCTGGGAGGGTAAGATGAGGAGAAAGTCCCCACCCCAGGCATTTTTGAACGCTGAGAGAGAATTTTGGGAGGGAAGGCGATGACACTCCGAGGTCACAGAAGAAGCCATCTGTGAAATGAAACTTCAGAGAAACAACACGCTGAATGCTGTGACAGCAATCGTGGCTCACTGCAGCCTCCAACTCCTAGGATCAAGTAATCTTCCCAATTCTGCCTCTTGAGTAGCTGGGACTACAGGTCATGCCACCTGCCACCATGCCTGGCTATTTTTTTTTTTTTGAGAGTCACAGTCTCCTGTGTTGCCCAGGTTGGTGTCAAACTCTTGGTCTCAAGCAATCCTCTGGCCTCAGCCTCCCAAAGTGCTGGGATTACAGGTATGAACCACTGTGCCCAGCCCCAGCTCTGTGATCTTGGGCAAATTACTTGCCTCTCTGCATCTCAGTTTCCTCATCTGTGACAAATGAACACAACAATATCTACCACATAGGGCACTATAAGGATTAAATGAAATAATGTATGTGTATTAGTCCGTTTTCATGCTGCTATAAAGAACTGCCTGAGATTGGGTAATTTATAAAAGAAAGAGGTTTAATCGACTCACAGTTCAGCACGGTTAGGGAGGCCTCAGGAAACTTAGAGTCGTGGCAGAGGGCAAGGAGGAAGCAAGGCACCTTCTTCACAAGGCAGCAGGAAGGAGTGCAGAGAGAAGGAAGAGCCCCTTATAGAACCATCAGATCTTGTGAGAATTCACTCTCCATCACTATCACTCACCATCACTATCAGAGCAGCATGGGGAAACTACCCCCATGATTCAGTTACCTCCACCATATTGATAAACTGCCACAGATGCTCAGTACGTATTTTATGTCCTTCCTTTCTCTTTAAGGTGCTTGGTGTCTTAACATACCGAGGAAGATTTATTTACGAGGCAGCATATCTAAACAAGTAAGTGATACAAACAGCATATATCACAGACAGTAATTCCGAACTAGCAGTTCTATCAATAGCAAACAAAAACTTTCTAGTAAAGTTCTTAGACCTACTCACTCAGAGTCATTGAAGGTAGGGCTAGGGCATACGAATTCAATATGTATCTATTTCCTGTTAAATCAATATTATATGCTGAGGATTAAATTTTTAAAAATCATAAAAGGGAATACAGTGAGAAGTAAATCTCTCTCTCTCATTCCTATCCTTCTGGCTCTTTTTTCCCTCTGAAAGGCATTAATTCTGTTCAAAGATATGTCTCATTATTTTTTTTTCTAATCTTTTTTTTCTATGTGTTCTTAAAATTGGATAAGTTCTATGTTTCTATCTTCAAATTTGCTGACTTTTTTTGGTCATTTTCATCCTGCTATAAGCCCATCCAGTGAATTTAATATTTTAGGTACCGTATTTTTTCAGTTCTAGAATGCAACAATTTGGTTATGTTTTGGTAGTTTCTATTTCTCTGATGAAATTTTCTATTTGTTCATTCATCTTGAACATTTTTCCATTTATATATTATGAAATATTTCTCCTTATTCACAAACTAAATATATATATATATATATACACACACACATATATATATATATTCAATTACCAGAAGAAAGGAGAAAATTATAATAGAAAATTATATTATATACATTATATTACATACTTTATATATATATATACATATATATATATATAATTTTCACTTCTATTTAATTCTTAGATGGATTCCCTGTCTAAAGAAGGAAGAATTTAGACTCAGTGATCATCACAGAAATAAAATTGTTATAATCTTCTAAATCCTTTTATTCACCTTGAAAGCAATTTTGGATTCCAGGCTTTAAAAATAATATTTCACTTGAAAACTGTCTCAAGCATCTAATGTAAATGAAAACAGCATGAATTCTGCTAAGTGATTTGAAGAAAGATATCAAAACACACTGACTTTTGCACATATATTTTTAATTGAGACAGAGTCTTCCTCTGATGCCTAGGCTGAACACAGTGGTGAAAATCATGGCTCACTGTAGCCTTCACCTCCTGGGCTCAAGCAATCCTCCCACCTCTGCCTTTTGAGTCACTGGGACCACAGGCACACGCCATTACATCTTGCTAATTTTAAAATTTTTTGTAGGGACAGGGTCCTACTGTGTTGCCCAGCCTGGTCTTGAACTTCTGGATTCAAGCAGTCCTCCTGCCTTGGCCTCCGAAGGTGCTAGAATTACATGTGTGAGCCACCTCACCCAGCTTGTGTATTTTTAATTGGGAATTTTTGGGTCTCTCTCCAGTGCCTCCTGATGTAAGGTATATAAGTTGCAGGGCATGATCTCAGGCAACTTTCTAGTTGCCTGAACTTTTTAATGGCAACAACTAGGACACAAGAACACTTTTGCCACTTGTCCTACTGTTGCTAGAATAATGTTGGCCCTTGAGTTCATATACAAAGAGAAAGCAATTTTCTCCTGGCCACTCACTGGAGCAGAAAAAGCATCCCCACCCCTCTGCATTAGGAGAAAACACATTTTCTATACATGAAAGAAAATGAAGCAGAAATTCTGCTAAAATGATGCCCAGGAAAATAATTTCATTTGAAATTATTCTGTCTTATATTAGTCCATAAGGAAGTATATAATATATAATCAAAATATATTAAGTTCACTAAAAATTGCTTTAAAGATGGTGCTAGGCCAATACTAAGAAGAGTGCCTGTAACAAAATAGACATTCAGCAATCCTGTTTAAAATTAATAAACAAAAGAATTATATGGTTAAACTGGATTGTATTTCCGATACAAATACCAGAAGCTTCCAGAAAAGTCTATTTTGAGAGCTTTTCTTTTCTTGAAGGGCGTTATTTTTCATATACAGTTTGTATTGAACAGATTTTACAAAGAACAATTCTATGCTACGGCAGAGTATGTCTGTGCCTTACAGCTGTCTTTGTTCTTTATGAAGAAATTATCAAACAGATTAACAAGAACTGAAGGCCCAGTTTCCAAGAAAGCAAGATAGTCATGGAGGCTGGTGGCCTTCTAGAAAAATTTGAGCAACTGCCTGATCCCTTGAGTTGTGAAAGGTATTTTAAAATTAGTATTGCATAGCAAAACTTATGTGTTCATTATTGTTAAGAGTCTTCAGAGTTAATTATGGACTTACTAATTGCATAAATCATGACTATTCCTTAATGTTTTATTTAAAAGTATAGTTTAGGATGCTAAACATAGGTTTATTATTTGCAAATACCTATGTGCTAGCATTTATGTGAGCCAAGCAGTCTGATTGGGCCAAACCCGGGAAATGTAAATATATTTATTCTTATTTTACTATTTGGCATAGCCTGTGTTTCCTGATACTGTAATAATGCCTGCTATTGAATCTTGGCAGATACCATCCAGTGCTATCTCAGAATACCAGCAGCCCTCCAGCACTCTGCATCAGAGCCCCTCCCACAGGGGAGCTTGTTAAAAAATGGATTCCCAGGCGCCACTACAAACCTGCTGAATCAGAACTGAAATTTTAAAAATGCTGCCCCTTCGGGGATGCTTCCTCTGTCCTACCAGTATGCTTCCCTTTGGTTTCACTTTTCCACAGGAAACAGGACTTAGGTCTAAAACGGTCTTTGCACTTGGACTGGTTTCCTTTGCTGGTCTAATACAGAATACCTTCTTGTACTGTGACTGTGAGTGTGTTGAACAGATACTTTGTATTTTAGGAGAAGAAATTTAGTGCCTCGTTGCTCACCATCACCACTGGCCTTGGTAGCTCCGCGGATAAACCAGCTTGGACTTCACCCTTGAGGATTAACATTGCATAGGCATATAAGGCCACTTGTTTGCAAAAGGACAGGTTCATCCCAAGAAACAAGAACACTCCTGGCTGAGCTGGGATGCCTCATTTATGCCAATTATGCACTGTCAGAGTGGCCAAGACTGGAGGGATTTCCCCATTGCCTTCTCAAACTCCAAAGAACTCTGAGATCCACAGGCAGGTGGGCTTCCCAGGAGAAGACTGCAGAATGTGCTTCTTCCTTCAGGGCACAGAAGAGGATGGACAGAAGTTCCCCGAAGTCCCCGGAGCCCTTAGTCAAGTTCAACCCAAAGCTATCAGAATAATCATCACTGCTATCCCTTGAGAACTCAAATGCCAGGCCCTGTGCTAAGCATTTTACTTGTATTAGCTCATTTAATCCTCACAGCAACTCAGTGAGGTAGGTCCTATGTCCACCATCTGAAAATTTCATGGGCTGGCCCCTCTCACAGGAGCTTCATATGCAAGGCATGCATACATCTATGCATGAAAAAGTATGTCTTGCACACAAATTGGTTTTCCTAAACCCTCCCTTATCTTTGAGCAATGCAGCCAAATTTGTTTTTAACATGCAGCCCACTTCTGAGCAAGCATGGCAGATTGCTCACTTCTGCCTTCCAAAATTCCACTGAAATGGCAATAAAGGAATCAAGAATATATAAACTCATAAGGGGATAAAATGAGGGAAGAGACAAACATGGATGAGAGAGTCCCACAAATATCTGGAAGAGGGAGAGGAGCAGGCACTGACTTGGTGGACCTGGGAATTACTACCTAGCTCCCCGCAGACGAGGAAACTAACAAGCAGAAAGGGCTTGGTCTTGTAGGACTCTAGGTGCTGAGGATGGGGAGATCCAAATCTACAGAAGGTGGGCATAAGGCATGGGACTCAAAACAGGGGGACTAAATGGCCTGTATAAGGGGAGGATGGACCCCCTTCTTCCTCCTACAGCAGGCACACCCCAGCTCTCTCCACCCACCCACTGCACACCTCCCCACCCCCACTGCCAGCAGGAGGTTTGACACATTCTCTCTGGATAACTGAATGGCTCCAGAGAAGAGACCTCCACATTCTGACACCTTGGAGTCCTGCCCCAATTTAAGAGCCAGTTTGCTGTGCAACAACCTCGTTGTAAGTCCTTCTGTGGACAAGCCTCACTCACTCCCTCAGAGTTCCCCTTCATGTTTCAGTGAGTCATACTTAGACAAGAACAGGCAGCCCAGGATCACCAAATGTTTAAAGACAGCCTCCAACTTGGAAGAGAGAGATCCAAACAGGTAGGAAAAAGGAACTTAGAGAAAGCAGAAATGATGGAAGTAGAAAAAAAATGTGAAAATAAAACTTTGATAAGCAATTTATTCAGAAAAATAAAATAATATGTTATATTCATTAATCAAGAGATTTTTTCCTTTTTTTAAAATTATACTTTTAAGTTCTGGGATACATGTACAAAACAATTTGTTTTGCATAGGTTTGTTACATAGGTATATACATGCCATGGTGGTTTGCTGCACCCATCAACCCATCATCTACTTTAGGTATTTCTCCTAATCCTATCCCTCCTCTAGCCCCCCATCCTCCGACAGGCCCTGGTGAATGATGTTCCCCTCCCTGTGTCCATGTGTTCTCATTGTTCAACTCCCACTTATGAGTGAAAACATAAGGTGTTGGGTTTTCTATTCCTGTGTTGCTTTGCTGACAATGATGGTTTCCAGCTTCATCCATGTCCCTGCCAAGGACATGAATTCATCCCTTTTTATGGCTGAATAGTATTCCATGGTGTATGTGTGCCACATTTTCTTTATCCAGTCTATCATTGATGGGCATTTGGATTGGTTCCAAGTCTTTGCTATTGTGAATAGTGCTGCAATAAATATACATGTGCATGTGTCTTTATAGTAGAATGATTTGTAATCCTTTGGGTATAAAAGCATTATACCCAAAGGATATAAATGGGATTGCTGGGTCAAATGGTATTTCTGGTTCTAGGTCCTTAAGGAATTGCCACACTGTCTTCCACAATGGTTGAACTAATTTACACTCCCACCAACAGTGTAAAAGTGTTCCTATTTCTCCACATCCTCTCCAGCATCTGTTGTTTCCTGACTTTTTAATGATCACCATCCTAACTGGTGTGAGATGGTATCTCATTGTGGTTTTGATTTGCATTTCTCTAATGCCCAGTGATGATGAGATCTTTTCATATGTTTGTTGGCCGTGTAAATATTTTCTTTTGAGAAGTGTCTGTACATATATCCTTTGCCCACTTTTTAATGGGGTTGTTTTTTTTCTTGTAAATTTCTTTGAGTTCCTCGTAGATTTTGTAGGTTGCCTGATCACTCTGATGATAGTTTCTTTTGCTGTGCAGAAGGTCTTTAGTTGAGTTAGATCCCATTTGTCAATTTTGGCTTTTGTTGCCATTGCTTTTGGGGTTTTAGTCATGAAGTCTTTGCCCATGCCTATGTCTTGAATGGTATTGCCTAGGTTTCTTTCTAGGGTTTTTATGGTTTCAGGTCTTATGTTTAAGTCTTTAATCCACCTTGAGTTAATTTTTGTATAAGGTGTAAGGAAGGGGTCCAGTTTCTATTTTCTGCATATGGCTAGCCAGTTTTCCCAACACTATTTATTAAAAAGGGAATTTTTCCCCATTGCTTATTTTTGTCAGGTTTGTCGAAGATCAGATGGTTGTAGACATGTGGCATTATTTCTGAGGCCTCTGTTCTGTTCTGTTGGTCTATATATCTATTTTGGTACCAGTACCATGCTGTTTTGGTTACTACAGACTTGTAGCATAGTTTGAAGTCAGGTAGCATGATGCCTCCAGCTTTGTTCTTTTTGCTCAGGATTGTCTTCACTATACAGGCTCTTCTTTGGTTTTATACGAAATTTAAAGTAGTTTTTTCTAATTCTGTGAAGAGAGTCAGCAGTAGCTTGATAGGGATAGTGTTGAATCTATAAATTACTTTGGGCAGTATGGCCATTTTCACAATATTGATTCTTCCTATTCGTGAACATGGAATGTTTTTCCATCTGTTTGTGTCCTCTCTTATTTCCTTGAGCAGTGGTTTGCTCTCCTTGAAGAGGTCCTTCCATCTCTTGTAAGTTGTATTCATAGGTATTTTATTCCCTTTGTAGCAATTGTGAATGGGAGTTCACTCATGATTTGGCTCTCTGTTTGTCTGTTATTGGTGTATAGGAATGCTTGTGATTTTTGCACATTTATTTTGTATCCTGAGACTTTGCTGAAGTTGCCTATCAGCCTAAGGAGATTTGGGGCTGAAATGATGGGGCTTTCTAACTGTACAATCATGTCATTTGCAAACACAGACAATTGGACTTCCCCTTTTCCTGTTTGAATACGCTTTATTTGTTTCTCTTGCCTGATTTCCCTGGCCAGAACATCCAACACTATGTTGAATAGCAGTGGTGAGAGAGGGCATCCTTGTCTAGTGCTAGTTTTTGAATGGAATGCTTGCAGTTTTTGCCCATTCAGTATGATATTGGCTGTGGGTTTGTCATTAATAGCTCTTATCATTTTGAGATAATGTACCATCAATACCTAATTTATGGAGAGTTTTTAGCATGAAGGGGTGCTGAATTTTATAGAAGGCCTTTTCTGGGTCTATTGAGATTATCATGTGGTTTTTGTCATTGGTCCTGTTTATGTGATGGATTACATTTATTGATTTGCATATATTGAACAGCATTGCATCCCAGAGATGAAGCTGACTTGATCATGGTGGATAATCTTTTTGATGTGCTGCAGGATTCACTTTGCCAGCATTTTATTGAGGATTTTCACATTGATGTTCATCAGAGATATTGGCCTGAAATTTTCTTTTTTTCAGTGTATGTCTGCTAGGTTTTGGTATCAGGATGATGCTGGCCTCATAAAATGAGTTAGCAAGGAGTTCCTCTTTTTGGAATAGTTTCAGAAGGAATGGTACTAGCTCCTCTTGATCAATTCGGCTGTTAAAACTTGTGCATATTTCGCGAAGTTCTCGTGTTGTGTTTTTCAGCTCCATTAATTCACTTATATTCCTCTCTAAATTGTATATTATTGTTAACATTTCGTCAAACCTTTTTTCAAAGTTCTTAATTTCTTTGCATTGGGTTAGAACAAGTTCTTTTAATTCCCAGAAGTTTCTTATCATCCACCTTTTAAAAGCTGCTTCTGTTAATGGGACACAGTCTTTCTCCATCAGGCTGTGTTCCGTTGCTGATGAGGAACTGTGATCCCCTGTAGAGGGAGAGGCGTTCTGATTTTGGGTATTCTCAGCCCTTTTAGGCTGGTTTCTTCCCTTTGTTATAGATTTATCCATCTTGGTCTTTATAATTACTGTCTTTATAGTTGGGTTTCCGAATGGAAATAAGCTAAATAAGTTAGAATATTTCTTGTCTTCTAGTAGCTTTTGAGTTTGTTTGCCAATGCTTCTATAGTTTTTTTTTATTGCACTTTAATTATGATGTTAGGATGTCAATTTTAGATCTTTCCCACTTTCTCCTGTGGGCATTTAGTGCTATAAATTTCCCTCTAGCTGTCTCTCAGAGATTCTGGTACAAATATCTTTGTTCTCATCGGTTTCAAAGAACTTATTTATTTCTGCCTTAATTTCGTTATTTACCCAGCAGTCATTCAGGAGAAAGTTGTTCAGTTTTTATGTTGTTGTGTGGTTTTGGGTGAGTTTCTTAATCCTGAGTTCTAATTTGATTGCACTGGGGTCTAAGAGACTGATTGTTATGATTTGAGTTCTTTTGCATTTGCTGAGGAGTGTTTTACTTCCAATTATGTGGTCAATTTTAGAATAAGTGTGATGGGGTGCTGAGAATAATGTATGCTCTGTTGATTTGGGGTGGAGAGTTCTGTAGATGTCTATTAGGTCTGCTTGGTCCAGAGCTCAGTTCAAGTCCTGAATATTCTTGTTAATTTTCTCTCTTATTGATCTGTCTAATATTGACAGTGGAGTGTTAAAGTCTCCCAATATTATTGTGTGGGAGTCTAAGTCTCTTTGTAGGTCTCTAAGAACTTGCTCCATGACTGGGAGTACTCCTGTATTGGGTGCATATATATTTAGGATAGTTAGCTCTTCTTGTTGCATTGATCCCTTTACCATTATGTAATGCCCTTCTTTGTCTTTTTTGAATTTTGTTGGTTTAAAGTCTGCTTATCAGAGACTAGGATTGCAACCTCTGCTTTTTTTGCTTTCCATTTGCTTTCCATTTCCTCCATCCCTTTATTTTGAGCCTATGTGTGTCTTTGCACATGAGATAGGTCTCCTGAATACAGCACACCAATGGATTTTGGCTCTTTATCCATTTTGCCAGTCTGTGTGTTTCAATTGGGGCATTTAGCCCATTTACATTTAAGGTTAATATTGTTATGTGTAAATCTGATCCTGTCAGCATGATGCTAGCTGGTTATTTTGCACATTCGTTGATGCAGTTTCTTTATAGTGTTGTTCGTCTTTATATTTTGGTATGTTTTTGCAATGGCTGGTACCGGTTTTTCCTTTCCATATTTAGTGCTTCCTTCAGGAGCTCTTGCAAGGCAGGCCTGGTGGTGACAAAATCCCTCATCATTAGCTTGTCTGGAAAGGATTTGATTTCTCCTTCACTTATGAAGCTTCATTTTGCCGGATATGAAATTCTGGATTGAAAATTTATTTCTTTAAGAATGTTGAATATTTGCCCCACTCTCTTCTGGCTTGCATGGTTTCTGCAGAGAGATCTGCTGTTGGTCTATGGGCTTCTCTTTGTAAGTAACCTGGCCTTTCTCTCTGGCTGCCCTTAACATTTCAGCCTTGGTAAATCTGATGGTTATGTGTCTTGGGTTGCTCTTCTCAAGGAGTATCTTTGCGGCGTTCTCTGTATTTCCTGGATTTGAATGCTGGCCTGTCTTGCTAGATTGGGGAATTTATTCTGGATAATATCCTGAAGTGTGTTTTCCAACTTGGTTCTATTCTCCCCATCACTTTCAGGTACACCAATTAATTGTGGGTTTTGGTCTTTTCACATAGTCCTATATTTCTTGGAGGCTTTGTTTGTTCCTTTTCATTCTTTTTTCTCTAATTTTCTCTTCACCTTTTATTTCATCAGGTTGATCTTTAGTCTCTGATAAGCTTTCTTCTGCTTGATCAATTTGGCTATTAATCCTTGTGTATGCTTCATGAATATCTTGTGCTGTGTTTTTCAGCTCCATCAGGTTATTTATGTTCTTCTCTAAACTGGTTATTCTAGTTAGCAGTTCCTGTAAACTTTTATCAAGGTTCTTAGCTTCCTTGCATTGGGTTAGAACCATGCTCCTTTAGCACAGAGGAGTTTGTTATTACCCACCTTCTGAAGCCTATTTCTGTCAATTCAACGAACTCATTCTCTATCCAGTGTTATTCCCTTGCTGGTGAGGAGGTGTGATCCTTTGGAGGAGAAGAGGCATTCTGTTTTTTTGAATTTGCAGCATTTTTGTGCTGGTTTTTCCTCATCTTCATGGATTTGTCTACTTTTGGTCTTTGATGCTAATGACCTTTGGATGGAGTTTTTGTGTAGGTGTTCTTTTTGTTGATGTTGATGTTATTGCTTTCTGTTTGTTAGTTTTCCTTCTGACATTCAGGCTTCTCTTCTACAGGTCTGCTGGAGTTTGCTGGAGGTCCACTCCAGACCCTGTTTGCATGGGTATTACCAGTGGAGGCTGCAGAACAGCAAAGATTGCTACCTTCTCCCTCCTCTGGAAGCTTAGTCCCAGAGGAGCACCTGCCAGATGCCAGCCAGAGCTCTTCTGTATGAGATGTCTATCAACTTCTGCTGGGAGGTATCTCCCAGTCAGGAGGCATGGGGGTCAGGGACCCACTTGAGGAGGCAGTCTGTCCATTAGCAGAGCTCTAGTGCTGTGCTGGGAGATTTGCTGCTCTCTTCAGAGCTGGCAGGCAGGAACATTTAAGTCTACTGAAGCTGGCCGGGCGCGGTGGCTCAAGCCTGTAATCCCAGCACTTTGGGAGGCTGAGGCGGGTGGATCACGAGGTCAAGAGATCGAGACCATCCTGGTCAACATGGTGAAACCCCGTCTCTACTAAAACTACAAAAAAAATTAGCTGGGCATGGTGGCGCGTGCCTGTAGTCCCAGCTACTCAGGAGGCTGAGGCAGGAGAATTGCTTGAACCCAGGAGGCGGAGGTTGCGGTGAGCCGAGATCGCGCCATTGCACTCCAGCCTGGGTAACAAGAGCGAAACCCCATCTCAAAAAAAAAAAAAAAAAAAGTCTACTGAAGCTGCACCCACAGCAGCTTCCCCCAGGTGCTCTGTCCAAGGTGATGGAAGTTTTATCTATAAGCCCCTGACTGGGGCTGCTGTCTTTCTTTCAGTGATGCCCTGTCCAGAGAGGAGGAAACTAAAGAGGCAATCTGGTTACGGTGGCTTTGCTATGCTGTGGCAGGCTCCACTCAGTCTAAACTTCCAGATAACATTGTTTACACTGTGAGGGGAAAACCTCCAACTCAAGCCTCAGTAATAGCAATGCTCCTCCTCCCACCAAGCTCAAGTGTCCCACATTGACTTCAGACTGCTGTGCTGGCAGTGAGTTTCAAGCCAGTGGATCTTAGCTTGCTGTTTACCATGGAGGTGGGACCCACTGAGCAAGACCACTTGTCTCCCTGGCTTCAGCCCCCTTTCCACAAGAGTTAACAGTTCTGTATTGCTGGGGTTCTAGGTGCCATTGGGGTATGAAAAAGAACTCCTGCAGCTAGCTTGGTGTCTGCCCAAATATCCACCCAGTTTTGAAACCCAGGGTCTGGCCTGGTCAGGTGCCTATAGGCACCTGAAGGAATCTCCTGGTCTGCTGGTTGAAAAACCATGGGAAAAGTAGAGTATCTGGGCTGTATAGTACCATCCCTTGTGGCACAGTTCCTCATGGGACTCCTTCCCTTGGCTACAGGAGGGAATTCCCAACCTCTTGGGCTTCCCAGGTAAGGCAATGCCCTGCCCTGCTTCTGCTCACCCTCTGTGGGCTGCACCCACTGTCTAACCAGTCCCAGTGAGATGAACCAGGTATGTCAGTTGGAAATGCAGAAATCACCCACCTTTTGCATTGGTCTCACTGGGAGCTGCAGACCGGAGCTGTTCCTATTTGGCCATCACGCCAAGATCCCCCTGCATTTTCTTGAATTATAGCTGTTAGTATTTGTTCTGATCCTTTGCTTTGGTTTTTGTTCATCTTTCTGTTGTGCTATTTATTTATTTAAGCAGAGTCTTACTCTGTTACCCAGGCTGGAGTGCAGTGGCATGCTATATCAGCTCACTGCAACCTCCACCCCTCAAGATTCCAGCAGTTCTCCTGCCTCAGCCTCCCGAGTAGCTGGGACTACAGGTGCCTGTCACCATGCCCAGCTAATTTTTGTATTTTCAGCAGAGACAGGGTTTCACCATCTTGGCCAGGCTGGTCTTAACTCCTGACCTTGTGATACACCTGCCTTGGCTTCCCAAAGTGCTGGGATTACAAGTATGAGCCACCATGCCCAGCCGTGCTTTTTTTTTTTTTTTTTTTGTAATGATATTATTTGCCCTTTATTCTCTCTTTTTTACCTTCTGGTACCTTTGTACGGGATTTAACTTCACTACTTTCCTATTGCCATTTTTATGGAATTTTGGTTTCCATGTTGATAAAAGGAAGCTTGTTCAGATAACACATTCAACTTCTTAGATCCCTATCCATTTTTGTTGTTGTAACGTTCAAAACTATCATGGCACACAAGCTTTCTGAGATTTCCTGGCTTTGTTTCCCTGACCCGTGGTTTTCTGGACCTTTTCTTTCATTGATTTCAGTTGAGTTTTTCCGAGGGTTTCTCCAAATGCTTCATCCTGGAAGAGAGCCCTGGCTGGCCAGTTTCAAGAGTTCCCTTAGGTCCTTAGGTCTCATCATGGGGCCTGGCACCAACTTGCTTTTAGAGTATGATATGCTTTGGATCTGTGTCCCCTCTAAATCTCATGTCAAATTGTAATCCCCACTGTTGGAGGTAGGACCTGGAGGGAGGTGACTGGATCATCAGGGAGACTTCTCATGAATGGTTTAGTGCCATCTCCTTGGTGCTGTTCATGTACTAGTGGGTGACTTCTCATGACATCTGGTCATTTAAAAGCATGTGACAGTGTTTTAGTCTGTTCTTGGATCGCTATAAAGAAATACCTGAGACTGGGTAATTTATAAAGAAAAAAGTTTTAATTGGCTCATGGTTCCACAGGCTGAACAGGAAGCATGATGCTGGCATCTACTTGGCTTCTTGGCAGGCCTCAGGAAACTTACAATCATGATGGAAGTTGAAGGGAGAGCTGGCACTTTACATGGCTGGAGCCAGAGGAAGAGAGAGAGAGGGGGGAGAGATGTCACACATTTTTAAGCAAACAGATCTCATGAGAACTCTATAATAAGAACAGTACCAAGGGATAGTGCTAAACCATTCATGAAGGATCCACCCCCATGATCCAATCACCTCCCACCAGGCCCCATTTCTGACATTTGGAAATTACAATTTGACACAAGATTTAGATGGGGACACAGACCCAGACCCTATTAGGCACCTTCTCCCTCTCTCTCTTGCTCCTGCTTTCACAATATGATGTGCCTGCTGCCCCTTCGTCTTTTGCCAGAAGCTTCCTGAGGCCTTCCCAGAAGCAGAAGCCACTATATTTCCTGTACAGCCTGTAGAACCATGAGCCAATTAACCCTATTTTCTGGTAAATGACCCAGTCTCAGATATTTCTTTATAGAAGTACAAGAATGGCCTAATACAAGTGGGCATGATCCCTCCTGGGTTCATCTGTTGTTCCCAAATTAGCCTACTATGATTTTGCCATTTTCAGGTTTGTCATATGTCCTGTTGTTTTCTTCTATGTTTTCTTGCACAGGTGAGATATGGATAACACATAGGTCTTATGACTATTGGTGGTTTGTCCCAATCCACTTACATTTTGGAGCTTGTGGGGATTACTTGTCTAGCTTTCTGTAAATGTAAATCATGGGTAATTGATTTTGTTATCTAGTTGTTCTGCCTGTTTTTATGTGGATGTACAGGAAGAATCAAATTCTATGCTGCCTCCACTGAAACTATCTTCCCAAAAATGTATTACGTTTTCTCATTAAAAAGGAGGAACAGGAGGATTAATCTATACAGTGAATTTGGAAAGGTTTTTTGTGTTTATTTTATTTTATTTATTTATTTTTTGGTTGCAGTGATGACAGGAGGTTGAAGAAAGATAGTGAGAAGACCAATTCTGACAGTACATCAGCAGTCCAAAGAGGAGATGATAATGAGGGAAAGATGAGTGGGAAGGACAAGGAACAGACAGATGTGGGGAACTCAATAAACACTGAATCAGTAGATTGGTGGTGAGGGAAGGGTAAAGAAGAGTTAGAGAGAAGAATCAGAATTAACTGAACATTTGTAGGATGAATGTCTCGGGGAATAACATTACCCAAAACACCGGTGTACACAAGGACAATGATATGGTGACAGTAAGAATGAGGGGTGGAGGGAGAGGAGTGACTAATTTTTTGAAAACTTGCGTTTGACTAGTTGGGGGTACATCAAGATAAAGATGTTGTGTGTGAATGTATGGAGCTCAGGGAAAGATCCATGCTACACAGACAGATCTGAGAGTCATCTGCAAAGTATACTCCAGAAAAGACAGAACAAATGGCACTAACAAATATCCACAGAAAACTTAGGAAGATTATTCCTGAAATGAAGATTGCCTTTGCTCATTGAAAATGTTCACAGTGTTTCAAGTTAACAATTAGTAAAGGACCAAGAGCAAGAACTATCCTCAGGAAAATATTGGCTCTAAAAAAAAGAATTGATGTCCTATGAGTACAGATAGTGCTTGTGGCTTTCTCTCGGAGTAGTCTGGTAGTGATTATTGGGGCATCCCCAGATACTGATATTTGGAGATATTTTCTCTGGAGTGATTCGTGTTTTTTTCACAGATTTTTCCAGTTGCCTGAATTCAGAACAACACCCAGCTCCTGATGTCCTAGGGGCAGGAAGAGGGAAAAAGGATGGGGCTTCACTGTTCATTTTGGAGACTTTCACATTATTCCTGTTTTACCTTGTGCTCCATTCCAACTGATCAATTGAAATTGATCTTCATTTCAATTTCTCCAGAGAATAAAACTCTAGGGTCTTGACAAAGGTGTATCTTCTATGCAAGGTGGGGTATGTGGTTTGAGCACTGTTCCATATATAGACTTTTAGCCAGCCTTGGCATTTCTCACTTCCATATATTCTAAGGAAACTGGTAACTCCCCAGGCTTGGATCTTTGAGGAGGTCTCTGATAGCTGTTTGGCTTGGTACTTACTGGTCTTCCCGACCAATGCACTTTAAGTTATAGCTTCTACTATGTAAAGTACCATTTCTCCATCTGTGTTAGTCTGTTTTGCATTACTATTAATATAAAGGAATACCTGAGGCTGGGTAATTTATAAAGAAAAGAGGTTTGTTTGGCTCATGCTTTCACAGACTGTACAAGAAGCATGTCACTAGTATCTTTGTCTGGTAAGGAACTCAGGAAGGTTCCACTCATGTTGAAGGGTGAAGTGGGGGCTGGCATGTCACAGGGGAAGAAAGTGAGCAAGAGATGCCAGGCTCTTTTAAACAACCAGCTCAGCTCTCATGGTAAGTCATAGAACAAGAACTCACTTATTACCAGTGGGAGGCCACCACGTCATTCATGAAGGATTTCTCCTCATCACCCACACTCTTCCCACCAGGCCTCACCTTGAACATTGGGGATCACATTTTAACATGGTATTTGGTAAGGACAAACCATACCACCAGCGGCTTTTTCTCATTTGTTTGTTTTGTTTTGCTTTTTGAGAGGACTGTGAATGTTGATTAAGGGAAACACTATGGACATGAGGGTGGCAGGGGGAGACACTGGGCATGGAACATAAAATATGTTGGATACTTTTCCAAGACGTCGCAGCTCAGGGGAGTCTTCGAATTTCAAAATTGTCCAAGTGGTGCATGTGGAGGTGGTGGTTGAGGTCCCAGAGGCCACATGAATAGAGGAGGTGGCTGAGGTCCCAGAGGACACTGAGGTGAAGGAATCAGTTGAGATAGAATAGGCCAGTCAACTGGAGGAGGTGGCTGATGTACAACACGAGACCCAGGTAGAGGAGGTGACTGAAGTCCAGAGGCCACGAGTGGAGATTACTGAAGAACCAGAGGAAATTCATGTGAAAGTAGCAGTTGAGGGGCCAGAGACCACCCATGTAGAGGAAGTGGCTGAGGAACCACAGGCTCCAAAGAGGAAAAGGAGGCTGAGGTCCCAGATGCCTCACAGCACAGGAAAATGGATGAGGTCCCAGAGGACAGATAGCTGCAGCAAGTTGATGAGGTCTTGGACCACAGACAGCTACACAGCTGCTTTTAATATTTACAAAAATATTTTGAGAGCGGACCCACAGATCCTCTGAAAAAAAGCAGACTGCTCCTGCAGGGCCAGGGAGTCATCCCAAATACTGTGGGTGCCCCAACTGCGGAAGTGGAAAAGGGAGATCCTCCTTTCCGGAACACACACGCCCACTGGAAAAGCGGAAGTTCTGTGTGCAGGAGATGTCTGGAGTTTACCCGGAGCTGAGTCAAGTTAGAGAGTGGAGCCAAGCGAGATACAGGGGTGGAGGAGGCAGCAGGGAGGCCCTGGGAACTCGCTGAATCCCCAGATAGCCCATTACTGCCTGGCACCACAAGGATCCATCAGGAGGGAGGCTAGAGGAGCAAGGGGAAAACCCTACCCTAGAGAAGGACTTCCCTAGCTGAACTTCGTTAACAATTTGATTGGGGCGAGAAGCCTCCTCGGCCAGAACTCGGGAGGATGTGAATCCTGCTTGCAGTCTTCACAGGTGGGGGGAAAACTAAAGAGCTCTTCTTTCACAGCTGGGAGGTCGAAAGCCTCGAGCAAGTTTTCAAGCCTGCCCTCTGCCTAGAAACAGACTCAGGGCTGCTGCGGGGGACGTGGTGGGAGTGAGACCAGCCCTTCGGTTTGCGTGGGATCTGGGTGAGGCCTGCGACTGCCAGCTTTCCCCTGCTTCTCTGACAACCTGGATGAATCGGTAAAAGTAGCCATAATCCTCCTAGAGAGCCCCAGGTTAAAATCTCCAGGTGAAGTCGATTTTTATTATAAGTAACTCTTGTACTTTTCAAGTTGTGAGACATGCAGCCAAGGTTGAATTCTGAAATAATGCCTGAAATAACTTCACTGAAGTCTTCCGTTGCCCATGCAGAGTAGAGAATTCTCATAGTTCTACTCGTAATTATTTTGGGGGGCTGGTGTGGTCTAGCAAGGAAAGGCTGGAGAGCAATTAGGACCAAGGGAAAGACCTTGTGCCGTGGAAGGTTGAGTTCTCTGAAGGTTTTAAAGAATATAACTATGTACTTTAGAGATGCGGTCTCACTGTTGCCTAGGCTGGTCTCAAGTGATTCTCCAGGCTTAGGCTTCCAATGTTCTGGAATTACAGAAATAAGCCACCACACCTGGCCTTACCTCTGAACGTTTTGAAAATTTTAGTTTTAATTGGCATTTTATTTGTTCAGTTATTCTGCATGACTGGATAGGGTGTGGATTATGTAATTTTGGGGACAAAGGAAGAACTTTTAGAGTTTTTGGACGACTTTACTGGTGCAGTGAGTTCCCTGGTCACTTGACAGGGCAAGTAGAATTTCTCAGGAGGGGAAATTTGTTCTAACAGAACAAACAGTAGTAGCGCTGGGCTTCTTACATGGGAAACCTTCTAGTCAGTAAGTGAACCTGAAAACAATGGCAAGGGCATATTAATAACACTGACTTAGGATGTTAAATAAAATCTAATCGCCATTGGAGAAAGAGTCCTGCTAGGGGTGGCTCTCTTCATAGCTCTACCTTTATAACTTTTCCAGGATTATGTTTTTTGCAGATATCCCAAGTAAGGAGCGAATTTTCCCCACAAGTGATGATGAAGGAGTTGAGTCAGTATTTTTCCCATGATGAAAAATTTTATGAAGACTGAATATCTTGGTCAGGGACCAAGGAGAGACCAAGTAGCCTTCTTAGCGTCTCCAAAGCCTATCTTTGGACTTTTTGGTGGGTAAAACATCTACCTTGTTTTCAACTAGGCTTTTCATGTTCAGGGGCCTTTACCTGAGATGTTTTAATGTCCTCAATTCGAGGTTAAACTGAGTAAAACTGAGTAGGTTTAAGATCTGGTCTGATTGCAGTGTGACTGGGACAGACGCATAAACTACTACTTAGCATATTTATCATCTGAGTTTCCTCTTGCCTCAGGGGTCTTATTGCCCATATAAGCTTCTATCTTGAGTATGGCCAGCTCTTGTAATAATAAGTTCTCTAGGAGGTTGTCTGCACTTCACATTTTCAACTAGTGTTCCAGCTGTAATCACAAATTCCCTTGTTTTCCACAACATGTCAAAGTCAGGTAATACCCTAAAAACGTATCTACTATCTGTGTTGATGTTAACTCTTTGATTCTCAGCTAAAGTGTAGGTTCTTGGGAGAGTCACAAATTATTCTATCTGATCTAATTTGCACTGAGTAAAGCCTCATATTTTATAGGACAGTGGATATATGCAATGGCATATCCAGCCTGGAAACCTTCTGAGGTCAGAGCTATGAACTATAAACAAAAAAGGGGAGATCTGGACCTGTAAGAGGTAATTCAGCAAGATCAGGACAGGAAAAGGTTAAAGCTTAGGTGGCTGAAATATAGTCATGGTGGTTGTACTTCAGTTGGGAGAGAAATGGTAACAAGATTAAGATTTTGGTAATGGTGAATAGCAATGTGAGAAGGACCAAAGGATCTCATAAGAGGTAAGGATACAGGTTGAAAAATGTTGGGTGTTTGAAGTCAGGATAAAGACGTGAACCACTTGAGCATAGAAGTGTGTGAAGTATGACCTTGCACAAATCAACTGTGACTTGAATCAAATTTCCTGTTGCCATGACAACTCAGAAGCAAGGAAGGAAGGCTTTAGCTATAGGGTCTAGCATGAAGGTAAAATATCCAATGGGCCTTGGGCTCCTTTTGTATTTCTGGGACAGGACATCTAAAGTATGTTCTTCTCTCTCATGAATAGGGAGAAGGGCAAGGAGTTTAGGAGTCCCAAGCTGAGGGAAGAGCAGAGGGAGGTCTTAAAAGGATTCAATACTGTTATAGAGACTAATTCTCATTGTAGGGGTTCAGACAAGGAATCCACATTCTACAATAGCCAGCCAGTCTCAAAGTCTAGGAGTTATCTTATTGTTTTAGATAAAGTGAAACTGAGGATGATCTTGATACATCTGAGGACAAAGTATTTCCCTTATGGGCGATGTCGTGTTTTAGAGAGTGAAACTGAAAATAGCAAAACTAAGAATAGTAAAATTATATTTCTCTTGAAAATGATGTCTCTTTTGAGTCAGATCTTCTAGTAGGTATTGACTATCTGCCAATAAATTATCAAATGTACTGGGACAAAGAAAAAGGATATCTACATGTTGGATGAAGATGCAATTACAAGGGAAAACCAAATCCTTTAAATTTGCATTTTTAGAAATCTTAAACATTTATTTTAGGTTCTGGGGTACATATGCAGGTTTGTTACATTGGTAAATTTTGTGTCATAGAGGTTTGGTGTACGGGTTATTTTGTCACCGAGGTGATAAGCATAGTTCATTGTTTTTGATAGTTTTTTGTTTGTTTGTTTGTTTTAATCCCCACTCTTGTTATAAGTGAGAACATGTGGTCTTTAGTTTTCTGTTCCTGTGTTAGTTTGCTTAGGATAATGGCCTCCAGTCCCATCCATGTTGCTGCAAAGAACGTGATCTTTATTTTAATGGCTGTGTAGAATTCCATGATGAATATGTACCACATTTTCTTTATCCAGTCTACCATTGATGGACATTTAAGTTGATTCTATGTCTTTGCTATTGTGAATAGTGCTATGTTGAACATATGTGTCCACGTGTTTTTATAAAACAATTTATATTCCTTTGGGTATGTACCAAATAATGGGATTGCTGGACCAAATGGTAGTTCTGTTTTAAGTAAATTTCTCAATTTACTTGGAGAAATTGTCAAACTGTTTTCCATAGTGGCTGAACTAATTTACACTCTACCAGCAGTATATAAGCATTCCCTTTTTTCTGCAATGTCTCCAGCATCTGTGATTTTTTTGACTTTTTATTAATAGCCATTCTGACTGCTGTGAGATGGTATCTCAGTGTGGTTTGGATGTGCATTTGTCTTACAATTAGTGATGCTGAGCATTTTGTTCATATGCTTTTTGCCTCTATCTATGTCTTTTGGAAAATGTCTGCTCATGTCCTTTGTCCACTTTTTGATGGGGTTGTTTTTTTGTTTGTTAATTTAAGTTCCTTATAGATTCCGGATATTAGACTTTTGCATAGTTTGCAAATGTTTTCTCACATTCTGTAGGCTGTATGTTTACTCTGTTAATAGTTTCTTTTGCTGTATAGAAGCTCTCTGGTTTAATTAGGTTAATTTGTCCATTTTTGCTTTTGCTGCAATTGTTTTGGGTTTCTTCATCATGAAATCTCTGCCAGGTCATATGTCCAAAATGGTATTTCCTAGGTTATTTTCCAGGATGTTTCTGGTTTTAGGTTTTACATTTAAGTCTTTAGTCTATCTTCAGTGGATTTTTGCATATGATGAAAGAGTCCAGTTTCAATCTTCTGCATATGGCTAGCCAGTTACCTCAGCACCATCTATTGAATACAGAGTCCTTTCCTCATTGTTTGTTTTTGTTGACTTTGTCAAAGATCAGATGGTGTCGATGTGTGACTTTATTTCTGAGCTCTCTATTCTGTCCCATTGCTCTGTATGTCTGTTTTTTTACCAGTATCATGTTGTTTTGGTTACTGTAGACCCATAATATAGTTTGAAATTAAGTAATATGATGTCTCCAGCTTTGTACCTTCTGATTAGGATTACTTTGGCTATTCAGGCTATTTTTTGGTTTCATATACATTTTAGAATAGTTTCTTATAATTCTGTTTAAAATGTCATTTGTAGTTTGATAGGAATAGCATTAAGTCTGTAAATTGCTTTGGGGAATATGGTCATTTTAGCAGTATTGATTTCTCCTATCAATGAGCATGGAATGTCTTTCCATTTGTTTGTGTCATCTTGGATTTCTTTCAGTAGTGTTTTGTAATTATCACTGCAGAGATTTCTCACCACCCTGGTTAAGTATATTCCTATGTATTTATTTTTTGTGTGAGGCTATTGTGAATGGGATTGCATTCTTGATTTGACTCTGCTTGGATGTTGCTTCTGATTTTTGTACATTGATTTTGTATTCTGAAACTTTGCTAAAGTTGTTTATCAGATTTAGGAGCTTTGGGGCAGAGACTATGGGGTTTTCTAGGTATAGAATCGTGTTATTTGCAAATAGGGATAGTTTGACTTCCTTTCTTCTTATTCGGATGGCTTTTACTTATTTCTATTGCGTGATTGCTCTGGGTAGGACTTCCAGAATTACGTTAAATAGGAGTGGTGAGAAAGGGCATCCTAGTCTCTTTCTGGTTCTCAGAAGGAATGCTTTCAACTTTTACCCATTCAGCATGATGTTGGCTGTGGGTTTTCATAGATGGCTCTCATTATTTTGTGTTATGTTCCTTCAGTGCTTAGTTGGTTGAGGTTTTTAACATGAAGTGATGTTGATTTTATTGAAAGCTTTTTCTGCATCTATTGAAATAATCACATGGTTTTTGTCTTTAGTTATGTTTATGTAATGAATCACATTTATTGATTTGCATATACTGAGCCAACCTTGCATCCCATGGATAAAGCCTACTTGATTTTAGCGGATTAGCATTTTGATGTGATGATGAGTAGGAATTGCCAGTAATTTGTTGAAAAATTTTGGATCTATGTTCATCAGGATATTCGTCTGAAGTTTTCTTTTTTGTGTCTCTGCCAGGTTTTGGTATCAGAATGATTCTGCCTTCAAGCAATAAATGAGGGAGGAGTCCTTCCTTCTCAGAATTTGGCTGTGAGTCCATCTGGTCCAGGACTTTTCCTGGTAAGTAGGGATTTTTTAATTGTTATTACTAATTCAATTTTGGGGCATGTTTTGGTCTGTTCAGTATTTCAGTTTCTTACTGGTTCAATATTCGGAGGTTATATGTTTCTAGGAATTTTATCCATTTCTTGTATAAGTTTCTTAGTTTGTGTGCACCAGTGCTCATAATAGTCTCTGAGGGTTTCTTTTTTTTTTTTTTTTTNCCCTTTGTATTTCTTTGGAGTCAGTGGTAAAGTCACTTCTGACATTTCTGATTGTGTTTACTTAGATCTCTCTTCTTTTTTATTAACCTATCTAGTGGTTTACCAATCTTATTTATTTTTCCAAGGAAACAATTTATGATGTTGCTGACCTTTTGTATGGTTTCCCAAGTCTCAATTTAATTCAGTTCATCTCTGATTTTGGTTATTTCTTATCTTCTGGGAGCTTTGGGGTTGGTTTGCTCTTGTGTTTCTAATTTTTCTAGGTGTGATATTAGGTTGTTAATTTGAGATCTTTCTAACTTTTTGATGTAAGGATTTAAGTTTCTGCTTAATACCGCTTTGGGTATGTTTTAGAGACTCTGATATGTTCTTTGTCTTTATTAGTTTCAAAGAATTCCTCTTGATACCTGACTTAACTTCTTTGTTTATCCAGAAGTCAATTAGGAGCATGTTGTTTGATTTCCATGTAATTGTATGGTTTTGCGCAATCTTCTTAGTATTGATTTCTATTTTTATTGTGTTGTCGTCTAGGAGTGTAGTTAGTATGATTTGTTTATTTTAAATTTGCTAAAAATTGCTTTTATGGCCTATTGCGTAGCCAATTTTAGAGTGTGTACCATGTGCTGATAAGAAGAATGTATATTCTATTGTTTTAGGATGTAGATTTCTGGAGATGCTGTTAGGTTTATTTGGTCAAGTGTAGAGTTCAGGTCCCAAATACCATTGTTAGTTTTCTGCCTCAATGACCTGTTTAACACTGTCAGTGGAGGTACTGAAGTCTTCCCCTATTATTGTGTGGTTTTCTAAGTCTCTTTGTAGCTCTCTGAGAACTTGATTTATGAATCTAGGTGTTCCTGTGTTGGGTGCATATATATTTAGAATAGTTGATTCTTCTTGTTAAACCTTTCACCTTCTTTGTCATTTTTGACTATTGATGGCTTAATGTCTATTTTGTCTGAAATTAGAATAGCAACCCCTGCCTTTTTTGTTTTACATTTGCTTGTTAGAATTTTCTTCATCCCTTTACTTTGAACCTATGGGTGTCATTGCATATGAGATAGATCTCTTGAAGACAGCATACAGTTGGGTCTAGTTTCTTTATCTAGCTGGATACTCTGTCTTTTAAGTGGGGCATTTTGCACCTTTATATTCAAGATTAATATTCATGTGTTCAGGTTGGATACTGTTATTGTGATATTAGCTGGTTATTATGCAGACTTCATTATGTAGTTGCTTTACGGTGTCCATGGTTTATGCACTTAATGTGTTTTTTTGTGTGTGGTGGCGGCAACAGTCTTTTGTTTCCATAGTTAGCACTTCCTTAAGAACCTCTTGTTAGGCAGATCTGGTGGTAATGAATTCCCTTGGCATTTGCTTGTCTGAAAAGGATCTTATTTCTCCTTTGCTTATGAAGCTTAGTTTGGTTGGATATCAAATTTCCTGGTTGGAATGTCTTTTCCTTAAGAATGCTGAATATAGGGTCCCAGCTGGCTTGTAGGGTTTCTGCCGGAAGGACTACTGTTAAGCTGATATGGTTCCCTTTGTAGGTGACTTGCTCCTTCTCTCTTGTTGCCTTTAATATTTTTTCTTTCATGTTGACCTTGAAAAATGACTATGTGTACTGGGGATGGTTGTCGTAACAGTATCTCACAGGGGTTCTCTGTATTTTCTGAATTTGAATGTCAGTATCTCTAGCATGGTTGGGGAAATTTTCATGGACAGTACCCTCAAATATGTTTACCAAGTTGCTTGCATTCTCTTCTTCTCTTTCAGGGACACCAATAAGTTGTAGATTTGGTCCCTTTACATAATCCTATATTGCTCAGAGGTTTTAAAATTAATTTAATAAAATAGAGATAGGGTCTCACTATGTTGCCTAGGCTGGCCTTAAACTCCTGGGCTCAAGGGATCCTTCTGCCTTGGCATCCTAACCATGTCCAGCCTTTTTGGAGATTTTGTTTACTCTTTTTTATTCTTGGTTTTCTTTTTGTCTAAGTTGATTCAAAGAACTTGTCTTCAAGCTCTGAGATTCAATTCCTCCACTTGGCTTATTCCACTGTAAATACTTGCAATTGCATTATGCAATTCTTATAGTGAGTTTTCAGCTTTATCAGCTCATTTCGGTTCTTTTGTTAAATGGCCATTTCATCTTTCATCTCTTGTATATTTTATTGAATTCCTTAAATTTATTTGATTGGGTTTTTGTTTGTTTGTTTTGAGATGGAGTCTCACTCTGTTGCCCAGGCTGGAGTGCAGTGGTGCAATCTTGGCTCACTGCAACCCCTACTTCCCAAGTGCAAGCAATTCTCTACCTCAGTCTCCCAAGTAGCTGGGATTATAGGCACCTGCCACCATGCCCAGCTAATTTTTTTTTTTTGTATTTTTTTAATAGGGACGGTGTTTCACCATCTTGGCCAGGCTGATCTTGAACTCCTGACTTTGTGATCCACCCACCTTGGCCTCTCAAAGTGCTGGGGTTATAGGTGTGAGCCACCATACCTGGCCTTGATTGGGTTTTGACTTTCTCATGAATTTCAATCATCTTCATTCCTATACAGATTCTAAATTCTACATCTTTCATTTCAGTTATTTCAGCCTTGTTAAGAACCATTGCTGAAGAACTAGTGTGGTCATTTGAAGGTGAGAAGACATTCTGGCCTTTTCTGTTGCCAAAGTTATTAAGCTGGTTTTTTTCTTATCTGTATGGACTGATGTCCCTTTGATCTTTGAAGTTGCTGTCCTTTGCGTGGGGTTTTTTGCTTTTATATTATTTGTTGCCCTTGAGGGTTTGACTATGGTACAACATGGGTTCAGTCAACTGTCTCTGTTTAAAATAGGAGGCCAAGGCTCAGTTCATCACTCCTGATCTGCATACTCGAGGTCTGAGGGGCTGCTACTGGGCCCTAACTTTGTTATCTGGCCCTTCAAGGTTAGAAACTTGCTGCAATAGGGGGCTAAGGTGTTCCTGGCTCACTGGCCACAAAACTCTGCTTGTGGGGTGCTGGCCAAAGTGCTTTGTTGTGGCAGTGGCAGTGGTATCCATGCTTGCATGTGTGTGCCAGCAGCCACAGCAGGACAGTAGGGGCACCAGTGTGATGAGGTGGCCGCATCCATGCATGCATTAGTGCTGGTGGTGATGACATGGTGGGATATGCATGCGTCAGTGGGAGCTAGACACTAGTAGGGGTGGGGTGGTGGTGTCTGCATGCACACTTGTTCTGACTGTGATGGAGCAGCAGGGTGTGTACACATGTGCTGGCCGGAAAGGGGAGGTGAGGTGAGATCTGACCGCACTCCTACTGACAAAGCTGCAAGGGTGGGCTATGAGTAAGTGTGTGCTCGCAAAGTGGTGGAAGGAGGCTGCAGTGGGGAGAGGGTGCAGGTGGCTGATTGCACAACATTGGGAACTGGCCTGCTGGAGCTAGAGTTAGTCATGGTGAGCTGGTGAAGAAGTTATTATGACAGCCCTAGGAGGCACCCTGGTTTGGCATCTGAGGCTGTACTGAAAGATGCAGCAAAGCTGGAGCCCAGGAGAGGCTGGTAAACAGGGGCACACTCAGATCAAACTGGTCCCATTCCATGGGCAAGAGCACCCTTCTCTGTCCAGCTCCAGCAACCACAAACAGTTCAAACAGCAGGTGTCACAGATACTCTAAGAGACTTCTTAGAATTATTTAATACCTACATTTTTCTCCTCAAAAGAAGAAAATGTATTTAGAATTAGATGATAAAACTGAGTTACTAGACATGCTTTTGTCAAAATCTAATCCAATTGCAATCTATATTGCCATAGAAGACACTAAATTATTAAGTAGTAAAAAATTACAAAACCCACTAAAGGTGGTACCTAATCAATCATGGTTAACGTCTTCCACTGGTTTTGGAAAATTCATTGGGCCTACCCCAATCAAAGTTCAAATAAATTCATCAAAACCTCTTCCAAATTTTAAACAATACCTCTAAGAACTGAAGTACTAAAAGGTTTCAGATTATCTTAAAATAGGACCTGATTATTCCGTATACCAGCCAATGTGATACTCCAATCCTTCTTGTAAGAAAACCAAATGGTAGAGGATGGAGTTTTGTACAGAATCTGAGAGCAATTAAAAACATACACTCTTTGACATCCAGTAGGGCTAAACTTCCATATGTTGTTGACTGACATCCCAACAGAAGCTGAGTTCTTTTCATTCCTTTTAACCTTGAGACAGGGTCTTACTCCATTGCCCAGACTGGAATACAGTGTGATTATAGCTCACTACAGCCTCAATCTCCCAGGCTCAAGCAATTCTCCCACCTCAGCCTCCTGGATAGCTGGGACTACAGGTGCACACCACAACACTTGGTTACTTTTTGTATATTTTGTAAAGATGGGGTTTCCCTTTTTGCCCAGGCTGGTGTTGAACTCCTGGGCTCAAGCCATCCACCTGCCTCAGCTTCCCAAATTGCTGGGACTATAGGCATGAGCCACCATGCCCAGCTGAAGCTCAGTTCTTTACTATAATAGACTTAAGTAATACATTCATTAGTATTCCTATGGACAAAAATAATTTCTCTTCACCTTCACCTGGGAAGCCAGACAATACATGTGAACAGTCATTCCTCAGGGATGAACTGAATCCAGCTTACTTTTCACAAATATTAAAAGCAGATCTCTCAGCTGCTGACTTCTTGAAAATTCATTTTAATAAAATGCCCAGGCAATTTACCCTCTGCTCAGAGGATAAGCAAGTATTTCTAGAAAACAGGATTCACTTGTTACAACAATTAGCCTTAAAGCGACACAAAGTTTCTAAAGAAAAACACCAATCCTGTCAAAAACAAGTGAAGTATTGAGGCCACCTCAATACTTAAGGGAGGACTTTCCTCCTCAAAATTTAAGGGAGGACTTTCTATTAGTCCATTCAGACTGAAAGGAATTTTAGCTCTTCTGCCATGAAGAATCAAGAAACAGTTGGGAGAGTTTTGGGAACTGGCAAGATGTTTAAAAACTTGGATGCTGAACTTTTCTTTAAAAGCCTGGCCCTGATATGCTTCTTCTAAACAGAACATCTCAGACCCTCTTGATTGGACAGAAGAAAATCGAGTAATGTTAGAAATGATTAAAAATGACTTTGCTAGGCCGGGCGCGGTGGCTCAAGCCTGTAATCCCAGCACTTTGGGAGGCCGAGGCGGGTGGATCACGAGGTCAAGAGATTGAGACCATCCTGGTCAACATGGTGAAACCCCGTCTCTACTAAAAATACAAAAACATTAGCTGGGCATGGTGGCACGTGCCTGTAATCCCAGCTACTCAGGAGGCTGAGGCAGGAGAATTGCCTGAACCCAGGAGACGGAGGTTGCGGTGAGCCGAGATCGCGCCATTGCACTCCAGCCTGGGTAACAAGAGCGAAACTACGTCTCAAAAAAAAAAAAGAAAAAAAAAAATGACTTTGCTAATGCCCAAGCTTTGGTGCATCCAGATTATAATTTTCAGTTTTTAGTATTTGTACATGAAAGTGATGGAAACATTTTAAAATTCCTAAGAAACATGGAGTCCAAAAGAGATCTGTGGGGTATTATACCCAACAGTTAGACTCTGTAATAAGAGGATTTCGGTCTTGCATGAGAGTCATAACAGCCCCTGCTTTGTGAGTTGAAGCAACTGAAGAAATTATAATAATGACAACCCTTACTGTTTCTGTTCCTCATTCTGTGAAAGAATTGCTAAACTGGCATCATACTCAACAGTATTCAGTTAGTAGACTAGTTTCATGCAAAGTTTTACTTCCTTCAGCTTCTCGAATTACAATCTGTAGATATAATAACCTATATCCTGCTACGCTTCTGTCTCCATTTCCAGATAAAACACTTTGCTATTGCATAACCCTAACTGATCACTGATCAACTTCTTTCTCCCAGGGTTGACCTCTAAGAGACTCCGCTTACTACACCTGATGGTGTTTGGTTTACAGACAGATCTTAAGGGATAAATCTGGGATTTACTGCTCAGGTTATACAATAGTATCCTCACCTGGAAAAAAAAAAAAAAAAAGGAAAAGAAAGTTTTAACCTTCTAGGCTCCACTTGGGCCCAACAAACAGAATTAATTACATTAGTCAAGACTTGTCAATTGGCAAAAGGAATAACTGCTAATATTCATATAGACACTAGATATGCTTTTAGAGTAGCTCATGATTTTGAAACACTATGGAAACAGAGAGGATTTCTAACTTCTTCTGGTTAGTCCTTAAAAAATGGACACCTCATTTCAGAATTGTTGAAAGCTGTATTATTACTATAGTTACTGGTTATAATAAAATTCCAGGCCATTTCAAATCAGATATCCCAGAAAGCAAAGAAAATTAGCTAGCTGATAAGGTAGCAAACAGAGTGGCTCTAAACAAAAACAATCTGTATTAACTCTTAAAAAAAACACCTGAATTTGATGTAAAATTAGCTCAATTCAGAGCCCCAAAATCAGAATACAAAATCACACTGTGTTTGAATAAACTCCCTTCAAATTAGATTGATTGTTTTAGGTTGACACAGGTGAAGGCAAATAGATGGTTGGGATTCAGGGTGGAGAAATTTACTGGAGAAGGTGAAAACGTGAAGCAACTGGTGTCAGGGAGTATGGAAATGAGGATGGGTTTAGGGATAGAAACTAAGGGAATCCGGGCTTCATTTATTTGTGGCTTGCAGGTATTGGGACTCATTGATATCCTTTCCCTTAAGTTTTTTAATAGGCTTTAATTTTTTTAGAACAGTATTTGATTTACAGAGAAATTGAGTACATAGTACGGAGAGTTCCCACATATCCCTGTTCCTCTTGACACGTAGTTTCCCCTGTTATTTGCATCTTGTGTTAGTGCTGTTAACAGATAATATACGTTACGTTGTTAAATACAGTACATTTAAAGACTATCGTTTATGTTATTTCACTCTCAGTATTGCATGGTTCTGAGCGTTTTGACAAATGTATAACGATTTATTCATGACAGTATCATGCAGACTAGTTTTATCTCCTAAAAATCCCGTGTTCCACCTATTCGTTCCTCTCCAGCTCCCTCCAGGCCTCTGCCAACTGCTGATCTTTTTACTATCTCTACAGTTCTGTCTTGTCTACAATGCCATATAGTGTGAAGTTCCTCCATGTCTTACTTTTTCCTAAACTCAGTGGCAAGCAGCCCCATGTCTTTTAATTGTGTGATAGCTCATTTTTAAAATTGCTGAATAATATTCCATCAAATGATCACATGACTGTACCACAGTTTGCTTATTCACTCACCTATTGAAGGATATCTTGGTTGCTTCCGGTTTTTTATAATTATGAATAAAACCACTCTAAACATTTATGTGCAGGTTTTTGTGCTGACATAATGAGTTAAATATCTAGGAGTACAGTTGCTGGATCTGATGGTAAAGCTGCATTTAGCTTGTGGGAGACCTCCAAATTTTCCAGGTGGCTCTTTCACTGTGCATTCCCACCAGCAATAAATGAAAGTTCCTATTGCTCTTCATCCTTGTCAGCATTTGGTATTGTCAGTGATATCTCATTGTAGTTTTATTTATTTACTTAATTTTTACATTTTTAGTTTTTGAGACAGGGTCTTTCTCTGTTGCCCAGGCTGGAGTGCAGTGGCATAATCACGGCTCACTGCAGCCTCCACCTCCTGGGCCCAAGCAATCCTCCTGCCTCAGCCTCCAGAGTAGCTGGGATTACAGGCACATGCCAACACACCTAGATAATTTTGAAATTTGTTTTGTAGAGATGGGGCCTAATTGCCTAAGCTTGTCTTGAACTCCTGGTCTCAAGTAATCCTCCCACCTTGGCCTCCCAAAGTGTTGTGATTACAGGCATGAGCCAATGCCCCTAGCCTCACTGTAGTTTTACTTTGCAATTTCCAAATGGCATATGACTTGAGCATCTCTTCCTGCACTCATTCGCCATATGTATACCTTCTTTCATGAGATATCTGTTCAGATCTTTTGCCCACTTTAAAGTTTTTATTTTTATGACAAAATTTACATAAAATTTACCATCTTAACCATTTTTAAGTGTACAGCTCGTAGTGTTAAGTACATTCACATTGTTGGCAATCATTCTCCAGAACTCTTCCTCTTGCAAAAATGAAACTCTATGCCCATCAAACAACTCCCAATTCTGCAGCTTGCCCACCTCCCACTAGGTCCCACCATTTGTTGTGGGAAAAACCCAGAACTTCACAGAAGGAAGTTTCCCCATACTGGGAAGGAGCCGAGACACCAAAAAATAACTTAGATAAGTTCAGTCTGAGGAGTAGATGAGTTTATTGGGACTTAACATGCAGGATGCTCCTGGGCAGCAGCAAGACAACTGTGGACGTCTGCTCTGCCACCTGCCTGTAAGCTGCTGTTCATTTATCTATTTATTTTTACTTTAAAATAATTTTGTATGATTTTTTGTGGGTGCTTAGTAGATGTATACCTACTCATATACCCCATAGTAGGTGTATGGGGTATATGAGATGTTTTGTTATTGGCATCCAATGCATAATGCATATCATGGAAAATGAGGTATTCATCCCTCAAGCATTTATTCTTTCTGTTATAAACAATCCTATTATGTTCTTAGTTGTTTTAAATTTATTTAAATATATTTATACATTTACTTAATATACATTTATATTATTGACTGTAGTCACCTTTCTAAGCTGCTTTTGGGCTAATTTTCTGGCTCTTTGCCTACTGTGTGTGTGCAATGGTACTGTTTTCCTTGGTATGCTTTCAGATACACTCTGGGATGTTTGGGTTCTCAGGGACACCTGCTCCTTGGGTAGACCATTGACTCATTGCCTAGCTTTCAGGGTTCAGCAGCAAAAACCCCTAAGTAATCTGGTGGGTGACTCATCACACTACACTTAGCCATTTCATTTTCTTTAGAAGTGTCTAAACTTAGGTGTTGTACATGGAAAACAAAGGCGTTGCAGGAGCTGCAAAGAGGAATGAGGAAACTTGTGTTAAGAAATCCTTGAATAATAAACAGATCTGAGACTTTCACTTGCTTCAGATTTTGAAGGAAACTGGGATAGTTCATGAAGGGGGAATGGTGGGGTCTATTTCTACTTTTAAGGGCCCTACTTCCCCAATATGTCTGTTGATCCTGTAACCAAAGAAACTGATGGATGTGAGTGAGCATGTTCTGAATGAGGGATGTCAGACTTGGGGGAATTACGAGGGCATCATGGAAACTGGGATGATCTGTCCGAGCTGTTAGAGGATAAAGGCCAGCGGGAAGGAGTTCTATGACTTCAAGAATTAGTACTTTGGATAAACAAAAATATTAACATTCCAATTAGAAAGTAAATCCCTGCTAATAGATTAACAGGGATGGTGAAATTTAACTAAAAGCTGTGTTGGAGTCCAAGAGATACCAAAAGGGGCTTAAAAAGAGGCAAATCTTCTCCCCCCACTATTGAGGCATTATGGTAAGGAATTGTGAGGGTTAAGGGTAGAGTTGGTGGTTCTAGTATCTATTACAAAGGTCACAGGATGCCCATTGACTAGGATTATTATTTCACCCAGTGTGTTAAGGGTATCTGGCGACACATAGGAGCAGATTCCTCAAAGGGGAGTCACTGGGATGCTGACATTTTTCTTTTTGGACCTGGAGATATTGACAGGTGATTTAGGCCACTCAAGGTTGTAGGAAAGTCGAGGTGGCTCCAAGGCCTTGGGGTGATTTTCCATGAGTTGTTTTAGTTTGAGATCCATGACTTTGCAGTGTCCAAATTATTTAGATGCCTGTACATCTTTTTGGTTTGTGCTACAACATAGATCTTAAAGAGAGGGGCATTTTGGTTGTGGTACTTTTGACCAGTTACTTAAGTGGAACTTAATTCTCTCTTGACTTCCTTCACAGAGAATGTAAGAAAGTATGAAATTCAAAGAGAGAAAGATGAAGTGTAAAAAGCAGATGGGCATAACTTGAATTAGGACAGGTGGTGAGGAGCATATAATTAATACGATGTTAATTAATATGGATAAACTCTCTCCATTTAGTATGGAGCTCATTAACAAAACAGGTAACTAAAGCCGACGCCATTTAGAGTTAAACCTGGATAATCCTTTCAGCTGTTTTCTTTTTTACTTACTTATTTATTTATTTATTTATTTTAAAGACGGGGTTTCATCATGTTAGTCAGGCTGGTCTTGAACTCCCGACTTCAGGTGATCCGCCCGACTTGGCCTCCAAAGTGTTTGGATTACAAGCGTGAGCCTCCAGCTGTTTTCTCATTGGTATTTATAGACAGATACTAATTCGTCTCTCTGTTGGCTGCACTCTTAACGTCTTTGATGAGTTGATTTTAGTTGAGAAGGCTGCAGAAATGGAATCTGAAAGCTTTTCTCTGATTTCTCTATCTGTGATAGGCCCCAGGTGTTTTGGGGTTCAACTGTAAGTATTCATTAATTTTGGTCTTCTCAAACTCCAGGGAGGCATCTCTGGGTCTTGTAAGAAGTTAGAATAATTAGTTAAAGATCTTGAAGCTCTAGAGAAGATGCCCCTAAGACTCACGAACTTGTGTAAAACTTTCTCCCTTCATTATATATAGTTTCATTTTCAAAACTACATACGGTTATTTCTTACATAATACCCCACAAACACAGGCAACCAAAGCAAAAATCAACAAATGAGGTCACATCAAGTTAAAAAGAAACTTCTGCACATCAAAGGATACAATCAACAAAGTGAAGAGACAGTCCACATAATGGGTGAAAATATTTGCAAACTACCCATTTGACTTAAGGGCTTAATAACCAGAATATATAAGGAGCTCAAACAACTCTATAAGAAAATAGTGTTTCAAAAGGCCGCAACATGACAAACACTACAATTGGTGACCTCAAGGTGGTCCATTTTGTGCACTGGTCTTCAGTTTTAGTTACAAGCTCGGCTTCCTCTCTAAGTCTTGAGGTACTCTTGTATGTAATGACGATATCCATCATTTGTTGCATGCTTATTAAATGTTATATACTGTGTTAAGAGCAAGTTTTCACAGTAATCCTTTTAATCCTCAAGTATTTCTATGATATAGTGTTAGTATTTTCATTTTACAGATGAGGACATAGAGGCTCTGTCCTCAGTAATGTGTCATGGGTCACACAGCAAATTAGGGGCATGGCCAGAATGGGACTGAAGTGTGTTTAGCTCAGAAGCCTATGGCCTTAACTGTTACACCAGTCTTTCTCCATTATCTCACACTCTGAGGTGCTTCCCGTGAGGTAATCTCAAACTCTTAAGTCCAACTTAAAGAAAATGGCCTTATCTGAATATGGTTTAATACTGTTTTGATTTGGAGGATTTTCCTATTGCCTAGAGGCTTTACAGTGGTGAGAATGGGATTGGAACTCCCAAAGTTACCAGGACAAGTTTAATATTAATTTTTGTGGGTACACAGTGGATGTATGTATTTATGGGTTACATGAATATTTTTGATTCAGGTGTGCAATGCATAATAATCACATCAGAATGGAGTATCCATCTTCTCAAGCATTTATACTTTGTGTTACCAAAAATTTAATTATACTCTTTTAGTTATTTTTAAATGTATAATTAAATTATCTTTGACTATAGTCACACTGTTGTGCTAGCAAATATTAGGTCTTATTCTTTCAATTTTTTTTGTACCCATTAACCATCTCCATTCCCCACCCCCTATCAGCTGCCCCACCACATTGCTCTTCCCAGCCTCTGGTAAGTATCCTTCTACTGTATGTCTATGTGTTCAATTGTTTTAGTTGTTAGGTCCCACAAATAAGTGAGAGCACTTAAAGTTTGTCTTTCTGTGCTTGGCTTGTTTCACTTAACATAATGACCTCCAGTTCTATCCATGTTGTTGCAAATGACAGAATCTTATTTTTTGGTGGCTGAATAGTACTCCATTGTGTATATGTACTATATTTTCTTTATCCATTCCACTGTTGATGGACATTTAGATTACTTCCAAATCTTGGCTATTTGGATAAATAGTGTTGCAAGAAACATGAGAGTGCAGATATATCTTCGATATTCTGATTTCCTTTCTTTTGAGTATATACCTAGCAATGGGATTGCTGAATCATATGATAGCTCATTTTTAGTGTTTTGATAAACCTCCACAGTGGTTGTATTAATTTACATTCCCACCAGCAGTCCTTTTCTGCACATCCTCACCACCATTTGTTATTGCCTTTTTGATATAAGCCATTTTTAAGTGGGGTAAGATGGTATCTCATTGCAGTTTTGATTTGCATTCTCTGATGATCAGTGATGTTGAGCACCTTTTCGTATACTTGTTTTACATTTGGATGTTTTCTTTGGAGAAATGTCTATTCAGATCTTTTGTCTGTTTTAACCAGATTATTAGATTATTTTCCTCTAGAGGTGTTTAAGCACCTTATGTATTCTGGTTATTAATCCCTTGTCAAATGGATAGTTTACAAATCTTTTCACCCATTATGTGGGTGAAAAACTCAAGAAATTTTTGCCCAGACCAATATTCTGGAGATTTTCCCAATGTTTTCTTGTAGTAGTTTCATAGTTTGAGAACAGAGATTTAAATCTTTAGACTTAAGCCTTTAATCCATTTGATGTGATTTTTGTATATGGCAAGAGATAGGGGTGTAGTTTCATTCTTCTGCATATGGGTATCTAGTTTTATTTTCACCATTTATTGAAGAGACTGTCCTTTCCCTGATGTATATTCTCAACGTCTTTGTCAAAAACAAGTTCACTGTAGATGTATAGATTAATTTGTGAGTTCTCTATTCTGTTCCACTGGTCTATGTGTCTATTTTTATAACAGTACGATGCTGTTTTGGTTACTATAGCTCTGTAGCATAATTTGAAGTAAGGTAATGTGATTCCTGCAGTTTTGTTCTTTTTGCTCAGAATAGCTTTGGCTATTTGGTTTTTGTTTTGCTTGGTTTAGTTTGGTCTCATATAAACTTTAGGATTGTTTTTTCTATCTCTGTGAAGAATGTCTTTGATATTTTGATAGCAATTGCATTGCATATGTAGATTGCTTTGATTGGTATAGACATTTAGCAATATTGATTTTTCCAACCCATAATCATAGAATATCTTTCTATTTTTTGGTGTTCTCTTCAGTTACTTGCATCAGTGTTTTATAGTTTTTATTGTGGAGATATTTCACTTCTTTAGTTAATTCCTAGTGTTGTATTGGATCGAGCGTAGAAAGTTAGCACCAAGACAAAAGTATGCCAGATTGCAGGGTCATTTATTATGCCGGCGACCACAGAGGACTCACGTCTCTCCAACCTGTGGCATCAAAAGGAGGGTGCCAAGACTTTT
>NW_016107387.1:7413466-7418963 GCF_001604975.1 Cebus imitator | reverse complement strand
TTTCTTCCTGGATAAATTTGAGGAGCATGTTTAAAAGGCATGGTCCAAATGTTAACCCTAGGACCATTAGCACCAAGGGTCCTGCAGATCCAGTGAGCAGGAATGTTAGCCAGGGGTTTGGGGGAGGGTCTCAGGTGAAAGAAATGAAAGAGTTTCTGTTTGCAGTATATCCTGTTATAGTGGAGATAGTCTTACAACCCCAGTGGGGGCAAAAGAATTCATTTAAGTCTCCACAGTTCCATCTTTTTGGTAGGGTGGATCCTGGGCACAGATATAACCCCATGGTCTGGAGTTGTCGCTCTGCCCCTAAACTGCCGCACCCAGCTATACCTCCACTTGTCCTGAAATTTAAGTGGGGGCCCAGGAGGGCACAGAGGTCCAGGGAGAAGGTAATGGGGGTCTCCGGAGTGTACTCCAGGGTTAGGTTGACTAGGGTGGATCCCTTTCTGGTTAAGGAACTAACATATGCTCCAGTGGAGCCCTCAGTGATGACCCATCAATAGTAGGTGGGTGCCAAGGAGGGTCCCTTTTGGAGGGTGGTTGCAGGAATCAGGGAGATTAGGATGATGACCAAGAACAGCGCAATAGTCTTAGCTTTAGGGGGTCCGTTGAGGATGGAACTGCTTCCCATCCTGCATCTGGGCGGTCAGTCTTGATGTGTGAGTGGTGAATCCAGGCAGTCACTCCGTCCACCTTGATTGCCGTGGGGGTGACCAGGATTACAGTGTAGGGTCCTTTCCAGCGAGGAGTTAGGCCAGAGGTAGTGACTCTCTTCACTAGGACTTTGTACCCTGGCTGGAAGGGGTGTACCGGCTGGTCAGTGAAATGCACTGGGGTAGGTCGAGCTCCCCTGATGAGCGAGTGCACCTGGGACTGAACAGACTGGAGTGCCTGCAAAGACTTAAGGAGTGTATGGTTATGGACTCCAGCATGTATGGCGTTCGCAAGTCTGGGGAGTAAGGGAGGGGGTCTTTTAAACATAATTTCAAAAGGAGTAAAGCTTTTTTATAGGGAGTACATCGGGTACAGAGGAGAACAAAAGGAAGCAGGTTGACCCAGTTTTCACCGGTTTCTAGAATTAATTTTGTCAAAGTTTCCTTTATGGTCCGGTTCATCCTTTTCAACCTGCCCTGAACTCTGGGGGCGATAGGCACAGTGTAGTTTCCAGGAAACCTGTGCTGTAAATGCAGGGCCATTATCTGATCCCAGTGTCGGGGCAGGCCGAACCGAGGAACCAGGTCCTGTAACAATTTTTTCGCTACTACCAGTGCAGTTTCTGACCTAGTAGGAAAAGCCTCGACTCATCCAGAGAAAGTGTCTACAAACACAAGGAGGTACTTATAGCCGCACGCTGGGGGCTTTATTTCTGTAAAATCTACCTCCCAGTGTTCCCCTGGGCTAGTACCCCTGAGTCTTATCCCTGCCTGACTAGGCCTACTGCCTCCTGGATTTACCCTGGCACATACTTCACAACGAGTAGTAGTTTCCCTAACAATCTCATGTACGTGTGGAATGTAATATCTAACCCTCAGCAGCTCAGTGAGTTTTGTTTGCCCTAAGTGAGTGGCCTGGTGTGTGTGCTTAACTAGAGCCCGTCCTAGAGCCTCGGGGAGCACAATTCTTGTGTCCAGTAGAATCCACCATCCTGTGGAATTTTGTCGTCCCACCTGTTCTTTGGCAAAGTTTTCTTCCTCAGGTGAGTACGTAGGGGTAGGAGGCAGGGTTGGGGCCAGCAGAGTCACAAGAAGGGTCAGAGGTTTTACTGGCCCCACGGCTGTCGATCTGGCCTGTAGGTCAGCTGCCCTATTTCCCCTTGCCTCTGGTGCATCTCCCTTCTGGTGTCCTTTGCAGTGCATTAATGCCACTGCCTTAGGCTTCCATATAGCTTCTAGTAGAGCTAGGATTTCCTCTTTGTTTTTGATGATTTTTCCCTTTGAGGTAAGCAACCCTCTTTCTTTATAAATGGCACCATGCACATGGGCTGTAGCAAAAGCATACCAGCTATCTGTGTAGATGTTAACAATTTTTCCCTCCGCCCAATCCAAGGCCTTTATTAAAGCTGTAAGTTCAGCCTTTTGGGCTGAGGTTCCATGTGGAAGAGCCTGGGCCCAGATAACCCGCTCTAGAGTGACCACAGCTGCCCCGGCGTACCTGACTCCGTCGACCATGAAACTGCTGCCATCTGTATACAGTACCTCCTCTGGGTTCTGCAGGGGGACGTTGGTGAGATCCAGTCATGCAGCGTGGAGGACATCTATTGTCTGTTGGCAGTCATATATGGACTTCTCTGGCTCGAGGTAGTGAGGATTCCTCCCTTCAAGAGTTTGGTGATGTGCGGAGCAATTCCTTGCCTGGCTTCCCGGCTCACAGGGTATTGCTTCACCTGGACTGCAGTTGCCGTTGCTAATAGCTGGACCACGACTGGGGTGCGGTGACTTGCCAGCCCTGGGGGTCTCGTTTCAGCCCATACTCCCGGTACACTCTCTTGAAATTTGCGGAGGAAGTCTGGTGCAGGTGGTTGATCCGCCTCTGAGGATAAAGCTTCCTGCAAGAGATACTCGTCTGACAGAGCACAGGTGATGAGGATCTGCTGAGGTGGCCCTGTGGCTAAGGGAGGAGGAATTGAGAGGCAAGCTTAACCCTTGCTGAAAGAAATATTTGCTTGCAGTTTGTGGAGCAAGTCCCGTCACAGGAGTGGATATGGACACTCAGGGAATGGGTGACAGTGCCATTTCCCAGATCAACGATCGATTTGTGGTCCAGGGGCTAGCTGTGGTTTTTCCTGGAGTGCTGCTATCACTGCCTTAGTAACTCTCTTATTTTG
Organism: Cebus imitator; assembly: GCF_001604975.1. Taxonomy (NCBI): domain Eukaryota; kingdom Metazoa; phylum Chordata; class Mammalia; order Primates; family Cebidae; genus Cebus; species Cebus imitator. Next base: position 7,416,139 of record NW_016107387.1, on the reverse strand, counting down.
CTTGGCCTCTAAGGTGTCTCTATTGTTAAAGACTTTTTGGGCAATTTTTAACAACTGAGATAAATTCATTCTCTGGAACCTCTCTAATTTTTGCAATTTTCTTTTGATGTCTGGGGCAGACTGGGAAAACAAAAGCCAGATTGATGGCCCGCTGATTCTCCAGGCCTCAGGGTAATAGGCGTCCAGTAAGCGCTCAAGGAAAGCAGCTAGCAACTCCTGTGGACCCTGAGTTACAGTTCCTACCTCGGAGAGTTTACTGGGCTTGTGGGCCACTCCCCTAACCCCTTCTATAAGATACCGGTGAAAAGTGTTCAGAGCCTGGTGACCCCCCCCCAAGGTGTTGAGGTCCCATTGGGGTCAGGTAGAGGGAAAAAAAACTTTTTCCTCGCCCTGGACCTATGACGGCTTTCAGGGCTTCCTGTCTAATTTTGCCTTTTTCCTCTGTGGTGAACAGAATTAGTAATAATTGCTGGCAGTTGTCCCAAGTGGGGCGATGCGTCTGGAATACAGATTTTAAGAGTCCTGTCAAAGCCTGGGGCTTCTCAGAGAAGGGGGGATGTTGAGTTTCATTGTAAAACCTTGGCAACATCACCGCCTTAAATTCTCCGGCCTCCCAGCACTACCGGCTCCCAGGGAACTTTCCATCTGGGCAGGTACCTAGCCCTCCCCCTGTCGCCGTCTTAGCAGTTCTCCAGTACTACCCCCTCCCGGGAACTCTTAGCAGTTCCCCAGCACTTCCCTCCTGCACAGCCCCTCACACTGGATGCATCTCTGCCAGCTTGCAGGCCATAGAAGTCCCCTTTGCCATGCCATGGGTGCTGCCAATTTTGGGTTTAGCCCGGCAGCTTTCCCTTGCTCTTAAAGCTCGTGCCAGCACTGGGTGTTTTGGCCCTCTTTTTGATCTCTATCACCTTCCAGTTATATAAGTTACTTGACAAGAAGGGGATGTGAACAAAGAATGGGCGACCCCAATTGTCTTCTGTTGGGGGTGCCTCTTGGAAAGGGAGGACTGCCGGTGGGTGCGGGGGCCCCGCTACGGGTGTGCAGGGGGGACAAGGTTTGGTTAATAGTACTGTCGAGGGGGGTGCTGAGGCGCTGGTTTAGAGGGTCTTGAGTAGGGTGGAAGTAATTCCTGATCCTCCGCTGGGGTGGGGAGAATGGCTGGCCCAGAAGGGACTTTCTTTTGGGCTGGCTAACGTGACCTGAAGTCTAGCCTGTTTTATGCAGCACTTTAGCCATGGGGGAGGCCATTGGACTAAACCCAACCATTGGTCGATGTATGGAAACTGCTCAGGGTATCCAGGAGTTTCTGCAACCATTTTCCATACAGCCTGGATAATTTTTGGGTCATAGGTCCCAGTATTTGGCCACCTAATTCCAAAAGACCGCCATTCAAGTTCACACAAAGAGCGGAGTTTTCCAGGGGTTAATTTCACCCCATATTGGCCTGAGAACCCAATCTTGAAGTTGGCTGTCATACATTGGAGGGGGTTACAAGGCCGGGAGCTAGACGACCCCATTTGCGTTTTTTGTTTTTTTTTTTTTTAATGCTAAATTTTCCTCAAGAGAATTCACTAATTTAAAACTGATTTCCCTAATTTAAAACTGGCTTCACTGAGGATTTGAACCAACAACCTTGCAGTTGCAGGCCCCACACCTTAATGACTGTGCTAACAAGTCACTTTTGTTGTGGAAAGTTAGAAAGCTTTTCTTAAAGCCAGATTCTGGATGCAAATGCTGCACCCTGAGGCAGTGTGGCCTGCCTCAAGGCTGGGCGGGGCTGACTGCCGGCAGAGAAAGGAAAAAAACGCTCTTAGTGTCAGTTTAAAACTGAACTTGCTGGCGGCAAGTTTTCCGCCCTTACGGCTTCTGGTCCCCTTCTCTCTCTCTCTCCTCTGTCTACTTTCTACCTTCTCTCTTTCTCCTCTGTCTCCTTTCTCTCCTTTCTCTCCTCTGTCTCCTTTCTCTCCTCTCTTTCTCTTTCCTCTCTCCTCTATCTACTTTCTCTCTCCTCTCTTTCTGTCCACTTTTTTTTCTTTCTCTCTTCTCTTTTCTCCTCTCCTCCCTTCCCTACTTTCTCTTTCTGAAGTAAAGCCAATTTTGGAAAGCCTCAAATTTAAAATTTGGCCCTCTTTAAAGCAGGTTTTAGCAGGGCCTCTGCAGCCAGGTCCTGCAAGGACCAGACAACTGGATTTTAGGGTTTATTCCTAGTCCTAGTCAGAGGAACAGGGGGTAGGGGCCAAGGTAAGGCGGCGGTCTTTTTCCCCGCAAACCACAACTGGCGAGAATAAGCACTATGGAGGTTTAGCGCTGCCCGGGCACAATCCTCCCCCTTATACATTTGTAATGGCCAGTTGCTTCGGAAGGGTTGGGAAGTGACAAACAGGTGCACTAAGAGGTCTACCGGATGTGTGTTTTGGACCCCCCACACCCGGTAGAGTGTGCAGAAGTGCTGCCAGTCAGTTTTTACTGGGGCGGTGACATCCTACCTCCCAACATCCAGGATAGTGCCAATATGCCTCTTTGTGATGCACCGTCGGGTACTGCCCATAACAACATTGGACACTTTCCTGGCAGAATAAGCAGTTACCTATTTTCCATCCCAGCCTGAGAAAGAGCACCCGTAAACGCTGATCTAGGGTTTTGTTCCACACAAGCTCCAAAGAAACTACC
>NW_016107387.1:7406269-7411826 GCF_001604975.1 Cebus imitator | reverse complement strand
ATAAGCATTTGTTTACACACAGATCTTAGTTATCCTGGGCTGCTTATTTTAGTTATTACTAAATAACTAAAGCAAAGGCTAGCAATTCTGGCACAATATCACACTAGGTGTTTTGTTTTATTTGTAGCTATTGTAAATAGGATTGCTTTTTTATTTCTTTCTCAGACCGTTTGCTGTTTGCATATGGAAATCCTACTGATTTTTGTATATGACTCTGTATCATACAATTTTACTAAATTTTTTATCAGTTTTAATAGCTCTTTGGTGGTGTCTTTAGGTTTTTCCAAATATAAAATCATATTATCTGCAAATTAGGATAATTTGACTTCTTCTTTTTCAATTGGATGCCCTTTATTTCTTTCTCCTGTCTGATTGCTCCATCAAGGACTTCCAGTACTGTGTTGAATAACAGTGATGAAAGTGGGCATATTTGATCCTTGAGCACTCTTATGGAAAAATAAAGAAAAAATAATAAGAAGAAAGTGGACTTCCTTGTCTTGTTCCATAACTTAGAGGAAAGGCTTTCAATTTTTCCCCATTCAGTGTGACACTAGCCATGAGTCTATTGTATATGGCTTCTACTATACTATATTGAGGTATGTTCCTTCTATACCTCGTTTGTAGAGGGTTTTTATCATGAAGAGGTGTTAAATGCTATCAAGTGCTTTTTTAGCATCAATTGAAATAATCATATGTCTCTTGTCCTTCATTCTGTTGAGATGATATATCACATTGATTGATTGGCATATGTTAAACCATCCTTGCATTCAGGGATATATCTTACTTGGTCTTGATGAATGATCTTTTTAATGCGTTACTGAGTTTGGTTTGCTAGTGTTTGTTGATAATTTTGGCATCAATATTCATCAGTGATATTGGCCAGTAGTTTTTTTGTTTGTTTGTGGTTTTTTGTTTGTTTTGTTTGGTGTGTCTTGTCTGCTTTTGGTATCAGGGTAAATCTGTCCTCACAGAATGAATGTGGAAATACTCCCTCCTCCTATATTTTTTGTAATAGTTTGAGTAGGATTGGTGATTAGTTCTGTAAATGTTTGGTTTGAGAATGATGGTTTGCTGAGAATGATGGTTTCCAGATTCATCCAAGTCCCTACAAAGGACACAACCTCATCGTTTTTTATGGCTGTGTAGTATTCCATAGTGTATATGTACCACATTTTCTTTGTCCAGTCTATCATTGATGGGCATTTGGGTTGGTTCCAGCAATTTGCTATTGTAAACAGGGCTGCAATGAACATATATGTGCATGTGTCTTTATAGTAGAACAATTTATAGTTCTTTGGATATATACCCAATAGTGGGATTGCTGGGTCAAATGGAATTTCTATTTCTAGATCCTTGAGAAATCGCCACACTGTCTTCCACAATGATTGAACTAATTTACACTCCCACCAACTGTGTAAGAGTGTCCCTGTTTCTCCACATCCTATCCAGCATCTGTTGTCTCTAGATTTTTTATGATTGCCATTCTAACTGGCGTGAGATGATATCTCAGTGTGGTTTTGATTTACATTTCTCTAATGACCAGTGATGATGAGTATTTTTTCATATGTTTGTTGGCCTCATATATGTCCTCTTTTGAAAAATATCTGTTCACATCCTTTGCCCACTTTTGAATGGGGTTGTTTGTTTTTTTCTTGTATATCTGTTTTAGTTCTTTGTAGATTCTGGATATTAGCCCTTGGTCAGATGGGTAAATTGCAAAAATTTTTTTCCCATCTATTGGTTGTTGATTCACTCTAATGATGGTTTCTTTTGCTGTATAGAAGCTCTGGAGTTTAATTAGATCCCATTTGTCTCTCCTGGCTTTTATTGCCATTGCTTTTGGTGTTTTAGTCATGAAGTCCTTGCCTATGCTTATGTCCTGGATGGTTTTGCCTACGTTTTCTTCTAGTGTTTTTATGGTGTTAGGTTTTATGTTTAAATCTTTGATCTATCTGGAGTTAATTTTAGTGTAAGGTGACAGGTAGGGTCCAGTTTCTGCTTTCTGCACATTACTGGCCAGCTTTCCCAACACCATTTATTAAACATGGAGTCTTTTCCCCATTGCTTGTTTTTGCTGGGTTTGTCAAAGATCAGATGGTTGTAGATGTGTGGTGTTTCTTCTGGGGTCTCTGTTCTGTTCCATTGGTCTATGTCTCTGTTTTGGTACCAGTACCATGCTGTCTTGATAACTGTAGCCTTGTAGTATAGTTTGAAGTCTGACAGTGTGAGGCCTCTGGCTTTGTTCCTTTTGCTTAGGATTATCTTGGCTATGCGGGGTCTCTTGTGATTCCATATGAAGTTTAAAGGGGTTTTTTCCAGTTCTGTGAAGAAGGTCATTGGTAGCTAGATGGGGATAGCATTGAATCTATAGATTACTTTGGGCAGTATGGCCATTTTCACGATATTGATTCTTCCTAACCATGAGCATGGAATGTTTCTCCATCTGTTTGTGTCCTCTCTTATTTCCTTGAGCAGTGGTTCGTAGTTCTCCTTGAAGAGGTCCTTTACATCCTTTGTTAGTTGTATTCCTAGGTATTTTATTCTCTTTGTAGCAAGAATGGGTGTTCACTCTTGATTTGGCTCTCTGTCTGTTATTGGTGTATGGGAATGCTTGTGATTTTTGCACATTGATTTTTTATCCTGAGACTTTGCTGAAGTTGCTTATCAGTTTGAGAAGATTTGGGGCTAAGACAATGGGGTCTTCTAGATATACAATCATGTCATCTGCAAATAGAGACACTTTGACTTCCTCCTTTCCTAATCGAATACCTTTATTTCTTTTTCTTGCCTGATTGCTCTGGCTAGAACTTCCAATACTATATTGAATAGGAGTGGTGAGAGAGGGCGTCCTTGTCTAGTGCCTGATTTCAAAGGAATTCTTCCAGCTTTTGCCCGTTCAGTATGATATTGGCTGTAGGTTTGTCATATATAGCTTTTTATCATTTTATGATACGTTCCATCAATACCTAGTTTATTGAGAGTTTTTAGCATGAAGTGCTGTTGAATTTTATCAAAGGCCTTCTCTGCATCTATTGAGATTATCATGTGGTTTTTGTTTTTGGTTCCGTTTATGTAATGGATTACATTTATGGATTTGCATATGTTGAACCAGCCTTCCATCCCCGAGATGAAGCCTACTTGATCATGATGGATAAGCTTCTTGATGTGCTGTTGCAATCTGTTTGCCAGTATTTTATTGAAGATTTTTGTGTCGATATTCATCATGGATATTGGCCTGAAGTTTTCTTTTTTAGTTGAGTCTCTGCCTGGTTTTTAATATCCGGATGATGTTGGTCTCATAAAATGAGTTAGGGAGGATTTCCTCCTTTTGTATTGTTTGATACAGTTTCATAAGGAATGGAACCAGCTCCTCTTTGTACATCTGGTAGAATTCGGCCGTGAACCTGTCTGGACCTGGACTTTTTTTGGTTGGTAGACTATTGATTGCTGCCTCTATTTCAGCCCTTGTTATTGGTCTATTCAGGGTTTCAGCTTCCTCCTGGTTTAGTTTTGGTAGAGTACAAGTGTCTAGGAATTTATCCATTTCTTCCTGGTTTACTGGTTTATGTGAGTAGAGCTGTTTGTAGTAATCTCTGATGGTAGTTTGTATTTCTGTGGGATCAGTGGTGATATCCCCTTTATCGTTTTTTGTTGCATCTATTTGGTTCTTCTCCCTTTTCTTTTTATTTATCTGGCTAGTGATCTGTCTATTTTGTTGATCTTTTCAAAAAACCAGCTCCTGGATTAATTGATTTTTTGAAGGGTTTTTTGTGTCTCTATCTCTTTCAGTTCTGCTCTGATCTTAGTTATTTCTTGTCTTCTGCTAGCTTTTGAGTTTTTTTGATCTTGCTCCTCTAGTTCTTTCAATTTTGATGATAGGGTGTCGATTTTAGATCTTTCCTCTCTTCTCTGGTGGGCATTTATTGCTATAAATTTCCTTCTCGATACTGCTTTAAAGGTATCCCAGAGATTCTGGTAAGTTGTGTCTTCATTCTGGTTGGTTTCAAAGAACATCTTTTTCTCTGCCTTCATTTCATTGTTTATCCAGTCAACATTCAGAAGCAAGTTGTTCAGTTCCCAAGTGGTTGTGCAGGTTTGAGTGTGTTTCTTGATCCTGAGTTCTAGTCTGATTGTGCTGTGGTCTGATAGACTGTTTGTTATGATTTCTGTTCTTTTGCATTTGCTGAGGAGTGATTTGCTTCCAATGATGTGGTCAATTTTAGAGTAAGTGTAATGTGCTGAGAAAAATGTATTTTCTGTGGATTTGGGGTGGAGCATTCTGTATATGTCTGTTAGATCCACTTGGTCCAGTACTACATTCAAGTCCTGAATATCCTTGTTAATTTTCTGTCTCGTTGATCTGTCTCATATTGACAGTGGAGTATTGAAGTCTCCCACTATTATTGTGTGGGAGTCTAAATCTCATTTTAGGTCATTAAGAACTTGCTTTATGTATCTGGGTGCTCCTGTGTTGGGGCATATATACTTAGGATAGTTAGCTCTTCCTGTTGGATTGATCCTTTTACCATTATGTAGTGTCCTTCTTTGTCTCTTTTGATCTTTGTTGGTTTGAAGTCCATGTTATCAGAGACTAGGATTGCAACCCCTGCTTTTTTTTTTTCTCCATTTGCTTGGTAAATCTTCTTCCATCCTTTTAATTTGAGTCTATGTGAGTCTTTGTATATGAGATGGGTTTCTTGAATACGGCACACTGATGGGTTCTGACTTTTTATCCAGTTTGCCAGTCTGTGTCTTTTGATTGGGGCGTTTAGGCCATTTACATTCAATGTTAATATTGTTATGTGTGAATTTGATCCTGCCATTTTGTTACTGGCTGGTTTTCTTTCTCATTAGTTGACTCATTTTCTTCATTGCATTTTTGGTCTTTACCAACTGGTTTGCTTTTGCAGTGATGGGTACTTGTTCCTTTCCATGCTTAGTGTTTCTTTCAGGAGCTCTTGTAGGGCAGGTCTGGTGGTGACAAAGTCTCTCAATAATTGCTTGTCTGTAAAGGATTTTATTTCTTCTTCATTTATGAAGCTTAGTTTGGCTGGATAGGAGATTCTGGGTTGAAAGTTCTTTTCTTTAAGGATGTTGAATATTGGCCCCCACTCACTTCTGGCTTGTAGAGTTTCTGCTGAGAGATCTGATGTGAGTCTGATTGGCTTCCCTCTGTGGGTGACCTGACCTTTCTCTCTGGGTGCCCTTAGCATTTTTTCCTCATTTTGACCCTGGTGAATCTGATGATTATGTGCACTGGGGTCACTCTTCTTAAGGAATATCTTTGTAGAGTTCTCTGTATTTCTTGAATTTGAAATTTGGACTGCCTTGCTAGGCTTGGGAAGTTCTGCCGGATAATATCCTGGAGTGTGTTTTCCAGCTTGGATTCATTCTCCCCGTCATATTCAGGTACACTGATCAAGTGTAGATTAGGTTTTTTCACATAATCCCATATTTCTTGGAGGCTTTGTTCATTTCTTTTCACTCTTTTTTCTCTTGTATTGCCTTCTCTTTTTATTTCATTGAGTTGATCTTCAATCTCTGATATCCTTTCTTC
>NW_016107387.1:7404653-7405799 GCF_001604975.1 Cebus imitator | reverse complement strand
AAAAAAAAAAAAAAAAAACTTGTGTTTGCTTCACGTAATTCTCATGCTGTGTTCTTCAACTCCATTAAGTTGTTTATGTTCTTCTCTAAGCTGGTTATTCTGGTTAGCATTTCGTCTAATCTTTTTTCAAGGTTTTTGGTTTCTTTGCATTGAGTTAGAATGTGTTCCTTTAGCTCTGAAAAGTTTGTTATTCACCTTCTGAATCCTGTTTCTGTCAATTCTTTGCACTCCTTCTCAGTCAAGTTGTGATCCATTGTTGTTGAGGAGTTGTGATCCCTTGAAGGAGAAGAGGTGTTCTGGTCTTTGATGGTTTCACCTTTTTTGCACTGGTTTTTTTCCATCTTTATGGATTTACCTGGCTGTGGTATCAGATAGCTGCTTGATGGGGTCACTTGTATTGGGTTTCTAGGGACTCCTTCAGGTTCCTAGGGAAGCTTCCTGTGTCTTTTTTGTTTATGCTGGGAAATTAGGCCTGCCTCTTCCACTGACCTGTAGGCGCTGCTGTCAAGAACGCCTTCCCGTTGCTACGTAGATTTCCTGTGTTTTTTGTTAAAACATGTAGCCCATTCCCACCGCTCTAGTGGTGGGTTGTGCCCTTCCTCCACTGGGCTGAATCATTCAGGGTTCATCTCAGACTGTGGCATTGGCTACACAACCCACTAGTCATAGCTTCAGCCCTCTGGCATTTGTGGGGGAGGGTAGGGACCCGCCCAGCAGCAACTGGCAGTCTCCCCCTTTCAGCTTCCTCTCTCTCTGGTCACGGGGTAGGGGACGCCCAGCTGCTCCGGCCTACAGCTCCCTCTCTCTCCGGGTGGGGGGAGGGGGCGATAGCTCTGTCTGCAAACTCTTATTCATCTCTGCACTTGTCATTCCCTGCGCTTGACTGGCAAAGATCCCCTGTTCTGTGTATTGCTGAGGCTTTGGGAGGAGGGCTATATCTGGACCGGAGCGCCAGAGGTGGAGCCTCCGACTCGCTGGTCAGATGCACTTTCTGGGTGAAGCAGCACCCCTCCCCGCCTCTGTCTGCCCTGAGTGGGCTTTGCTCACCCTCAGACCAGACCCATTGAAATGCACCTGGTACCTCTGTTAGAACTAGGAGATCTCTGGGTTTCTGTGTCTCTCTTGCTGGGTGTTGTGCGCTGGAGT
>NW_016107387.1:7368229-7399338 GCF_001604975.1 Cebus imitator | reverse complement strand
GCGCGGGGCAAAGCAGCAGCGCTGGCCGAAACAGCCGCGCTGGCGACCGTGGAGCACCTCCGCCCGGGAATTTCCTAGTCTGTGGGCAATAAAAACGCGGCGTCCACTCACCCTCTGCGCTTTCACTGGGAGCAGCAATCCTGAGCTGTTCCTAAACGGCCATCTTGGATCGTCGCCCCCAGAAACTCCATTATTTCTTTTCTTCCACTAATTTTGAGTTTGGTTTGCTCTTGCTTTTCTAGTTCTTTAAGATGCATTGTTAGGTTATTTATTTGAAGTTCGTTTCTTTTTTGCTGTAGATGCTTACAGTTATAACCTTCCCTCTTAGTACTTCTTTTGCTGTATCCCATCAGTTTTGGCATGTTGTGTTTCCATTATCATTTGTTTCAGAAAACTTTCCAATTTCACCCCTTAACCTCCCCATTGACCCATTGGTCATTTGGGAGCATATTGTTTAATTTCCATGTATTTGTATAGTTTCTAAAGTGTCTCCTTTTATTGTTTTCTACTTTTATTTCATGGTAGTCAGAGAAGATGCTTGATATTATTTCAATTTCTTGAATGTTTTAAAACTTGCTTTATGACCTAACATATAATCTATCCTTGAGAATAATTTGTGTGCCGAGAAAAGAATATGTATTCTGCAGCTGTTGGATGAAATGTTCTGTAAATATTTATGAGGTCCATTTGATCTATAGTGAAGATTAAGTGTGATATTTATTGATTCTCTGTCTGGAATATCTGGTGCCAAAAGTGGGGTGTTGGAGTCTCCAGCTATTATTGTATTGGGGTCTATCTCTCTCTTTAGCTCTGCTAATATTTCCTTTATATGTGTGGGTGTTCCAGGGTTGGATGCATATATATTTGCAGTTTTTATCCTCTTGCTGACTTGGCCCCTTATCATTATATAATGGCCTTTGTCTTCTTATATTTTTTGTCTTGAAATCTATTTTGTCTAATATAAGTGTAGCTACTTCTGCTCCTTTTTAGTTTCCATTAACATGGAATATCTTTTTACATCCTTTTATTTTTAGTCTATATGTGTCTTCATAAGTGAAGTGTGTTTCTTTTAAGCAATAGATCACTGGGTCTTGTTTTATGTCTTTTGATTGGAGAGTTTAGTACATTTACAACCAGTGTTATTACTGACAAGTAATATTCCTGGCATTTTATTATTTGTTTTCTGGTGGTTTTGTGGTCTTCTCTTCATTCTTTCCTTCCTTCTTTTTTTTATTTTTTTATTTCTTTATTTTTATTTTTTCATTCTTTTCCCTTCTTGTCTTCCTTTTAGTGAAGTGATATTTTCTGGTGGCATATTTCTTGGTTTTTACTTTTGTGTCTACTTGTTATATGTTTTTGATTTGGGGTACCATGAGGTTTTCAAACACTATTTTATAAGCCATTATTTTAACATGATAACAACTTAACAGTGCTTGCATAAACAAACAAGCAAAAAAAAAAAAAAAAACTAATAACTCTATACCTTAACTTCATCCTCCACATTTTAACTTTTTGTTCTTTCTATTTATATCTTAATGTACTGTGTCTGCCTTGAAAATTTGTTTTAGTTATTATTTTCTATTGGTTCATCTTTTGGTCTTTCTATTTAATATGAGTGGTTTACAAGGCGGGCGCAGTGGCCCATGCATGTAATCCCAACACTTTGGGAGGATGAGGCAGGCAGATCATGAGGTTGAAAGACTGAGATCATTCTGGCCAATATGGTGACACCCCATCTCTACTAAAAATACAAAAATTAGCTGGGCATTGTGCGCACACCTGTAGTCCCAGCTACTCAGGAGGCTGAGGCATGTGAGAATCGCTTGAACCCAGGAGGCGGAGGTTACAGTGAGCCGAAATGGTGCCCCTGCACTCCAGCCTGGTGATAGAGCAAGACTCCATCTCAAAAACAAACAAAAAAACAATAGTTTACAAATCATGGTAACAGTGTTTAAATATTCTGTGTTTTTCTGTGTACTTGAGTTTGGGACCTTCAAATGATTTCTTAGTGCTCATTAATGTCCTTTTCTTTCAGACTGAACAACTCATTAGCATTTCTTGTAGAACAAGTCTTGTGTTGATGAAATCATTCAGCTTTTGTTTGTATGGGAAAGTCTTTATTTCTTCTTCATGTTTAAAAGGTATTTTCACAATATGTATTATTCTAGAGTAAATGGTTTTTACTCCTTCAGCTTTTTAAATATGTCATGCTACTCTTTCCTGGCCAGTAAGGTTTCCAATGATCTGCTGTGTGACCTATTGGAGCTCCATTTTATGTTATTTGTTTCTTTTCTCTTGCTGCTGTGGGAATCCTTTCTTTATGCTTGACCCTTGGAAGTTTGATTATTAAAAGCCTTGAGGTAGTCATCTTTGGGTTAAATCTGCTTGGTGTTCTATAACCTTCTTGTATTTGGATTTTGATATCTTTCGCTAGGTTTGAGAATTTACGGTTATTATCCCTTTAAACGTTTTACTCCTATCTCTTTCTCTACCTCTTTAAGGCCAGTAACTCTTAGATTTGCCCCTTTGAGGCTATTTTCTAGATCTCATAGATGTGCCTCAGTCTTTTTTTGTCTTGCCTCTGTGTATTTTCATTTTGTATCTCTTTTTTTTTAATTTGACTATTCTCAAATAGCCTGTCTTCAAGCTCACTAATTCTTTCTTCTGCTTAGTCTATTCTTCTGTAGAGACGCTGATGCACTCCAGTATATCATTACATTTTTCACCTTCAGAATTTCTGCTGCTTTTAAATTATTTCAATCTCTTTGTTAAATGTATCTGATAGGATTCTGAATTTCTTCTCTGGGTTATCTTGAATTTCTTTGAGTTTCCTCAACACAGCTATTTGTCTCTTTAAATCTATTTTCTATATCTATGCACTCTTCTTTCTTCCCTGGCAGGATAATATCATGGGCTTTCATACTCTCTGGCTAGTTACCCCTCTCTTCTCTCTTTCCTTTGGGCCCCGGTATGGTGCCAGCCACACTGCTGCCAACCTCAGGCTCCTTTACTGTCCCTTTTTGGTTCTGTCCCATGCTATCTACTGTAAGTTGTTCCTTTGTAAACAAACCCTTCTCTAATTATTCTAATTTAAGACTGCCAACTGTTTTCTATAGTGTGCTTGACTGATACGGGAAAACTGGCAGAAAATGAATCTCCTAGTGCCATCAGTGAAGTGTAGGGTAGTGACATAAACTTATTGTGGAAGAGTTCTGATTGCTTAGCAGTATAGAGTATTGCAATTTCAGTCTTCTTCCTCCATTATGGAAAAGAGGGGGCTATTTGGCATATATTTTTTTCTGAATTTGGGGGCATATCTTAATATAGCAACTCATGTTCGCTACTGGTCTGGGGATTTTTTAGTGATGAAATTTCACTAAGCATTTTTTAATGAGACACTGGTCAAGAGTGCTAAGCCTGAAATAATCATAATGTATTGTGCCTTAGAAGATGGAGGCCATTTTCAACTCATTTTACTTCTCTGTAGCCCTTAAAAGGTAAACAAGAGGGTGTCAGAGATTCCTGTGGCTCCAAATGGAGGGTTGTGGGACTAGCAGAGGGGCAGAAACCATCAGACTGCAGTTTTTCAAGGCCAAACAATGGAACATCCAACCTGAAAATAACATTGAGATAGTGTCCTGATGAAATACAATTCCATTCTGAAAGGTGTTCTTTTGGTAGCAAAGATAGGCATGAAGCTGAACATTGCTCCAAGAAAACCAAACATTGCTTATAAGAAGCATCATGTTCACACAGGTAACAAGTAGCAGATTGGAGAGATACCTTTGACCACTTACTTATGTGGATTTTTCATTCTTTCTTTGCATCCTTCATAGAGGATGTATGAGAACATGAAACTAAAAGAGAGACAAAAAGGGAAAGTCCATTTAAAAAAAAAAAAAAGCCTTCTCCTTTACTGTAAGCGTCTAGGTTCAAAAACAGGTTTAGCTTGTGTTAGGACAGGTGGAGAGGAACATAGCTTAGGAAAGGAGGCTGGAGACAAAGAGATGAGCCTAGAATGGACTTTGAGATGGACGTTATAAAAGAAGTAATCTTGAATTTCGAAACAAGATTATACTACTAAACAAGCATGATTGAAAATTGTGGACTCAGCCATGAAACTGTTAGGCAAACTACTCCTCAGAAGGAAGGGAGAGTTATTAGAAAAGGAACACAAGTTTATGTTTATACCTCAACTTTTGAGAGAGACTCATTGCTATTTGGCTTCATAATGTCTTTCTATGCATCCGCAATTTGAATTCACTCCTGACAGGATTGTTTTTTTGGGGGGGGCCTTACATATGATAAAGTTCATTGTTCTAGAAACCTACTTCAAGCTAACTCAAGCAATGAAGGGGGATTTATTGGAAACTCGCTTGGGTATCTCACAGAACCCAAGGAAGAGAATTGAGCTGGATTTCACAGGACCTGGAAAATCCTCAGAAACTCAGTTTCTCTCTCTTTCTACTCTCTCCAGTCGTAATCTTCAGGAAGGGGAGAGTGGCTCATGGGCTTAGTGGATAAATCACAAAATGGGCAGAATACTGTAGGTGAGTTTTTTTTAATTACACTTTAAGTTCTGGGGCTCATGTGCAGATCATGCAAGATTGTTACATAGGTATACATGTGCCATGGTGGTTTGCTGCATCCATCCCCCCGTCACCTATATTAGGTATTTCTCCTAATGTTATCCCTCCCCAATCCCCCCACCCCCCAACAGGCCCTGATATGTGATGTTCCCCTCCCTATGTCCATGTATTCTCAGGGTTTTAAGTGACAAATGAAGTCTAAGCTGTGATTGCACTGGTCGGTGACTGAAACTGAAAATGGGGATTGGAGGTTAAGTGGAGAGAATATGTTGCTAAAATGTTAGAAGGATCTTCTTCACAGAGAAGTTGAGGCTCTAGAGGATAATGGTAGGGTATAGAGTGGAGATGAAGCTTGTCAGAGGTTGAAGTCAATGGGGAGGATAGGAGAGTGTTTCTGATTTTGAGGAAGGATGGATAGAGGGTTTTATTGTGAATAACGTGAATGAGTGTCATGACCACTCATGTTAGGATTCTTGAGTATTGGGAGATGTGGCTACAGTGGACAGGGCAGTGTCAGAGAAACTAGATTTTACAATAGAAGCTTTTAAATTACCTACCCATAACCAACTTCTCAGGAGACTGACACGCCCACAGCAGGCCCAATGCACATGGCCTGTAGGCTAATTTCTGACATGCCTGGCACTTTGCTGTCCACCAACTGAGCTTTATGTTAATCATGAATGCTCGTGTAAACTTCCAATAATGTTTATGGCCAGGCGTGGTAACTCACGCTTGTAATCTCAGCACTTTGGGAGGCCAAGGTGGGCGGATTACTTGAGGTCAGGAGTTTGAGATCAGCCTGGCCAACATGATAAAACCACGTCTCTACTAAAAATACAAAAAAATGAGCTGGGCGTGGTGGGGGCGCCTGTAATCCCAGCTACTCGGGAGGCTGAGGCATGAGAATTGCTTGAACCCAGGAGGTGGATGTTACAGTGAGCCAACATTATGCCACTGCACTTCAGCCTGGTTGACAGAGCAAGATTGTCTCAAAAAACAAAACAAAACAAAACAAAACTTCTTTATGTCAGTTATAGTTGTAATGATGCAATTTATAAACAAACCAATAGGAGTATAAACATGCAGGTGTTTTTTGTTTTTTGTGGGTTTTTTTAGGAGATACTCGATTTTTTTATTGTACTTTAAGTTCTAGGTTACATGTGCAGAACATGCAGGTTTGTTTCATAGGTATAAACATGCCATGATGGTTGGCTGCATCCATCACTGAATCATTTATATATTTCTCCTAATCCTATCCCTCCCTTAGCCCCTCACCCCCTGACAGGCCCCATGTTCCCTTCCCTGTGTTCTCATTGTTCCTTTGTCTCATTGTCATTGTTCTCATTGTCCAACTCCCACTTATGAGTGGGAACATGTGGTGTTTGGTTTTCTGTTCTTGTGTTAGTTTGCCAAGAATGATTGTTTCCGGCTTCATCCATGCCCCTGTAGAGGACATGAGCTCATAGTTTTTCATGGCTACATAGTATTCCATAATGTATGTGTGCCACATTTTCTCTATCCAGTCTAACATTGATGGGTATTTGGGCTGGTTCCAAGTCTTTGGTATTGTGAACAGTGCTGCAATAAATGTGCATGTGTCTTTATAATAGAATGATGTATATAATTCCTTGGGTATATGCCCAGTAATGGGATTGTTAGGTCAAATGATATTTCTAGTTCTAGATCCTTGAGGAGTCACTGCAATGTCTTCCACAATGGGTGAACTAATTTACACTCCCACCAACAGTGTAAAAGCATTCCTATTTCCCCACATCCTCTCCAGCATCGGTCTCCTGACTTTTTAGTGATCGCCATTCTAACTGGTGTGAGATGATCTCTCAGTGTGGTTTTGATTTGCATTTCTCTAATGACCAGTGATGATCTTTTTTCATGTTTGTTGGCTGCATAAATGTCTCCTTTTGAGAAATGTCTGTTCATATCCTTCACCCACTTTTTGATGGGATTGGTTTTTTCCTACAAATTTAAGTTCTTTGTAGATTCTGGATATTAGCCCTTGGTCAGATGGGTAGACTGTAAAAACTTTCTCCCATTCCGTAGGTTGCCTGTTCACTCTGATGATTGTTTTGCTGTGCAGAAGCTCTTTGCTTTATCAGATCCCATTTGTCTATTTTGGCTTTTGTTGCCATTGCTTTTAGTGTTTTAGTCACAAAGCCTTTGCCTGTGCCTATGTCCTAAATGGTATTGCCTATGTTTTCTTCTAGGGTTTTTATGGTTTTAGGTTTAAATCTTTAATCCATCTTCAGTTAATCTTTTTTTTTCCCATTTATTTTATTGCGTTTTAGGTTTTGGGGTACATGTGAAGAACATGCAAGATTGTTGCATAGGTACACACGTGGCAGTGTGATTTGCTGCCTTCCTCCCCATCACCTACACCTGGCATCTCTCCCCAGCTCGCCACCCTTTGTATAAGGTAGTATGGAAGGGATCTAGTTTCAGCTTTCTGCATATGTCTAGCCAGTTTTCTCAACAGGTATTGTTTTATTAAAATAAGTTGAACACTTTGACTATATAATCAATAATCTTTTAAAAATCACTGTCAATTTGATGACTAAAAGTCAGCCATACAACTATAAATGGTTTTGAGAAAACTGTAAAGATCTAAATAGAGGCTGTAGTTAGGTTTTTTCCCCACAAGAACCTTTAGGTTCTAGCTCCATTTTAAGAAAATATCAACTCATGTGGATATAGCTTATGCAAGAAAGACCTAGGGGAGCTCTTATTATGGACTCCCATTCCATGAAAATGCATTGGCCCTTTATTAAAAATTCATGAATGGCTCAACATTTATGATTTCAGTTTAAAACAAAATACTAAGGTATATCTGTATACTTTTTTACTTTAGCCAAGTATTTTGATTGAGCCTTTCAACATGAGGAGACGGAAGGGGGTTCAAGCCCTTTTGTTCAGCATAGCACAGGACGTCCAGGAGAGAGGTAAGTGGTGGGTGACCGGAAGTGTCAGCTGTCCATTGAAAAACACCCCTACACTTCAAGGAAGCATTCCACAAATGATAACTATCATCATCACATACAAGGGAGCTAGTGTTTAGCTGTCATTGTCTGCAGGCCAGTGTGTTCAGCTCATGGCAGGGGGTGAAACTGGCATCAGGGAGTGTTTGCCAAGTGAATATGGGTGGGGCTGCACCCTCCAGAGCTGCTGGGAGCAACCCTGGATACAGAGCCCGTAGCCTGGCATAGTCCCAGAGCTCCTCCTAGTGAGGGAGGAATCTGTGGGTGGGAGGTGGGGAAACCCAAACATAACAGACACTCTAGACTGGGCGTGGTTCCCTGGGAGCTGGGTCTCAGATCCTCTTCTAGCAGATTTCTCCTTGGATCCCCCTCCAGGTCCATGCAAGATGGGCAAGTACAGGGTCCCCGTAGCCACCGGGGATTCACTCCTCGCGGGCTCCCCCAACCTGGTGCAGCTGTCGCAGGTGTGCGGAAAGGTGAGTGCGGACCCCGGAGAGAGCTAGGGCCCTGGAGTGCAGTAGAGTTACTGGGGGCTGGGGCCAGGGCCAGGGCCAGTCGGGGCAGCCTGCAGTCGGAGCCCCAGCCCCGAGAAACCCGGAAAGCAGAGTCAGGTCGGGTGCACTTGGTAAGTCTGATACGGCAAGGAAAAGGAGAGGCGTTTCCCTGCTGAAGTGGAAGGAGCAGAGACCCAGAGACACCCGCTGGGGTGCGCAGGGGTTCCCCAGACATGGCAGGAGGAGGGAGGCTGGCACCCCACTGTAGCTGCTGTCCCTCCTCACCTCCGCCTGGTTCAGTTATCTCCCTCCGAGGGGAAAGCGGAACCAGGATTCTCTGAAGGTTCACCGACCCTACCACGCTCCCTGAACACCCCAAACCCCACACTGAGCTGCGTCCTGTCGCGCAGGAGGCGGAGGCGGAGGCTGAGATCGACGTCCCCCTGCACCTGGGGCGCCTCCTGATGGTGAAGCTGTGCAAGCACAAGGGGCTGTTGAGTCTCGACTGGTTCTGCAAGTGGATCTCAGTGCAGGGCCCGGGGCGAGGCCTTTTTCCCCTTCTACCGCTGGGTGCAGGGCAACGGGATTATCTACCTGCCCTAGGCTACTGGTGAGCTCCATGGAGAAGGGGCGCGGCCCCGGGGTGCTGAGGAAGAAGCGGGTAGGGGGAGGCTACTGCAAAACAGGGAAAGATGAGGGAGAGGGGGAGAAGTGAAGGAGGATGGGGCAGAGGAGGGTGGCTGATGGAGAGGCCTGAGCGCGGAGGAGTGACAAGGTGTACCAGTGTGCCCCAGAAAGTCCTTGATCCCCTTCTAGATGCCGAGAAACCCGCCACCCACCCCCTTCCCCCTACCTCCATGTTCTTCCTTTAGGTGGGGCTCCTGGAAAGATGGGTTAATCGTGCCTATAGCAGGGAATAGGCAACCAGACCTTCCCAGGGACGTGCGATTCCTCGAGGATAAGAATTTAGACTTTAAGTTCTCCCTATCAAAAGGGTGAGTGCCAGGTTAAGGCTGGGCACTTCCCAGGTTGCAAGGTAGGATCCTTCCTTGATCTTCTTGTACTCCATTCTTTCCACAGGTTGAAGGACTTGGCCATCAAGGGGACACTGGATTTCACAAATTGTGTGAGAAGGCTGGAAGATTTCAAAAAAATATTCCCACGTGGAAAGACTCCCGTGGCTGGTCAGTTTCCATAACCTCCCAAAACCAGTATTCAGATTTCCAACCCAGGGATTTGAAAGGGATGGGGGAGAGAGAATGGAAGAGTAATGTGTCAGTGGGGTTAGGAGCTCAGAGCTCACAGTGTGCTCCCCAACTGATGTTCCTAGAGTGCGTTTATGATTCTTGGAAGGTTGATGCCTTCTTTGGGTACCAGTTTCTCAGTGGTGCAAACCCCATGCTCCTGAGGCATTCTTCAAGCCTCCCAGCCCACCTGGTGCTGCCTGCAGGGATGGAAGACTTGAAGACCCAGCTGGAGAAAGAACTCCAGGTGCTGCTGGGCTTTCTCTGCCCATCTAGCATCCCAGCCGCTCCCACCACCTCCGTTACCCCCATCTCCCTTCTCTTTGCTTCCTTCTCCTCCCATCTCCAGCCCCTTCTCTCATCTCCTCCATCCTACACCCTCCTGCATTTGCACTTAGGATGTCTCAACTTTGGCATTATTAGCATTCTACGTCACATAATTCTCTGTGGGGGGGCTTTACTGTGCATCGTACAGTGTTTAGTAGCATTCCTGGCCTCTACCCCTTAGATGTCAGCAGCATCCCCCTAGTTGTGACAACTAAACATGGCTCTAGAGGTTGCCGAAAGTCCTGGGGTTGGGCAGTGAGGAGAGAAGGAATAGCCCCTGCTGAGAATGTTGATCTACAGCATCTCCTCCTGTATCTTTTTTTCTTTCTCTTCTGTCTCCATGTTCTTCTCTTCCTTCTTCACTGAGCATGTATCGGTCTTAGAGAGCAGCTCAAGCTTCTGGAGAAAAATAGCAAGAAAAACTAAACAAAGCTTTGGAGAGCTAAAAGCTGAATCTATTTTGGGGGGAAGATGGGTAGATAAAGGAAATATTTTTGCTATGTTGGCTAAAACTGACAGAATAGGGGATAACTGAAGAATAGGTTGGGTGTGGGGGTCTTATGTGGTAGAAAACCAGAAACTTCACTGCAGGGAGCTCCTAGTCTGAAGGAAGACATCAGTCATGAAACTTTGCATTCAATTGTTTGGTTCTGGGGAAAGTGATTGGAGTTTAAAGTAAAAAAGACTTGGAGGGGTAGAGGAAGGATCCACCCTGGAAAATGACAGAAAGACAGCTCCAGAAATGAATTCAACCCTGTTTATATTCCTGTCCCTGCCCCTGCCCCCGCCCCTGCAGGCTGGATCTTTGTTTGAAGTGGATTTCTCCCTGCTGGATGGGGTCAAGTCTAATGTCATCATTTTCAAGCAGCAATACATGGCAGCCCCTTTGGTCATGCTGAAGCTTCAGCCCGATGGAAGACTCTTACCCATGGTCATCCAGGTAAGAGGGCATTTTTCTACCAGTCACTGATCTTTTTTAGGGACTTAGATACACAGGTCCTCAGCCCCCCACTCTCTCTCCTGCTCTAGCTCCAGCCACCTCGACATGGATGTCCGCCACCTCTGCTCTTTCTGCCCTTGAATCTCCCCATGGCCTGGCTTCTGGCCAAGACCAGGGTCCGGAGCTCTGATTTCCAGCTGCACCAGTTACAGTCACTTGATGGCTGAGGTTATTGCTGGAGCTACAATGAGAAGCTTGCTAGCCTCCACCCTACCTACAAGGTACCTCAGTATCTCTTTCATTCTGTATCTGAATGTCCTTCAGATTTCAGACTCCTACACAGAGTCTAACCTTGTAGCATTTCAGTCTAGCAGCAATCAATTTATATGTGGAGACACATATACACAGTGCTATGGAAACACCCAGAACACACACTATGAGTTGGGGGGAATGTGAGAATAGGTTTTGCAAAGGAGTTGAAATTTGGGCTGAGGAGGTTTCCAGGTGGGCAGTCAGGGGTGGGACATTCCAGCCAGAACGATATATAGAGGCAAGGAAACAAAGGAACATGGATAATGACTGAGATTAGGTGAGATTAAAGTGTAGGGCATGAGTTGGGGCGAGGAGGAAGAACAGGTGTGAGGAGATGAGAGAAGAATCAAGAGTTATTTTCTGACCATGTGAGGCTTCCAATGCCTATAAAGACCCATTTGCACATGTCGGGAGGGCAACTGGATATGTGAGGCTGGAGTTCTACAAGAGGTATAGGTTGAAATACAGATGTTAGAGTCATTATAAAACAGAAGTATCTAAAGTCATTGTACTGGATGAAGTTCTCTAGAGTTTGTAGATACACTAGAGAATTTGACCCTGGATGTAACTCTAGGGTGATCCAACATTTACAAATTGAGAGGAGGGAGTGGAGTGAGAAAAAAGAAAAAAAAAGAAAAGTTAAAGGGACATGATTGAGGTAGGAGGAAAACAAAAAAAGAACAATCCATGGCAGCCAGGAAAAGAAGGTGTTTCAGGAGAGAGGCATGACTATCTGTCTCAAATGCTGCTGAGAGATCAAGAGAGTTACAGAAAAGCGACATTTGGATTTTTCAATATGGAAGTCACTGGTGAATAAAAAGATGTGCTATCTCAGGGAAGTGGAGGTGGAGGAAGCGTGATTCATGGGGGTGAGGAAGTAGATCTTCACTGGGTGAAGATTTGCTGTGAAAGAGAAAGCAAGAAACAGTTACTCCACATTCTCACCAACAGTTGGTATGGCCAGTATTTTTAATTTTTAGCCTTTTAATAGTTTTAAAACCATAATGATATCTCATTATGGTTTTAATTTGCATTTGCATAATGACTAATGATATTGAATATCTTTCATCAATCCTATTGGGTCTCTCTGGAGAACTCTAATACACAACTATTGCCTGTTTAATACTTATTAGTCATCCAGATGAAATGTTTGTTCAAATATTTTGCCCAGTTTTTGTTTTGTTTTTGTTTTTAGCCAGGGCCTTGCTCTGTCACCAGGGCTGGAGTGCAATAGAATGATTCTATATAACTGTAGCCTCTAACTCCTGGTGTCAAGTGATCGTCTCACCTCAGCCTCCCAAGTAGGTTAGACTAGAGGTGTGCAGGACCATATCTGGCTAATTAAAAACAAATTTTTTTGGAGATACAGGGTCTTACTACATTGCCTAGGCTGGTCTCAAACTCCTGGGTGCTAGTTATCCTTCCACCTCATTTGCCTCCCAAACTGCTGGGATTATAGACATGAGCCACCATACCTGGCCTAATTTTGCCTAGTTTCAATTAGGTTATTTGCGAACTTATGGTTGAGCTTTGAAAATTCTTTATATATTCTGGATACAATTAATTTATCAGATATGATTGCAAATATTTTCTTCCAGTCTGTGGCTTGCCTTTTCATTTCATTAACAGTATGTTTCAAAAAGCAGAAGCTTTAATTTTGTGAAGTCCAGTGCATCAACTTTTTTCTTTTTATGAGTCATGCTTTGGTGTCATATCTAACAACTCTTTGCCTAACTAATTGCTTCTGTGTCTATGTATAAGATAGGCATTCTTGTTGAATTCAATCTTTTACCATTATGTAATGCCCTTCTTTGTCTTTTTTAATCTTTGTTAGTTCAAAGTCTGTTTTGTCTGAAATTAGGATAGCAACCCCTGCTTTTTTCTGTTTTCCATTTGCCTGATAGATTTTTCTTCATCTGTTTATTTTGGACCTATGGGTGTCACTTCATGTGAGTTGGGTCTCTTGAAGACAGCATGCCATTGGTTCTTGCTTCTTTATCCAGCTTGCCACTCTGTGCCTTTTAATCAGGGCATTTAACCCATTACATTCAAGATTAGTATTAATATGTGTGGATGTTATCCTGTCATTATGTTGTTAGCTAGTTATTATGCAGGCTTGTTTGGTTGCTTTATAGTGTCACTGGTCTATGTACTTAAGTGTGTTTTTGCAGTTGTTAGTAATGTTCCATTTTTAGGGCTTCCTTCAGGAGCTCTTGTAAGGCAATTCTGGTGGCAATGAATTCCCTCAGCATTTGCTTATTTGAAAATGATCTTATTTCTCCTTTGCTTATATAGCTTAGATTGGCTGGATATGAAATTCTTGGTTGGAATTTTCCTTTAATTATGTCGAATGTAGGTCCCCAGTCTCTTGTAGCTTGTAGGGTTTCTGTTGAGAGGTCAGCTGTTAGTACAATGGGATTCCCTTTATAAGTGACTTGTCCTTTTTCTGTAGCTTCCTTTAACATCTTTTCCTTCATTTTAACCTTGGAGAATCTGATGACTATGTGTCTTGGGAATGATATTCTTGTGAAGTATTTTGTGGGAGTTCTCTGCATTTTCTGAATTTCAAAGTTGGCCTCTTTAGCTAGGTTGGGGAAGTTCTCATGGATGATACCCTGAAATATGTTTTCCAAGTTGCTTCCATTCTCTCCATCTCTTTCAGGGATGCCAATAAATCATATACGTGGTCTCTTTACATAACTCCATATTTCACAAAGGTTTCGTTTATTCCTTTTCAACTCTTTTTTCTTTATTCTTACCTGTCTTATTTAAGAAAACCAGTCTTCAAGCTCTGACGCTCTTTCCTCAGCTTGGTCTTGCATTGTGATTGCATTATGAAATTCTTGTAGTGTGCTTTTCAGCTGTATCCGGTTATTATTCTTTTCTATACTGGCTATTTAGCTGGTCCATTCCTATATCATTTTATTGTGATTCACAGCTTTCTTAGACTGGGTTTCAATATTCTTCTGAATCTCAATGGTCATCATTTCTATTTATATTCTGAATTCTATTTCTGTCATTTCAGCCATCTCATCTCAGTTAAGAACCCCTGCCTGAAGAACTACTGCAGTTGTTTGGAGGAAAGAAAGCACTCTGGCTTTTAAAATTGTCAGAGTTTTTGTGCTGGTTCTATCTCATTTTTGTGGGCTGATGTTTCTTCAGTCTTTGAAGTTGCAGTCATTTGGATGAGTTTCTTTTTTTTTTAATTTAGTCCTTTTTGATGACTTTTGGGGTTTGTGTATAAAGTGGGTTCAGTCAACTGGCTTTATTTCTGGAAGATTTTAGGGAGCTGTCTCATCTCAAGATTCCTAGACTGTGTGCTGTAACCCTAGGGGACTGGTATCAGGCACCAGCTTTGCTCTCTGGCTCAAAGTTAGGAACCTGTGCTGGAGGGACCAAGATGCTTCTGGACCACTGGCCACATCATTCCAATGAGTGGTACCAGCCAAAGTACTTTATAGGGTGGTGGCCACTGGATTAGTTTTCATTTGCATATACCAGCAGCAACAGCAGTGGCACCACAGCAAGATGAATGCTCCTTAGCTGCAGCAGGGTGCTAGTGGGTGCTGTGGTACCAGCCTCCATGCAGGCAATCACAGCAGTAAAAGTGGTAACATGGGGTCTTCCACCAGTGACTGTGCATGTTTGTGGTGGTGGTGGTGTTAGCATGGAGATAGGGTGGTGTTGGGAGTAGGACTGTGTGTGCAGCTGTGTGTGTGCTCATATGGGTGGTGGTGGCTGCTCAGGGAAGGGGTAGGGTTTGCTGTTTTCCATACCTAGTTTTGTGCCAATTGCAGTTTTGGCACAGGGCCAGGGCACTGCTGGCAGCAGAGCTGTTGTGTTCCATGCCCAACAACATTGACAAGTATGGCGAGGGAAGCCTGGTGCACATCTGTGAAGGCTGCTCTGCTGGAGCCATATATTGGTCAGGCATGGTCCACCAGCACAGGAGCTATGCTGTGGGCCCCCAAGGGGGTACCTGGCAGCTGGACTGCAAGCAGGTGCAGCCAGGCTGGGGCTCTGTGAGAGGCCAGCAGACCAAGAGATGCTCAGGTTAGACTGGTCCCGTCTCATGGGCAAGACCACCCGGCAGAGTTCAGGTCTGACTGTGCTCCTAGGGCTAAAGTGTCCTGTGGGAGCAAGTCAAGCCTAGAGACATGGGTGTCCCTGGCTATACTCCAGTAAGACACTGTTGCACCAAACTCTCTGGACTCTGCACCAGCTGTATTTCTGCCCCTACCTTTTCTCTAGACATCTCTTCCTGCAAACTCAAGTATCTCTGGTCTCTGGTTGTTGAGAGCTCTCCTCTTGCTAGGATTCTGGAGGTCCATGGTGCTCCTTGCCTTTTAAACTCACCCCTTCCACAGGAATTGGTGGGTGCCAGAACGAGTCCTGGTGTGCAGTATCCCTGTTCTGGGTTCCCAGCTTCCTCCCCTTCAGCCCAGCCTCTGTGCCTTCCCTCTGTCCACTCTCAAGAGAGAGTTGAGAAATAGCAAGGTGTAGAAAGCTATTCAAAGAAATAGCAGCAGAAAACTCTCTAAACCTAGAGAAAGATAATAATATACAAATACAGGAAGGTCAAATATCACCAAATAGATTCAAATCCAAATAAGACCACCCCAAAGCATATAATAATTGCGCTCTCAAGGGTCAATAACAAAGAAAGGATCCTAAAAGCAGCAAGAGGAAAGAAGAAAATAACATGTAAACGAGCTCTCTGTCTGGCAACAGACTTTTTAGCAGAAGCCATACAGGCCAAGAGGGAGTGGAAAAACATATTTAAAATGCAAAGGAAAAAAAAAAACAACTTTTTTTTTTGGCAGGGTGCAGTGGCTCACTCCCTGTAATCCCAGCACTTTGGGAGGCTGAGGCAGGTGGATCACAAGGTCAGGAGTTCAAGACCAGCTTGGTCAAGATGGTGAAACCCCATCTCTACTTAAAAATACAAAAATTAGCTGGGTGTGGTGGCAGGCGCCTGTAATCCCAGCTACTAGGAAGGCTGGTACAGAGAATTGCTTGAACCCAGGAGGCGGAGGTTGCAGTAAGCCGAGATTGTGCCACTGCACTCTAGCCTGGGCAAAAAAGTGAGACTCCCAGACTCCCATTTCAAAAAAAAAAAGGGGGACGAAAAAATGCTTTTTTTCTTTGGAGGCAGAGCCTCACTTTGTCACCCAGGCTAGAGTGCAGTGGCACAATCATGGCTCACTGCAGCCTCAATTTTCCTGAAGTCCAAGTGCTCCTCTTACTTCAGCCTCCTGAGTAGTTGTGACTACAGATATGAGCTACCAAGCCTGGTTAATTTTCTATTTTTTTTTTTTTTTTTTTTTTTTTTTTTTGAGACGGAGTTTCACTCATGTTACCCAGGCTGGAGTGCAATGGCGCAATCTCGGCTCACCGCAACCTCCGCCTCCTGGGTTCAGGCAATTCTCCTGCCTCAGCCTCCTGAGTAGCTGGGATTACAGGCACACACCACCATGCCCAGCTAATTTTTTGTATTTTTAGTAGAGACGGGGTTTCACCATGTTGACCAGGATGGTCTCGATCTCTTGACCTCGTGATCCACCCGCCTCGGCCTCCCAAAGTGCTGGGATTTAATTTTCAAATTTTTTGTAGAGACAAGGTCTCCCAGTGTTGCCCAAGCTGGTCTTGAACTCCTGAGCTTAAGTTTTCCTCCAGCCGTGGCCTTCCAAAGTGCTGGGATTACAGGTATAAGCTACCACATCTGGCTGGAAAAAAAACTTTCAGTCATGAATACTATATCCAAGAAACTATCCATGAAACATGAAGGAGATACTTTCCCAGACAAATGAAAACTGACCAAGATTGATCATCACCAGATCTATCCTATAAGAAACGCTAGAGGGAGCTCTTCATTCTGAAAGAAAAAGATCCTAATGTATAACAAGAATACATCTAAATGTATAAAACTCACTGGTAAAAGTAAATACATAAACAAATACTCTACTACTGCACTAGTGATGTATAAGCTACTCATATCTCTAGTTTGAAAATTAAAAGAAAAATCTATCAAAAATTGTAATAATCACAGTAATTTGTTAAGACACAGGCATTATAAAAAATGTAGGGAGATGGAGTTAAAGTATAAAGTTTTCTTCCTTTTTTCTCCTTTTCTTTGTGATTAATTTTCATTTTGAATAACTGGTTACATTTAAAATAATTTGTTATAACTATAAGATGTTTTCTGTAAGCCTCACAAAAACCACAAAGCAAACACCTATAATAGATACACTAAAAATAAAAAGCAAGGAAATTAAAACACACTACCAGAGAAAAATCACTTAACCACAAAGGTATACAGTAAAAAAGAAAGTAAGGAAGAGAGGAGTTGCAACATGACCAGAAAACAACTAACATAATGTCAATAGTGAGTTCTTACTTATCAAAAATAACATTAAATTGACTAAATTATCCAAATAAAAGACAGAGTGGCTAAATGGATTAAAAAAAAAGATCCAACCATATTTTGCCTACAAGAAACTTACTTCATACATAAAGATGCACATAGGCTAAAACTAAAGGAATGGAAAACGATATTCTATGCAAATGGAAACCAAAAAGGAGTAAGAGTAGTTAGAGAAAATAAACTTCAAGTCAAAAACTGTAAAAAGACACAAAGAAGGTGGATTCGGCATTTTTGCATTGCTATAAAGAAATACTTGAGGCTGGATAATTTATAAAGAAAAGAGAGTTAACTGATACACAATTCTGCAGACTTTACAGGAAGCATGGTGCTGGTATCTGCTCAGCTTTTGGGGAAGCCTCAGGAAACTTACAATTACGGCAGAAGGTGAAGAGGGAGCATGTGTCTCGCGTGGTGAGAGTAGGAGCAAGAGAGAGAAGTGGGGAAAGGTGCCACACACTTTTAAAAAAGCAGATCTGTGACAACTTACTAATGTGATGACAGCACCAAGGGGATGGTGCGAAGCCATTCATGAGAAATTCGCTCCTATGATCAAATTACCTCCTACCAGCTCCCACCTCCAACACTAGGAATTATATTTCAATATGAGATTTGGAGGGATGAATATCCAGACCATATCAGAATGTCATTATATAATGAAAAAAGGGTCAATTCAGCAGGAGGATACAGCAATTATAAATATGTATGCACCAGAGCACCTAAATACAAAGGGAAAGCTTGATAGGTCTAAAGGGAGAGAGACACTTTAATACAATAATGGTAGGGGACTTAAACATCCCACTTCCTGATGTTCTGTCAGTGACAGAACATCTAGACAGAAGAAGTAAATTAAACTCTACACCAAAAAAAAAAAAAAAAAAAAACCCTACCTAACATTTATAGAACATTTCATCCTACTGCTACAGAATACATGTTCTTCTCATCAATACATGGAGGCCAAAAAACATGTCTCAGCAAATTCAAAAAGTCAAAATTATACCAGCTATCTTTTCTTATCACTATAGAATAAAACTAGGATCAGTAACAAGAGAAACTTTGGAAACTGCATAAACGGATGGAAATTAATGAGCTCTCAAATGGCCAATAGGTAAATAAAATATTAAGAAGGAAGTTTAAAGATTTCTTGAAACAAATAAAAATGGAAACACAGCATACCAGAACTTATGGTACAAAGCAATAGCAGTACTATGAGGAAATTTTATCTCAACAAACACCTACATGAAAAAATAAAAAGACTTCAAATAAACAATCTAACAGTGCACTTCAGGGAACAAGAAAAGTAAGAACAAAATGAACTCAAAATTAGTAGAAAGAAGTAATAAAGTTCAGAGCATAAATAAATAAAATCAGGACTAAAAATACAAAGGGCAAAAGAGACAAAAAGTTTGTTTTTTACACAATAAAAAAATAAATAAATCTTCGATTGGACTAAAAAGAACCTCTAAAATATAATTAGAAACACACACACACACACAAATTACAATGGATGTCACAGAAATACAAAGATTATAAGATACTATTATGAACAGTAATATACTTACAAATTGGAAAATCTAGAGGTAATGGATAAATTCTTAGACATATAAATATTTTCAAGAATGAATCAGAAATATAAAACCTGAACATGCCAATAACAATAAAATCAAAGTAGTAAAAAGTCTCCCGTGAAAGAAAAGCCTGGACCAAATGGCTTCACTGCTGAATTCTACCAAACATTCATAGAAGAACTAATATCAGCCTACTCAAATTACTCCAAAAAAATTTAAAGAAAACACAATGCTTTTAAACTCATTCTAATATCAAAACCAGGCAAGTACTCGATTTAAAAAAAAAAAAAATCTAGCCAAATATCATTGATTACCACAGATGCAAAAATCCTCAACAAAATCCTAGCCAACTGAATTCAGTAACACATTAAAAAAATCATTTACCATGATCGATTAAGATTTCTCCCAAGGATACAGGGATGGTTCACGATATGCAAATCAATAAATTGATACATCACATCAACAAAATCAAGGACAAAAATCCTATTATCATTTCAATAGATGCTAAAAAAGCATTCAATAAATTCAACATTCGTTCATGATAAAAACTCTCAACAAACTGGGTATAGAAGAAACATCTCAAAATAATTACTCAAAGGTTTGAAACAATAAGAATGCCTACTTTTACCACTTTTTTTCAACATAGTACTGAAAGTTCTAGTCAGAGCAATTAGTCAAGAGAGAGAAATAAAGGGTATCACAATTGAACAGAAAGAAATTATCCTTGTTTGCAGATGACATGATCTTATATTTAGAAAAACCTAAGGACTCCACCAAAAACTGTTAAAACTGATACATGAATTCAGTAAAGTTGCAGGACACAGAATCAGCATACAAAAATTCCTAGAATTAAGAAAGCAGTCCCACTTACAGTAGCTACAAAAATATAAAATACCTAAGAACAAATTTAACCAAAGAGGTGAAAAATGTCTACAATGAAAACTATAAAACTCTCATAAAATAAATTCTGAAGGGGACACAAAAAATAGAAAGATACCCCATGTTTATTAATTGGAAGAATTGATATTGCTAAAATTTCCATTCTACCCAAAGCAATCTACACATTCAATGCAATCCTTACCAAAATGCCAATAACATTCTTCAAAGAAATAGAAAGACTGATCCTAAAATTTATATAAAACCAAGAGAGACCCCCCCGCCGAATAGCGTAAGCAATTCTGAGCAGAAAGAACAAAGCCAGAGGTATGATGCTCTCTGACTTCAAACCATATTACAAAGCCATACATAGTAACCAAAACAGCATGGTACTAGCATGAAAACAGACACACAGACCAATAGAAAAATCATAGCGAACCCAGAAATAAATCCACATATTTACAGCCAACTTATTTTTGACAAAGGATATACACTAGGGAAAAGACAGTCTCTAACATAGTCATGGGAAAACTGGGTAACCAGATGCTGAGAATAAAACCATCCTCTTGTCTCTAATCATATACAACAATAAAACCAAAATGGACTAAGGACTTAAATGTAAGACCTGAAACTATTAAACTACCTAAAGAAAATATTGGGGAAACATTTCAGGACATTGGTCTGGGCAAAATTGTTTAGGTAAGACCTCAAAAACACAGACAACAAATGCAAAAATAGACAAATGGAATTACATTAAGCTGAAAAGCTTCTGCACAGCAAAGAAAACGATCAACAAAGTATAGAGACAACTTACGGCATGGGAGAAAATGTTTGCAAACTGTCCATCCAGCAAGGGCTTAATAACCAAAATATTTAAAGGCCTCAAAGAACTCAATAGCAAAATAGCAAATAATCTGTATTAAAAATGGAAAAATGATCTGAATAGACATTTCGCAAAAGAAGACATAAAAATGGCCAACAAGTATCTGAAAAGGTGCTTAACATCACTAATCGTCAAAGAAATGTAAATTAAGACCATGATGAGGGCGGAGGTCGGGTGAGATGGCCAAATAGAAGCCTCCACCAATCTTTCATCCTGCAGGAACACCAAATTTGACACCAGTCTACACAAAGAACCGCCTTCAAAAGGGCCAAAAATCTGGTGAACAATCACAGTATCTGGTTTTAAATTCATATTGCTGAAAGAGACAATTTTCTGGTAGTAAAGACAGCCTTGGAGTGCTGACACTGCCCCCGCCCATCCTCCAATAGTGGCTGCAAGGCACTGACAGACAATCTATGCAGCTGGAAGAGGGAGAGCTTAGCAATGGGGGGCCTTTGCATTGGAATGCAGTGCTTTCAACACTAGGCAGAACTCAGCTGGCACCCGCAGAAGGAGCATTTAAGATCAGCCTGCCAGAGGGGAATTGCCCATCCCAGCGACAGGAGCTTGACTTTTGGCAAGCCTTGCCATGGTGAGCTGAAGTGCCTTGGGGTCCTAAATAAACTTGAAAGGCTGTCTAGGCCCTAAGGACTGCAACTCCTAGACAAGTCATATATATATATATATATATATTGAGCTTGGAGCCAGTGGACTGGGGAGGCACACAGCCTAGTGAGACGCCGGCCAGGGAAGCTAAGGAAGTACTTGTGTCACTCCTCCCCAATCCCAGGCAGTGCAGCTTGCAGCTCCAAAATGAGACCCTTCCTTCTGCTTGAGGAGAGGAGAGGAAAGAATAAAAAGGATTTGTCTTGCAACTTGGATACCTGCTCAGCCACAGTAGGATAGGGCACCAGGCAGAGTCATGGGGCCCCTATTTTAGGCCCTAGCTCCTGCGTAGCATTTCCAGACACACCCTGAGCCAGAAGGTAAGCTGCTGCCTTGAAGGGAAGAACCCAGTCCTGGCAGGATTTATTACCTGCTGACTCAAGAGCCCTTGGGCACTGAATAATCAGCAGCAACTGTGGACTGTATATATAGCATATGCTGTGGGCCTTGTGTGAGACTCAGCACATTCACAGCTATGGTGGTGATGAGAAGAGGCCCCACCTACTTGAGAAAAGCAGAGGGAAGAGTAAAAAGGAATTTGTCTTGAGCTTAGGTGCTAGCTTGTCCACAGTGGGAAAGAGCACCAAGCAGGCATTTGGGAACCCTGATTCCAGGCTGTGGCCCTTGGATAGCTTCTCTAGACCTACGCTGGGCAACCGGGGAGCCCTTAGCCCTGAAGAGTGAGTCCCAAGCCTGGCAGAATTCACCATATGCTGACTGAATAGCCCTTGGGCCTTAAGTGAACATTGGTGGTACCCTGGCAATACTCCTTGTGGGTCTGTGGTGGCGGAGGACATGGAAAGAGACTCCTCTGCCTGGGGAAAGGGAAGGGAAAAAGGGACAGATTTTGTCTTGTGGCCTGGGTGCCAGCTCAGCCACAGTAGAATAGAACACCAGGTAGATTCCTAAGTTTTCTGACTCTAGGTCCTGGTTCCTGCACAGCATCTCTGGACCTGCCTAGGGCCTGGGGCAACTTACCGCCTTAAAGGAAGGACATGAGCCTGGCTGGATTTGCCACCTGCTGATCGTAGAGCCCTAGGGCCTTGAATGAACATAGACAGTAGCCAGGTAATGATTACAATGGGCCTTGCACAAGACCCAGTACTGTGCTGGCTTCCGGTCTGACCCAGCGCAGTCCCAGTGGTAGTGGCCACAGGGGTGCTTGTGTTATCCTTTCCCCAGCTCCAGGTAGCTCAGTACAGAGAAACTTCATTTGTTTGGGAGAAAAAAATAAGAGTCTATGCCTAGTAATCCAGAGAATTCTTCTGGATCTTATTCAAGACCACCAAGGTGGCATCTCTATCAGACTGCAAGAATCACAGCATTACTAGGATTGAGGTACCCTCTCATGCAGATATGGCTGCAGTGACCAAAAACTTAGATCCAAGCACCCAAGTTTCTTCATATAATACCTGGAAAGCACCCAAGTTTCTTCAAATACCTGGAAAGCCTACCCAAGAAGGATGGATACAAAAAAGCCCAAATTGTGACAACTATAAATACCTAACTCTTTAATACCCCGACAGTGATAAACATGCACAAGCATCAAGACCAGCAAGGAAAACGTGATCTCACCAAACAAACTAAATAAGGCACCAGGGACCAATCCCAGAAAAACAGCGATAGGTGTGACCTTTCAGACAGAGAATTCAAAATAGCCGTGTTGAGAAAACTCAAAGAAAATCAAGATAACACAATTCAGAATTCTATGAGATACATTTAACAACAAAATTGAAATAATTAAAATAAGTAGAAATTCTGCAGTTGAAAAATGCAGTTGACATACTGAAGAAGGCATCAGAGTCTCTTTACAGCAGGTGTGAGCAAGAAGAAGAAAGAATTAGCGAGCTTGAAGACAGGCTATATGAAAATACTCAGGAGAAAAACGAAACAAGAATAAAAAAGAATGAAGCACACCTACAAGATCTAGAAAATAGCCTCAAAATGGAATATCTGAGAGTTATCGACCTTAATGAGGAGGCAGAGAAAGAGACAGGAGTAGGAACCTTATTCAAAGGGATAATAGCAGTGAACTTTACAAACAGAGAAAAATATCAATCTCCAAGTACAAGAAGGTTATAAAGTACAAAGCAGATTTAACCCAAAGACTTAAGGCTTTTAATAAACTCCCAAAGGTCAGGGATGAAGAAAGGATCCTAAAAGCAGCAAGAGAAACGAAACAAATATACAAGGGAGCTCCAGTATGTCTCACAGCAAAATTTTCAGTGGAAACCTGTCACAGACCAGGACAGAATGGCATGACATATTTAAAGTACTGAAGGGGGAAAAAAAAAACAACATTACTCTAGAATAGTATATCCAGTGAAAATATCCTTCAGACATGAAGGGGAAATAAGGGGTTTCCTAGATAAACAAAAGCTGAGGAATGTCATCAACACCAGACCTGCTTTACAAGAAATCTGAAAGGGAGTTCTTTGATCTATAAAAAGTACATTAATGGTCAATAAATCATCTGAAGCTACAAAACTCACTGCTAATAAGTACAGAAAACACAGAATATTATAACATTGTAATTGTGATGTATAAACTACAGAAGTACCCTGATACCAACAAAAATAAAAAACAACTACAGGCCAATTTCACAAGGAATATTGATGCAAAAGTCATCAGCGAAATACTAGCAAATCAAATTCATCAACATATTAAAAAGACAATTCCTCAAGACCAAGTAGGATTTATCCCAGGGATGCAAGGATGGCTTAGGATACACAAATCAATTCATGTGATATATTATATCAATGAATGATCATTTCAATTGATGTTGAAAAATGATTTGATAAAATTCATTTCATGATAAAAACCCTCAAAAACTGGGGATAGAAGGAACATACGTCAACATAATAAAAGCCATATATAACGAACCCACAGCTGGTATACTGAATGGAGAAAAACTGAAAGTCTTTCCTCGAAGATCTGAAACATGACAAGGATGCCCATTTACAGCACGGTTATTCAACGCAGCACTGCAAGTCCTAGCTAGAGCAATCAGGCAAGAGAAAGAAACTTACACATGACCTGGATGCTAAATTCATTCCGGCTGCACCAGGTACAGTCATATCCACTATGGGGACAGCGCATGGCTGCAGTGACCTGTGGGTCCCAATCTACACTCTATTTCAAGGTACCTCATCAGTTTCCCACACCTCCAAGACTTTGCATTTCAGGGCTCACGATGTATTGCAAGAATAATTCTAAGACAGGGATAGTTTAAGAGTCAATTTTGTTACTTTTTCATCAAGCCCAGGGATGTACATGTAAATAAGAAAGAAGCTTCTCTCATTCTCTAAAATACCTTGTTCCTAAATGATAATCAAAGGAAGAATTTCGCAATTGAGAGTCTGTAAAGGATTTTCTGGTCAGTCAGCAAGGAGTGTGCTTAACATAAAAGCTTCTTGTAACTAATTGGAAAGCTGTATTGGGCCGGGCGCAGTGGCTCACGCCTATAATCCCAGCACTTTGGGAGGCCGAGGCGGGTGGATCACAAGGTCAAGAGATCGAGACCATCCTGGTCAACATGGTGAAACCCCGTCTCTACTAAAAATACAAAAAATCAGCTGGGCATGGTGGCGCGTGCCTGTAATCCCAGCTACTCAGGAGGCTGAGGCAGAAGAATTGCCTGAACCCAGGAGGCGGAGGTTGCGGTGGGCCGAGATCACACCGTTGCACTCCAGTCTGGATAACAAGAGCGAAACTCTGTCTCAAAAAAAAAAAGAAAGCTGCATACCCAAAACAGTTTCACATCTATATATGATATTACATGTAAAGCCATTCACTGATATATATAGTAAAAATATTTCAAATTATATAATAAATATATATACATATATAACAGTGAATCAGAAGGCTACATATAACCTCAGGTTAGAAAACTAATGAAACCAAAATGTGGTTCTTTAAAAAAATCAGCAAAATTTACAATCTTTAGCAAGACTGACCAAGAAAATAAGATTTAATAGGCTGTAAATGAAAACATATTCCATGCAAATCATTTAAAAGAGCTGAATTGGCTATATTTATATCAGCAAAACAGATTTTAAGTCAAAAGCTGTCACAAGATTCTTTGACATATACAAAAAAATGATAGAATGAGAAAAAAAACTCACAAGAAACAAGGAAGAACATTATAGAATAAAAGTGTCAGTCAAAAATTTAAAATAAAATTGCCCAACATCAGAGTACCAAAATATATAAATCCAACATTGACAGAACTGAAGAGAGAAATAGACAGCAATACTGTCATAGTAGGAGACTTCAATGCCCCACTTTCAATAATGGGTAGAACATCCAGACAGAAAGTTAATATAAAAAACAAAAGAATTGAACAACATTATAGACCAAATAGACCCAACAGATCTATGCAGAACATTCCACCAAAAGCAGCAGAATACACACTATTTTCAAGTGAAAACAGAACATTCTCCATGATAGTTACACATTAGGTCACAAAACAAATTTTGACAAGTTTACGAAGACTGGAATTATGTCAGCTATCTTTTCTGACCACAAGGGAATGAAACTAGATTTGGATAGCAGAAGAAAACTTGGAAAATTTACAAACATGTAGAAATAAAACAACATTCTCTTAACCATTGAGTCAAAGACAAAATCAAAAAGGGAATTAGAAAATACCTTAAAGCAAATGAAAATGTGAAAAAATAACATATCAACACCTATGAGATGCTGCAAAAACAGCACTAAGAGAGAAGTTTATTGCAATAAACACGTACATTTTTAAAAGAAGATCTCAAAAACAACGTTTTACTAGCTGAAGCTAGAAAAATAAGGTAACAGAAGGAAAAAATGACAGATTAGAGTGAAATAAAACAAAAAACAGAAAATCAATGAATTAGGAGTTGGTTACTTAAAAAGATAAATAAAACTGTCAAAAATCTTGGAATAAGAAAAAAGAGAGAAGAGTCAAATATATAATATCAGAAATGAAAGAGGAGACATTACAATGATGCCATAGAAATAAAAAGAACCATGAGACCATTATGAATAATTGTATGCTAAAAAAATTGGACAACCTAATAGAAATGGAAAAATTCCTAGAAACATACAAGACTAAATCATGAAAAAAAATTAAAGTTTGAAAAGATCTATAACTACTATGGAGATTTAAATCAGATATCAAAAGCCTCCCAACAAAGAAAAGCTCGGGACCAGATGGCTTCACTGGCAAATTCTACCAAACATTTAAAGAATTAGTACCATTTCTTCTCAAACTCTTTCAAAAAAAAGAAGAGAGGGAAATACTTCCAAAATCATTTAATGAGGCCCACTTTATCCAGATTCCAAAACCAGATGAAGACACCACAAGAACAGAAAACTACAGGCCAATACCCCAGTGATTATAGACACAAAGATCTTCAACAAAATACCAGCAGATCAAGTAAAACAGCATGTGGAAGGGATCAGATACCATGACCAACAGGAATTTACTCTTGAGAGACCAAATAATTCAACATAAAAAATAAATAAATGTGATAAACTACATTAGCAAAATAAAGGATAAAATTATATGATTTTCTCAATCGATGAAGAAGCATTTGACAATGTTAGCAATATTGACTCTTCCAATTGATGAACACAGAGTATCTTTCTATTTACTTGTGTCTTCTTCAATTTCTTACAATCAATGTTTTATAGTTTATAGTACACATCTCTTTCTCATCCTTGGTTAAATGTATTCCTAATCATTTATTATTTATTTTGTGGCTATTGTGAACAGGATTGTTTTCTTGCTTTCTTTTTTGGATAGTTTATTGTTAGGGAATAGAGATGCTATTGATTTTAGTATGTGGATTTTGTATCCTGCAACTTTCCTGAATTTGTTCATGAGTTCTAACAGTTTTTTTTGGTGACATCTTTACAGTTTTCTAAATATAAGATTATGTCATCTTCAAACAGAATTTAACTTCTTCCTTTCTGATTTGGATGCCTTTTATTTCTTTCTCTTGACTGATTGCTCTACCTAGGACTGCCAGTCTTATGTGGAAAAGAATCAGTAAGAGTGGGCATCTTTATCTTGCTCCTGATATTAGGAGTAAAAGCTTTCAAGTTTTCACTCTTTAGTATAATGTTAGCTATGGGTTATTTTATTAGGCCTTTATTGTGTTGAGGTAATTTTAGATCTATAGGTATGATCAAATTAAGAATATTTCACAGGTGTACTGTTTACTTCCTGTTATATCAGGAAGTACATCATGACTGATTGCCTCACTTTTCATGATATTAAATTGATCAATGAAAATTAAGTTATATTTATGAACCTGTCACCTACCTGCTTAGCAGTCATTGATGACTGTTAAGATATATCATTTCATTAAGAGTTGCAGAATGATGACTTATCTAAAGTTATCATTCCTGGAATCATTAACTAAAACTTCTCTATAGAACTTTTTTCCTCATCAGTGATTTGTTATCCTCCATGGATATGGTTCATGCAGAAAAGACTTTATTCTTTCTCTTTTTAAATTAATTTACAAAATAATGAATGTGTGCTCTAGCATCCTCCAAAGATGGCTGGTAAGCTTGTTTTTTTTTAAATAGTTTTGAATAGATTTGTGCCCAATATCAGAGCACCAAAATATATAAATCAAGGAAATTTTGCATATTCGTCCAGGAATTTTTGCATAGTTAATATGACTATTTGCACATTTGCATAATTAATATGTTTTAATCCATCATAGTTATTATCCATTTTTGTTTTTATTTTGTTTTGTTTTTGAGACAGAGTTTCACTCTTGTCACCCAGGCTGGAGTGCAATTGCATGATCTTGGCTCACTGCAACCCCCACCTCCTGGGTTCAAGCAATTCTCCTGCCTCAGCCTCCTGAAGTAGCTGGGCTTAAAGGCGTCTACCACTACACCCAGCTAATTTTTATGTACTTTTAGTAGAGACAGGGTTTCATCATGTTGGCCAGGCTGATCCTGAACTTCTAACCTCAGGTAATCCATCTGCCTTGGTCTCCCAAAGTGCTGGGATTATAGGGGTGAGCCACCATGCCCAGCTGTCATTATCCATTTTGATATTTAGTTTGGCCAGAAACAGCCCCTTCAAGTTAGTACCTATGTCCTTTTTGCCATGACCCCAAGTTACCTTTGACAGCTTTCTTGAACAATAGATTCTTCTAGGATAATTGTGTATATATCCTGGTTCAGACCTGAAATCAGTATTTTATCCATGATGCCCTAAATCTATTTAGTGGAAATTTATTTATAGATTGCCATGTGGGTACTAAACCATATTGCTACTAAACTATCATTGCTTTTAGGCATTTTTAGGGACAAAGCTAGGGAATACATATATTTTTAGAAATAGTAAAATAAGTCCCAATCAATTCCCATATGCCCAAAGCAAGTTTAAGAGTACATTTTTAGTTAACCTATTTGCCATATATTTGTAATGTATTTTCTTATGCTGAAAATCATGATGCCTAAGATATCAATATTGTTACTGTCCTTTATCTTATAACATACATGTAATATCAGAATAAAAATACTAAAGACCACTTAGGATGAGCCTATTGAATGCTGTTTAAGGTTTCTTGTGAGCCTTTTTTTCTTAAAATATATCACAATAGGGATAATTCAGTCAAAATACTGGGATTTTAGTCTCTCAAAATAGTTTTTCTCCATGTGGTTATGCCGCTACCAATATGGTTTTATTCATTGTTTCCATTTATTTTCTATTTTTAGAAATGGCTTTTTCTCTTTAAATTTTTACCTTGCCTTTTGATTATGTGAATCAATCTCTGGCCATAACACCCTGAACTCACCTGATCTCATCTAATTGTGTAAATCATTTATGTGGTTTCCAAATCAAAACTATAAAATAAAGTGCAGTTAGGGAGCAGTTGATTTTATTTCAGTATTCTCCATAGTCTTCTATCCCTTTGCCCATAAGTGTATTATCTATCAAATTTATTGTCTTTTTCTTTCATTTGGGGAGTTTTGCCATGCAAAAGGTTGGTTGGTTTTTTTGTAATTTATATTGTCAAGCTCATCCTTTTTTCTTTTGGCAGCTGGATTTTGAGTCATGGTTAGAAAAGTTTTCCCATGCCAGATTCTAAAAAACTTCACCCACATTTTATTTTACTCTTATGTGGGAATTGGGGGGGTTGTTTTGTTGCTGTTCATTTTTGTTTTGTTTTTACATTTAGGTATTTGGCCCATTTGGAATTTTTCCTGCTTGATGGTTTAAAGAATGGTACTATTACATTGAAGAATGGCTAGAATTTTTATCTTTTTCCCTATAGTTATACATTTGTCTCAACATCACTTATATAGAGTCCCACAATGAGAGTGCATGATATCTTTTATATGTACTAATTTGTCATATGTTTTTACATCCGTTTCTAGCTTTCTGTAATGTTCTATTGATCTATCTACTCATGCACCAATACCACGATTTTCATGTTGGAGGCTTTAAGATATATTTAATATTTGATTGAGTTATGGCCCCACAGTCTTCCCCCCACCTCCCCGGCCCAGAGATTTCCTGGTGTTTATGCTAGTTTATTCTTCCAAATAAACTTTATAATCAATCTTTTAAGTCCAGAAAAAAATTAACCATATATTTATTGGGATTGCATTACATTTTGAATCTGACTTAGGGAGAATCAACATGATATTTAATCTTTCTAGTCATAAACATGACATGTCTTTCCACTTGTCCAAGACTGACTCATCTTTGGAGAGTGTTTAACAATTTTCTCATGTTAGTTCCGTATATTTATTTTTAAGTACATAACTAGAAATTTGTCTTTATTTTTTGCTATTATAAATGTGACCTTTTATTATTTCTTCCAACTAGTTGCTTTCTCTGTAAAGATCACTGATTTCCGTGTTCAGTTTTGTAGTCTGCTGCTTTACTAAATTTTCACTTTGTTTTTACTAGATTTTCATTTCCTCTTTTAGATTTTCCAGTTATGTAATTATGTAATATGCAAATAAAAATAAATTTACTTCTTTTTCTATTCTTTTATTCTTCTATTACTCTTTTTACTTCTCCCCCTGGGCTGGCTAATGCCTCCAATATGCTGTCAAATACTACTGGAGATAGTGAACAACTTCACCTTTTCTCTAAGAAAATGCCTCAATTTTTTCCCCCCATAAGATGTTGGCTTTATATATTTTTCCCATGTAAAAGAGGTATCAATTCCAATGTTATTATGTTACCAATTTTAAGATTTTCAAGGTATTATACTTAGATTTTCCCACAGAAATTGAGGATTTACCCATTAATCCTTCTAATTTTGTTAGGTATTGCCCTGCATAGTTCAAGTGTTGAATACATACAAGTTTGTAATAGTTACGTAATCTTGGTGATTATTTCTTTCGGCAGTAGTGTCGCTCTTTACCTTTATTGGTGCTTTTCTTGCCTTCTACTTTGCTTGGAATTAAAATGATGATAATACATTCTTTGGGTTACTGTTTGCATAACATATCTTTCGCCATCCATTTTTATTTTCATCTTCTGAGTGTGATTTTATTCCAGATATGTCTTCTAAATAGCATACAAATAGATAGTATTTTTATAACCAATCTGACAGCCTGTAAGTTTTTCCAGGTAAATGTATATGTATTGGAAATACTGACATACTTGGACTTATTTCTACCATCTTATTATGAGCATAATGTCTTACCAGCTTTATTATTTATTCCCCTCTGTTTTCTATTTAATTGGCAATGTTTTTGTGTAACCTTTTTCCCCCTTTTCTGAATTAAGACCCATGAATTGTATCTCTCATTTGAATGTATGTGTGTGGTTTTT
>NW_016107387.1:7349955-7367953 GCF_001604975.1 Cebus imitator | reverse complement strand
TGGGATTACAGGCTTGAGCCACCGCGCCCGGCCGGTTTTTACACTTTTTAAATCACAAATGTAACTATAAATTTTTCTGTAACATCTGAAAGCATTTTACACACACACACACACACACACACACACACGGACACATTTTCCTACTAAACAAAAAAAAATGACCTTTTATCATCTGGCATTTTAGGTAATATCAGTATTTTAAATATGCAAAAAGAGTTCTTATGATTGACTCCTTACAGTCAATAGTTAAATAGTTCAGGTGAAGAAATTGAGTTGGGAAACACCTTTTATGTATTTTTTTAGCTTCTAGCATCCCACTCCTTTCCTCTGAGATTATTTTTTCTTGTCAGTGAAGTACATCTTCCAGGAGTTCTTTCACTGAGGATCTCAAGTCATTAAATTACATATATACGCTACCTAAATTAAATAATTTGTATATTTTATAGAATTTAATTTTTATATAAGAAATGCTATATAATTATATAAATTCAATTTTATACAAACAGTCATGCATTGCTTAATGACAAGGATATTTTCTGAAGACTGCATTGTTAGGTTATATTTTGCTGTACAAACATCATAGAATATACTTACACAAACTAGAGGGTATAGACTACCACACGCCTAAACTATATGGTATACAGCCTTTTGCTCCTGGGCTACAAACCTATAACAGCAAGTTACCGTACTGAATACTGTAGGGCAATTGTAACACAGTAAGTATTTGTGTAAACACAGAAATGGTAATGGGTTGCACTATCAGAACATCATTGGGCAATAGGAATTTTCAGCTTCATTATAATTATATGGGACCACCGTCATATATGCAGTTAGTGATTGATTGAAACATTACTCTGTGGTGCACAACTGTATATATACACACACATATGTATCACATGTATATATATTATCTATATATACATTACATATACATATATAATGTGTGTGTATATATATATTTCTCCTCTTGGAAACTACAAAGGACAATAAGAAGAATTTAAAACCTAATGTTCAAATGTCTAGGAGAAAAGCTGCAAACTCAAACTTATGTGTAAATGTGTCCAAAAGCGGTTGATACCAGAAGCGCTGCATAGACTTCGTGGGAAGAACTGCTAGGAGTTTTGGGAAGAAGGAATATAGGGTCTTATATTGGCAGAACTCAGAAATCATCAGTTTGGAGGGTGAAGAGATGGCATTGAAAGACATGAGCTAATTCCCTTGGTAGCAGCGAACAGTGAAGGAACCAAGCCTTCTTGAACTTGCTAAGGTTTGGAGAAACTGAGAAGGCACAGATACATGAAAGCATTTTATGGGTTGTATTTGAAGAAAACAACCCGTCTTTGTAGAAACACTGAAGGAAACCCTTGCACTACAGGCATGAGAAAGCTATTCTTGTCTCTCCATAACCCAATATCCACAGGAAATTTCTGCAAATGGCTGATAGAACAGAATCTAACTCATTCAAACTTAAGTTTGAAAAAGGAATTAATGCAGCGGTCATATACAGATAGTATACGCTTCTGAATTTGAGAAATAGCACAAAGCATGTCTATAGAAAGGCTTCACCAGAAATATGTTTTCAAGAGCTAGTTAAAAATATATGTTTAAAGGTTTCATTGTGAATTTAAAAAATACTTATTGAAGCAACTGCCACTGTAAAGAAACACTACAAAGTAGAACATCCACTGATTCAGGAATGAGATGACCAGACAATAGCAGACATTAAAATGAGAATTAGAGGAACTCAGAAAATAAGAAACGAAACAGTTAAAACTGCTGGTGAACTCCTTTGAAAACAAAATAAAACCATCCCAGAAATGATGACAAAATTAAAAGGCATACCATGCGGAACAGAAATTGCAGAAAGCATGGTAACGTAGAGAATAGAAATGAGATAAGCATCAGGAAACAAGTCAAGAAAGAGATTCAGATATTAAGAGGATCAAGAGGTGTAGAATACAGATGAAATTGCCAACACACACATAACTGAAGTCCCTGAAGACAAAACCACAGAACATCTTTTATTTATGTATTTTTTAGAGAGATGGGGTCTCACCCTGTTGCCCACACTGGTCTTGAACTCCTGGGCTCAAGTAATCTTCCCATCTTTGTCTCCTAAAAGTGCTGGGATTATAGGTGTGAGCCACCACACCCAGCCAAAAGATAATTTCAAAATGGAATCCAAGAAAATGCTCTTTTTAAAAAGACACTCAAATCTATATTTTGAAAGCACACACCATGTCCAGGGGAAATTAATGCAACATGATAAGCAGCAAGACACATCCTAGTAAAGTTATTGGACTTTAAAGATAAAGATAGAATCCTATGGGCAGCTAGACCAAAAGATCAAGTCACTTATACTTCCCCACATCGACAATCTATGCCAGCATACATCATCCAGCAACAATAAAAGATACGCAAGAAAAGAAAGAGTAAGGCAAGAATTTTATATGCAGCCGTATTGACACTTTACGTCTGTAGTCTTCCTCCCATCTAAACATGCAAAGAATTAAACAAACCCCAATAAAGGGGCATTCTGTAAAATACCTGATCAGTACTTCTTGAAACTGCCAAGGTCACCATAAAGAAGGAAAATCTAAGAAACTGTTAAAGGCCAGAGGAGGCTATAGAGATATGATGACTAAATGCAATGTGATATATTGAAAGAAATTCTGGAATAGAAAGAAAAACATTAGGTTAAAACTAAGTAAATTGCATAATGTGTGGACTTCAGTTGATAATAATGTATCAACATGGGTCTATTACTAGAAACAAATGTACCATACTAATATGTTAATCGTAGAGAAAGCTAGGTGTGGAGTAAAGGAAAACTCTCAGTATGAGCATTGCAGTTTTCTGTAAATCTAAAATCATTCTTTAAAAATGAAGTTGATTCTAAAAATGAAATGATTGACAAGGATACACAACAAACATTTTTAAAGCAGAAGTCATGGTTTTAACAAAAGACCAGGTGGGATTTAAGCCAAAGAAGTAAGGCTACCTTAAAAAGCTAACGGGTTGATTTGTTACAGGACAGAGGTTCCCAGTCCAGACCGCAAGAGAGGGTTCTTGGATCTCAAAAAAATGAATTCAGGGTGAGTCCACAGTGCAAAGCAAAAGCAAGTTTACTAAGAAAGTAAAATGGTGGAAGAACAGCTACTCCATAGACAGAGTAGAGCATTCCTGAAAGTAAAAGAAGGAATGCATCCACCTTAGGCACAATACATATATATATATGTATATATCATATATATATCACATATATCATAGATATCTCTCATGTATATATCATATCTATCTCTCATATATATATATATATATGTGATTAAAAAAAGATCTTGGGAAGATGTGCTCTGCTACAAGCATTTGTGATAAAGGATTAATTTTCTTAATGACTACATTTTGCAAGAATCAATATGATTATCTTTAAAGCAACATTAGAAATGGCTTTTCACGAAATTGGGACACTCCCAAGTCTGCATCTGTTTGGTAAACATGATTAATTTGTTCCCTTAACCGTAAACATCTAGAGGCTAGGAATGTCCTGGAAGCCCTGAGGGCCAATCCATTCTGGCTGTAGACTTTACAAGTCAGCTTTCTCGGGACACCAGACAGAAACTCCAAAAATTAGAGCAAGGCACACTAACTCGCTTTTCTACTTTATTAAATACACCCTGCAAGGTTTTCAATAACAGGGAGGAAACATCAAAAATAAAATCACCAGCAGAAGGCCCTGTTTCCCCAAACTGTGAAGCCTCCACCACTGCTGTTAATGCCTACAGGGAGGCAGGTACCCCTACATCCACTAGCATCCTGCTTCAGAGGACGAGCACGCACCCTGCCATACTGCCACTGTTGCTGCTGCTGCTGGCATATGTGAACAGGGTGGATCCCATGCCCTACAAAATGCTTTGGCTAGCACCACCCATTGAAATGTAGAGCTGAGCAGTCTGAGAGCACCTTACCATCCCCCCCCCAACCCCAGTGGAGTGGGTTCCTAAACACAAGGAGTCAGAGAGCAAAGTCAGGCTCAATACAAGTCCCCCAGAGTTACAACACACAGCACAGGAGACGGGAGCCGAGACTAAAATCTTCTGGAAACAAAGCCAGTCAACTGAACCCACCTTATATCACAATCAAACCCACAAGGGCATCAAATAGGATAAAAGAAAAACCCACCCAAATGACAGCAACTTCAAAGACTGAAGGAACGTCAGCCCACAAAGATGAGAAAGAATCAGCACAAGAACTCTGACAACCCAAAAAGCCAGAGTGCCTTCATTCCTCCAAACAACCTCACTACCTCTCTAGCAAGGGTTCTGAACCAGGGTGCAACACCTGAAATGACAGAAAT
The DNA here is from genome assembly GCF_001604975.1 of Cebus imitator. Classification (NCBI taxonomy): domain Eukaryota; kingdom Metazoa; phylum Chordata; class Mammalia; order Primates; family Cebidae; genus Cebus; species Cebus imitator. The sequence goes on along the minus strand of NW_016107387.1, from coordinate 7,363,599 downwards.
ATAATTCAAAATATGGAAAGGAACCAAGATTGCTACATATAGGAGAACATTAAAACCCAATCCAAGGAAGCTAAGAATCATAACACAGGAGGTGACAGACAAAATAGCCAGTATAAAAAAGAATGTAGGCCGCAGTGGCTCATGCCTGTAATCCCAGCACTTTGGGAGGCCGAGGTGGGCGGATCACGAGGTCAAGAGATCAAGACCCTTCTGGCCAACACGGTGAAACTCCATCTCTACTAAAAATATAAAAAATTAGCTGGGTGTAGTGGTATACACCTATAGTCCCAGCTACTTGTGAGGCTGAGGCAGGAGGATTGCTTGAACCCAGGAGGCAGAAGTTGCAGTGAGCCAAGATCATGCCACTGCACTCCAGCCTGGCAACAGAGCCCAAGACTCTGTCTCAACAACAACAAGAAAAAAGAATGTAACCGACCTGATAGAGCTGAAAAACACACTACAAGAATTTCATAATACAATCACAAGTATTAATAGCAAAATAAACCAAGCTGAGGAAAGAATCTCAGAACTTGAAGACTAGCTTTCTGAAATAAAGCAGTCAGACAAGAATTGGGAAAGGGAAAAAAAAGAAAAGAACATCCCAGAAATATGCAATAATATAAAGAGACCAAATCTGTGACTCACTGGTGTCTCAAAAAGATATGGGGAGAATGGAAGCAACTTGGAAAACATATTTCAGGATATAATCTATGAAAACTTCCCCAACCTAGCTAGAGAGGCCAACATTCAAATTCAGGAAATGCAGAGACCCTGGTAAGATATTTCCCAAAAAGTTCTCCAAGACACATAGTCATCAGATTCTCCATGTTGAAATGAAAGAAAAAAAGCTAAAGGCAGCTAGAAAGAAAGGTTAGGTCACCTACAAAGGGAACCCATCAGACTAACAGCAGACCTCTAGAAAAAAAAAAACCCTATAAGCCAGAAGAGATTGAGGACCAATATGCAACATTCTTAAAGAAATTTTCTTTCATAAAGAGTAATCCCTTTCAGACAAGCAAATGCTGAAGGAATTTGTTACCACCAGACCTGCCTTACAAGAGCTCCTGAAGGAAGCACTATATGTGGAAAGGAAAGACCATTACCAGCCACTACAAAAACACACTTAAGTATACAGACTAATGACACTATAAAGCAACCACATAAACAAGTCTACATAGTAAACCAGCTAAAATCAGGATGACAGGATCAAATCCACATATTGCAAAACCAATCTTGAATGTAAATGGGCTAAATGCCCCAATTAAAAGGTATAGAGTAACAAACTGGATTTGTTTAAAAATCCAAGACACAAATGGTATTCTGTCTCCAAGAGATCCATCTCACATGCAGTGACACCCATAGGCATGGGGTTGCAATTCTAATTTCAGACAAAACAGACTTTAAGCCAACAAAGATCCAAAAAGACAAAGAAGGGCATTACATAATGAATGGGTACAATTAACAAGAAGACCTAACTATTCTGAATACGTATACATCCAACCCAGGAGCACCCAGATTCATAAAGCAAGTTCTTGGAGACCTTCAAAGAGACTTAGACTCCCATATAATAATAGTGGGAGATTTCAACAACACACTGACAATATTAGATCATTGAGGCAAAAAATTAACTTAGGACTGAAATTCAGCACTGGATCAAATAGACATCTGCAGAGCTCTCCATCCAAACACAAGAGAATACACATTCTTCTCATTGCCACCTGGCACATACTCTAAAATCAACCACATAATTGGACATAAAGCAGTCCTCAGCAAATGCAAAAGAAGTGATTTAATAACAACCACTCTTTCAGAACACAGTGCAATAAAAATGCAAGACTAAAAAAATGGCTGCAAACCATGCAATTACATGGAAATTAAACAACATGCTCCTGAATGACTCCTTGGTAAATAACAAAATTAAGGGAGAAATCAAGACGTTCTTTGAAACTAATAAGAATGAAGATGTAACATACCAGAATCTCTGGGACACAGATAAGGCAGCCAAGAGGAAATTTATAGCACTAAATGCTCACATCAAAAAGTTAGAAAGATCTCAAATTAACAACCTAACATCAAAACTAAAAGAACTAGAAAACCAAAAGCAAACAAACTCCAAAGCTAGAAGACAATAAAAAGCCAAAAATCAGAGCTCAGCTGAAGGAGACTGAGACATGGAAAAACATCCAAAAGATAACAGATCCAGGAGTTGGTTTTTTTTAAAAAATGTATAAAATACATAGACTGTTAGCTAGACTAAAAAAGAAGAAGAAAAGAGAGAAGATCCAAATAAACATAATTAGAAACGACACATGGGATATTACCACTGACCCCACAGAAATACAAATAAGCATCAGAGAATACTAAGAACACTTCTCTGCACAAAAACTAGAAAATCTAGAAGAAATGGATGAATTCCTGGACACATACACCCTTCCAAGACTGAACCAGGAAGAAACTGAATCCCTGAACAGACTAAAAATGAGCTCCAAAACTGAATCAGTAATAAATAGCCTACCAACCAAAAAAAAAAAAAAAAAAGAAACTGAATCCCTGAACAGACTAAAAATGAGCTCCAAAACTGAATCAGTAATAAATAGCCTACCAACCAAAAAAAAAAAAAAAAAAAAAAAGAAAAGCCCAGGACCACATGGATTCACAGATGATTTCTATCAGATATACAAAGAAGAGCAGATGTCATTTCTACTAAAACTATTCCCAAAAATTGAGAAGGAGGCTCCTCTCTAACTTATTCTGTGAGGCCAGCATCATCCTGACACCAAAACCTAGCAGAGACACAACAACACTACTTCAGGCCAATATCCATGAAGAATATTGATACAAAAATCCTCAGTAAAATACTGGCAAACTGAATCCAGCAGCACATCAAAAAGCTAATCCACCACGATCAAGTGTGCTTCATCCCCAGGATGCAAGGTTGGTTCAACATGTGCAAATCAATAAATATAATTCATCACATAAAAAGAACTAAAGACAAAATCCATGTGATTGTCTCAATCGATGCAGTAAAAGGCTTTTGATAAAATTCAACACCACTTCATGTTAAAAACTTTCCACAAACTAGGTACTGAAGGAACATACTTCAAAATAATAAGAGCCATCTGTAACAAACCCAGAGCCAACATCATACTGAAGGAGAAAAGCAGGAAGTGTTCCCCTTGAAGACCAGCACTCCTATTCAACCACTCCTTTTCAACACAGTATTAGAAATCCTGGCCAGAGCAATCAAGCAAGAGAAAGAAATAAATGGCATCCAAAGAGGAAGAGAGGAAGTCAAACTATTCCTGTTTGCAGATTACATGATCCTACATCTAGAAAACACCATAGTCTCAGCTAAAAAGCTCCTTGATCTGATAAGCAACTTCAGCAAAGTCTCAGGATAAAAAAATCAATGTGCAACAATCACTGGCATTCCTATACACCAATAATAGTCAAGCTGAGAGCCAAGTCAGGAATGCAGTCCCACTCACAATTGCCACATAAAAAATAAAATACCTAGGAATACAGCGAACTCTAAAGTTGAACGGTCTCGACAAGGAGAGCTACAAAGCACTGCTCAAAGAAATCAGAGATGACACAAACAAATGGAAAAACATTTCATGCTCATGCATAGGAAGAATCAATACTGTTAAAATGGCCACACTGCCCAAAGCAATTTATAGATTCAATGGTGTTCCCATCAAACTACCAATGATATTTTTCACAGAACTAGAAGAAAACTATTTTAAAAGTCATATGGAACCAAAAAAACAGCCTGAATAGCCAAGGCAATTCTAAGCAAAAAGAACAAAGCTGGAAGCATCATGCTACCCAACTTCAAACTATACTTCAGAGCTACAGTAACCAAAACAGCATGGTACTGGTATGAAAACAGGCACATAGACCAATGGAACAGAGCAGAGAGCCCAGAAATGAGGCTGTATACCTACAAACATCTGATCTTCTACAAAGCTGACAAAAACAAGCATTGGGAAAGGACTCCCTATTCAATAAATGATGCAGAGATAATCAGCCAGCCATATAAGAAGATTGAAACTAAACTCCTTCCTTACACCATATACAAAAATCAACTCAAGACGGATGAAAGATGTAAAACCCAAAACTATAAAAACCCTGGAAGACCATCTAGTCAATACCATTCTGGACAAAGAAAAGAGCGAAGACGTTATAATGAAGATGCCAAAAGCAATGGCAACAAAGGCAAAAATTGACAAATAAGATCTAATTAAACTTAAGAGTTTCTTTACAACAAAAGAAGCTATCAATAGAATAAACAATCTACAGAATGGGGGAAAATATTTACAAATTGTGCCTCTGACAAAGGTCTAATATCTACCATCTATAAGAAACTTACACAAATTTACAAGAAAAAACCACCTCATTAAAAAGCAGGCAAAGGACATGAACAGACACATTTCTAAAGACACGTATGCAGGCAACAAGCATATGAAAAAAAAGCTCATCATTGATCATTAGATAAATGAAATTGTTTATTAGTTCAGCCATTGTGGAATGCAGTGTGGCGATTCCTCAAAGACCTAAAAACAGAACTACAATTTGACCCAGCAAAGACATGGAATCAACCCAATGCCCTTCAATGGCAGGCTGGATAAAGAAAATGTGCTACATGTACACCATGGAATACTATGCAGCCATAAAAAAGAATAAGATCATGCCCTTTGCAGGTACATGGATGGAGCTAGAGGCTATTATCCTTAGCAAACTAAGGCAGGGATGGAAAACCAAATGCCATATGTTTTCACTTACAAGTGGGAGCTAAATGATGAGAACACATGGGCACATACAGGGCAACAATTGAGGGTGGGAGGAAGCAGAGGATCGGGGAAAAATAACTAATGGGTACTAGGCTTAATACCTGGGTGATAAAATAATCTGTACAAAAAACTCCCATGACATCAGTTGACCTATATAACAAACCTATACACATACCTTTGAATTTAAAATAAAAAGTTTTTAAAATGTAGAAGAAAGATTTTGAGACATGGAGGATAAAATTAGAAGGTACTATATAGGAATAATTGGAGTTTCGGAAAGAAAACATAGTGACAACAGACAAAAGGAAATGTTTAAAGTTATTTTGGTTAACAATATTCCAGAAAAAAACTGAAATCAAACCCCACAGACTGATATATCCCAAAGAGAAAAAATGAACATAAATCCATAACTAGACACATCTGAGTGAAACTTCAGAACACAATAGGTAAAAAGATAATCTGGAATATAGGCAAAAAGGAAGGAAAGATCACCTACAAATGATCCAGAATTAGCACGACAGCAAAAGTCTCAACAACAGTGGAAGCCAGAAAATAACAAAATCAGGTCTTTGGTATATTGAAAAAAATTATTAGTCTACCAAGAAATGTGAACTCAGCAGAACTCTTTAAAAAAAAATGGTTTCAATCTTTTTTAATGAGAAAATTTACTTCTAAGGACCTGCCTTACAAAAACTTTTGGTAATGTGCTCAAAAAGAAAAGGAAAATAATGCTGTAAAAGCTATCTGAGATGCCAAGAACATGGTGATATGTAAAGAAATCAAAAGCAACAGTGTCAGGTTAAAATAAGCATGCTTTATAATTTGTAGATTTGTAGGGGTTTTTTTGTTTGTTTTGTTTTTTTTTGAGATGGAGTCTCACTCTGCTGCCCAGGCTGGAGTGGAGTGGTGCGATCTTGGCTCACTGCTACCTCTATCTCCCAGGTTCAAGTGATTCTCCTGCCTCAGCCTCCCCAGTAGCTGGGACTACAGGTGCATGCCAGCACACTTGGCTAATTTTTTGTATTTTTAGCAGAGACAGGTTTTCACCATGTTAGCCAGGACGGCCTCTATCTCCTGACCTCATGATCTGCCCACCTTGGCCTCCCAAAGTGCTGGGATTACTGGCGTGAGCCACCGCGCCCAGCCAATTTGTAGTATTTTTTCAAAGGCAGATGTGCTGGTTCCTCTCTCCCGCTGAATGCAACAATGAAGACCTGGGCAGAATGCATGAAGCAGCAGTAGCAGGTGGGTTGGAGTAAAAGACCAGAAAGAAAACTAGTAGTCAGTTTACTATATTTTCCCTGCAGTAACTCCTAGACTGACTTCAAGGCAACCTAAACCCAGAGTTGCAGGTCAGCATGGACAGATAAAGCCTTAGGGAAAGCCCTCAGTTCTGGCTGAGGGAGTGAAAAGGGAGTCTCCTGGAAGTGACAACAGCAGTGGGGACGGATGAGCACGTACATCTGAAGAAGGGAAATCTTCCTCCCCAGTCAGAAGTGTGGAGCCAAGAGCATGGGACAAACCTCCGTGGTTTTTTTCCTCTCTCTTTCCTCTTACCACTTGACTCTAGATGAGGGTACAGTTGCAAGAAGTGTACAGCAGGGTAGTGTAAATTAAGCCCCAATTTTCTGGCTGAAGGACCAAAAAGAAAAAGAAAAATGCCAGGAAACCAAAAAGCACTGAGGAGACTACAGAGAGAGAGGAGCTCAGGAAAGAAGCCCCAAAATACTGTGTATAAGCTCAGGGGCTCACTCCTAAACTGCACATACAGAGATCAGATCACAGACAGACTACCAAAGACTGAGAACTGAATTAAGAGGTAGGGTACCAGCCAGGTTCCTAACTGGCCACTGGGTGGCACATACATGCGATAGATCCAAATAGCATCGTGAAGGCCTGGAAAACAGAACTAGCATTGAAACCACCACCACAAAGACTGATTAGAACTTGTGGGCTGAACTCAACCAGGTCAATGCTTGATAAAGCGAAAATACCAGCATTCTCCATAAAAAAGATGGTCTCATAATATTCAAAGTATTAGGATACAATCCAAAATTGCTCATCATAAGACAACAGGAAAATCTCAGTTCACATGGGAAGAGACATAGATGACTATGAAGAGAAGTTATAAAATACACCAGGCCGGGGCAAACACTGTTGAAAAGATAGAACATTTGAGGAACTAAATAGAAAATCTAAACGAGTACCAAATCAACATTTTAGAACTGAAAAATGCAGTAGTTTTTTAATTCTTTTTGTCAAGATGGCAGATTAGAGGCAGTGCTAGCATCTCTCTCCCACTTGGAAGGACAGAATAGTGTAGAGAGATTCACATTGTGAACTTTTTTCAAGAAGCAACGCAGTCATTGAACAGGAAAACCCAAGGATTCTATGGACCCTTTGAAGGATGCAGGAGGCTGCAGTCTACACTGTGAGTCAGGTGAAGGACTGTGAGTCCCAGAGTGTGAGGGGGGAAGAGTTTGCCTCTGGGATACACACCCCCACCAGGGACCCTGAAAGTACAGGACACGGAGGAAGGCCGTAACCCCACACGGTAGTGTGGCCATCCAGATTCTTTTGTCCCACAGGGTATTCCCTTGAGGTCATGCACTCCCCCTTTTCCTAGGAGGGAAAAGTGCACTTCTCCCACTCATAGGGAAAGGGGGAGTGCACCACCTCAAGGCAACACCCTGTGGGAGAAAGGAATCTGAATGGCAGGCCTTGAGCATCAGATCCTTCTGCTGATGGAAAGCTTCCTTGAGCAGAGGCACAGTTGAAGTGCTGGGCTCAGCAGGGAGAGTCTTCAGCTATATCCCAACAGTCAGACAGCTTTGGTGCATGTGAAGGATCTCAGATAAGACGAAGTCCTTCCCCCCTTGTTCGCCACCATATGCACAATTAGGGCTTCTCCCACAGGAGTTCGGCCTGGGTACAACTACAGACAGCCATTTGGGAACATATCAAGGTGACTGCATCCCCACAAAAGGGGCACCCTCCAGGTTCAGGATTGTACAAGAAACAAAGTCATAATCCCTCTCTATTTGGAACACCAAGATTCCTACAGATGAAAAGAGGTGCCTGTCTGATACAAATAGCCAGAGCACTGGGACAGCAGCATATCTAAGAGGTAGAAAACGTTCCTGCTGGTCTTGCAGGGGAGCTAAGGTGGCTCCAACCCTTCTCCCTGAGAAGACCTCATTGTGACTCACTGAGGGTTCCTCCAGCCACCTCTGTCAAGCCTGGGACTTCATTTACCCACTTGCTTTAGCCACAACCTATTCCTACCCAGGGACACATTCCCTACTGGCCTGAAACCTGAACCATCAAATCAGAAAATAAAATACAGGGGAAAAATAAATAAAAAGTGCATGAGATGGGAGAAGGAGAGAAGCTTTAAGTAACCTCTACCATTCCAACCCCCTAGGAGATAATGGAAAGGAAAGCCAAAAACCATATGTTCTCATTTATTAGTGGCAGCTAAGCTAGGAATACCCAAAGGCATACGGAGTGATATAATAGACTTCAGAGATTCAGAAGTGGGGAGAGTGGGAAGGGGACCAGGGATTTAAAAAAAAAAAAATTTAACTCACTGAATGAACTTACAGCAGAATTGAGACAGCAAGGGAAAGAGTGAATTTGGAGATAGCTCAATAGAAACTATGCAATATGAATAACAAAGAAAAAAATGTTAAGTAAATAGAGTCTCAAGGACATGAATAATAATACCAAAAGGTCTAACATTCTTGTCATCAAAGAAAGATAAGAGTGTGGTGCAGAAAAAGAAAAGAAATAATGGCTTCAAATTTCTCAAATTTCGTAAAAGAAGTAACTTACAGCTTCAAAAATCTCAACAAATTACCAACAGAATAAAACAAACAAATCCTTATCCAGATAGATCTCAATCAAACTAGTGAAAACTAAAGCCAAAGAAAAAATCTTAAAAGCAAGTAGAGAAAAGCAATGTATTTCCTATAGAGAAACAATCATTCAAATTACTATAGAGTTCTCATCAAAAACAATGGGGGCCAGAAGACAGATCTGACAAAGGACTAATATCCAGAATCCACAACAAACTCAAATTAGCAAGAAAAAAGTCAATCCCATCAAAAAGTGGGCGGTGGACATGAATAGATGACAATTCTCAAAAGAAGATATACAAAATGGCCAACAAACATATGAAAAAAATGCTCGACATCACCGATAATCAGGAAAATGCAAAGCAAAACCGCAATGCAATATCACCTTATTCCTGCAAGAATGGCCATAATCAAAACAATAAAAAAATAATAGATGTTGGCACTGATGGTGGGAATGTAAACTAGTACAACCACTATAGAAAACAATGTGGAGATTCCTTAAAGAACTAAAAGTAGAACTACCATTCGATCCAGCAATCCCACTACTGGGCATCTACCCAGAGGAAAAGAAGTCATTATACAAAAAAGATACTTGCACACACATGTTTATAGTGGCACAATTCACAATTGCAAAATGTGGAACCAACTAAAATGTCCATCAATCAACAAGTGGATAAACAGTGATATACATATACACATACACATGATGGAATACTACTCAGCCATAAAACAGAATGAATTAACGGCAGCAACCTGGATGCAACTGGAGACTATTATTCTAAGTGAAATAACTCAGGAATGCAAAACCAAACATCATACATTCTCACTCATAAGTGGGAGCTAAGCCATGAGGATGCAAAGAATTAATAAGAATTATATAATGGAATTTGGGAACTCGGGGAAAGGGTAGGAAGAGGATGAGGGATAAAAGAACACAAATTGGGTGCAGTGTTTACTGCTCTGGTGATGGATGCACCAGAATATCACAAATCACCACCAAAGAATTTATTCATGTCACCAAACACCACCTGTTCCCCAATAACCTATGAAAATTTTAAAGAGTTTTTTTTTTTTTTTTTTTTTTTGAAGCGATGTTTCACTCATGTTACCCAGGCTGGAGTGCAATGGCGCGATCTCGGCTCACCGCAACCTCCTGGGTTCAGGCAATTCTCCTGCCTCAGCCTCCTGAGTAGCTGGGATTACAGGCACGCGCCACCACGCCCAGCTGATTTTTTGTATTTTTAGTAGAGACGGGGTTTCACCATGTTGCCCAGGATGGTCTCGATCTCTTGACGTCGTGATCCACCCGCCTCGGCCTCCCAAAGTGCTGGGATTACAGGCTTGAGCCACCGCGCCCGGCCATTTTAAAGAGTTTAAAAGAAAGTAGAATAACATGTTTAAAGTGCTAAAAGAAAAGAGCTATCAACTCAAAATTCTATATCCAGAAAAAAATATCCTTGAGGAATGAAGGTGAAATGATGACATTCTCAGATGAAAAGAAGAAAAAAAAACAGATAATCCATTTCCAGCATATGTAATCTAAAGGAATTGCTTAAGAAAGTTCCTCAGACAGAGGCCGGGCGCGGTGGCTCAAGCCTGTAATCCCAGCACTGTGGGAGGCCGAGGCGGGTGGATCATGAGGTCAAGAGATCGAGACCATCCTGGTCAACATGGTGAAACCCCGTCTCTACTAAAAATACAAAAAATTAGCTGGGCATGGTGGCACGTGCCTGTAATCCCAGCGACTCAGGAGGCTGAGGCAGGAGAATTGCCTGAACCCAGGAGGCGGAGGTTGCGGTGAGCCGAGATCGCGCCATTGCACTCCAGCCTGGGTAACAAGAGGGAAACTCCGTCTCAAAAAAAAGAAAAGAAAGTTCCTCAGACAGAAGGGAAGTAATGTGAGAAGGAAATCTGAAACACCAGGAATCAAGCGAGAACAGAAACGTTCAATATCTGGGTAAATATAACAGACTATCCCTCTCCTAATGAGTTATTTAAAATATATTTGATGGTTGGAAGCAAATATTTTAACATGACTAATAGGTTTTGTTTGTTTGTTTGTTTGAGACAGAGTTTTGCTCTTGTTGCCCAGGCTGGAGTGCAATAGCACAATCTCAGCTCACAGCCACCTTCGGCTCACCTCAACCTCTGCCTCCCAGGTTCAAGCGATTCTCCTGCTTCAGCCTCCCAAGTAGCTGGGACTACAGGCATGTGCCACCACACCCGGCTAATTTTGTATTTTCTGTAGAGACAGGGTTTTTCCATATTGGTCAGGCTGGTCCCGACCTCTCGATCTCAGGTGATCCACTTGCCTTGGCCTCCCAAAGTGCTGGGATTACAGGCGTGAGCCACTGCGCCCACTCTAGTAATGGGTTTTTAATATACATAGATGTGATTAATGGGCTGAGTTCATCTGCTCTCATCCTAAAAACAACTGTGCTTGGCCGGACAAGGTGGTTCATGCCTATAATCCTAGCACTTTGGGTGGATCATGAGGTGAGGAAATCAAGACCATCCTTACTAAAATACAAGAAAATTAGCTGAGGGTAGTGGTATGCACCTGCAGTTCCAGCTATATAGGAGGCTGAGGCAGGGGAACTGCTTGAACCCGAGAGGCAAAGGTTACAGTGAGCAGAGATTACACCACTACACTCCAGTGTGACAACAGAGCGAGACTGTCTAAAAAAAAAAAAATACTGTGGCTTCTGTCTCTGCTCAGCATGTCTTTTCTCTACCATGTGGTTCTACTTCTTTGTAACTTCTGTTCCTCATGGCCATCTTGACCCCTCTGGGTTCTCTCCATCTTTGCTCCTATTGCTAACTGCCTGATTCTCTCTGTATTTTCTAAATCAGCGCATGTGCGCGCGCGCACGCACACACACGCACGCACACGCACACACACACACATAGCGAGAAACTGACCCTGCTCTTTTGTTTGGGCAGTGGTCCTAGCCAAGCACACATCTAACTGTGGATGGGGCAGATTCCTTACAAGGGGAAGGCAGACATCATGATTACCTTGTGGAATTCAGATGCATTAAACATTTTGTTATTCTGAGAACTTTCCTCTTTGCCTAGAAAACTTGTACATGTCCTTAAAAATCCAACACAAGGGCTCAGTCCTTTCCCTTCGATCCCCATTGCTCTTACATCCAGCCTCTATCCAAGTACTTAATATGCTCTTTGGACACTGGTTGTCTATGTATGTGTCTCCCCAGCCAGACAGCTTGCTCCCAAAAGGAGAGATCAGAAGATCCTCACTACTATATTCCCATTACCCATTCCCGTTACATTCACTCATGTCTTGTCATCCATTCAACAAATATTAAATGACCACTGTGTATCAGCCACTGTATTAGGCACTGGAGTGTAAATGTGAACAAGTCAGGGTCCCTGCCCCCACTGTGTCTGGCACATAGCACATAGTGAATATTCAGTAAGTTATTTTAAGTTGGACTATACTTACTTATAGTTCTCTACCAAGGATGCCTTTGACCTTTCTCAGACATCAGAGCTTTCGCATATGCAAAGGAGTGGAAAGCCAAGTGGGCCACGATTCCCAAAAGCAACTCAGACTTGGTTGTCAAAAACCAAGCAACTCTTCCAGTCCTTATGTGTCCCACATCTCAGCACACACACGCACACACATCATATACCTAGTTGCCCCAGCCAAGAACCAGGGAGTAATGATGACCAATCTCCTTTTTCTTTCTCTTCTGCCCTCTCTGTCTACTCTTTCTCTTGCTCTTCCTGTCATCACCAACTGAGCAATGGAGTCCTGACCATTCCACTTCCTTAGCATCTTTCGCCCCACCCATCTCCATTCCTGCGTCCCCTCTTGTCGCACGCCTTTATTATCTGTCCCCAGCACACCAAAGAAGTCTTCCTCATGGGTCTCGTCTTCTGTGCAACCACATCACTTATCTCTTCCTGACCCCAAATTCATCAATTCCCCTGAAACTTCATCAGCTCCCTGCAACTCTTGCTGTCCGTTTGCCCAGAATGCCCCCCCTCTCCCCAACTGCCCTTTATTCCCATCAACCTGGTAGATATCTACTCGGATTTAAAGACTCAGCTCAAGTTGCCTCCCTGAGAAGCCTTTCCTATCTCCTCAAGCTGAACCTATACCTCCCTGCTTTGTGCTCCATAATACCCCACAGGATTCTTTCTCCATTATTGTAACAAATTATTGCATTTATTTTGTATCTCTTTGTTTCCCCCACTAGACTAGGAACTCCTTGAGAGAAAAAAAAAAAATCTCTATGTTCTCAATGCCTGGTGCATAGTATATGCTCAATAAACACTTTCCTGAATGAAGCCAGTAAACAAGCAAAATACTTCCCTGCCTTTGGCCTTCCTGAAACAAGCAGCTAGGCCTTCCAGGAGGAGCTTATTTGAGCCTTTGCAAGAGTCAAATTAAGTAACTAATTCATTTTGTTGCCTGCCTTGGTAGATCTGAGGAGACCAACTCTACCTAACTTTCCCTAGCCTGAGGCCCATCTGATCCTCACTCAACAACCTCATGACCACATCCAGATGGTTCTTCTAACCTGAGCACTCCCAATGACATGTAGGACAGTGATCTTCACACAACCTCATACTCTTATCCCTCTTCTGCAATCTTAATCCCCAAACCCAATTTTGCCTCTCCTTTAACCCTTAGTCCCCAACACAATTTTATCCTTCATCCATTCCTGCAACGTCTCGCTTGTGTATTCTGCACACTTCATCTTCTTGCCTCCAAGCCTTCAACTTATGCATAAGCATAATCATTGCACATAAAAGCTGCCGAGACTAGGCATGATGGCTCACATCTATAATCCTGGCACTTTTGGAGGACAAAGCAAGAGGACTGCTTAAAGCCAGGAGTTCAAGACCACCTTGGGCAGCATAGCCAGACTCCACCTCAACAAAAAGTAAAAAAAAAAAAAGGCCGGGCGCGGTGGCTCAAGCCTGTAATCCCAGCACTTTGGGAGGCCGAGGCGGGTGGATCA